>NC_143052.1:107386969-107690000 GCF_052426305.1 Pelodiscus sinensis
AACACATATTTCTGTTCATCCAGAAATATAATTTATGCCATCATGTGCCTAAAGTGTCCGTCTGCTATGTACATTGGACAAACGTCTCAGACTTCACCAAAGAATCAATGCACACAAAACAAACATAAGACTCTCTCACAGAGAGAAAACTGTTACCTGCCATTTCAGCCAGACTGATCCTTCCCTTAATGACCTTAAAACATGCATATTGCTTCAAAGAGACTTTCACTCCAGACTTCAACGAGAAGCTTCAGAATTGTCATTCATGCTTAAATTTGACACTTTATGTATGGGTTTAAACAAAGACTCTAATTATCTCACCCATTACAAAGATAGCTTCCCCAATTATCACCCGTAATGTCATTACCTCACAGAAACTTCCCCTATTATCACCCCTATGTCACTACGTCACAGAAACTTACCTTCCCCCCTCATCCCTACTCTGTTCTAAAATTTGATCTGTCAATTTCACGTGCGTTCACTTTTTTTTTTGATTGTATCACTTTGGTATATATTGTTGTGTTGATTTTCTTCCACATATTGATCTGAGGAAGTGGGTCTGGCCCACGAAAGCTCATCACCTAATAAACCATCTTGTTAGTCTTTAAAGAGCTACATAGTCCTGTCTTTTGTTCTTACTGTTGATTGGTACTCTTTTCTTATGCTTGTATATTTATACCTGCCTCTAGAATTTCCACTACATGCATCTGACGAAGTGGGTCTTTGCCCACGAACGCTTATGCTCCAATAAATCTGTTAGTCTATAAGGTGCCACAGGACTCCTTGTTGCTTTTGCAGGTACCCATTAACTTCCCTAACTCCTGCATCCCACACACCAACTCACCGCCCTAAGCCCCTCACCCCAACTTTGACTTACACCCCCCACACTCCCAGCCCTCTTCCCTGACCCCCCACGTCTCCAGGCCCCTGCCTTGACTCCTGCACCTCTCCTCTTCCCTTAGCCCTCCCACATCCTGACATTGAAACTTCCTGCCTTGCGCCCCCCACACTCATAAGAATGGCCGTACTGGGTCAGACCAAAGGTCCATCTAGCCCAGTATCCTGTCTGCCGACAGTGGCCAGCACCAGGTGCCCCAGAGGGGATGGACCGAAGACAATGATCAAGCAATTTGTCTCATACCATCCATCTCCAGCTTCTGACAAACAGAGGCCAGGGACACCATTTCTATCCCCTGGCATGAATCTGCTTCTGTCTACAGGAAGATTGGAAGGTGATGTGTAAGATGATGCAAATGAGTATAAACTGGTGCAACTTGAACACCAAAATGAAGAAAAAAGAGAGATAACAGTAAAAACTGACAAAATAGCATAGGCCATAGGTACTGGTACTAGGATATGTGTGGGTAATAATTTTTGATGGGGGGGCCACTACAAGATTTTGGAAAGTGGTCAAAGAACACACTTTTCTATGGAGAAGGTGCAGGGTCTGGGACAGCAGTTACATAAGAACAGCCATACTGGGTCAGACCAAAGGTCCAGCTAGCCCAGTATCCTGTCTGCCGACAGTGGCCAGCACCAGGTGCCCCAGAGAGGGTGGACTGAAGACAATGATCAAGCGATTTCTCTCCTGCCATCCCTCTCCAGCCTCTGACAGACAGAGGCCAAGGACACCATTTTATCCCCTGGCTAATAGCCTTTTATGGACCTAACCTCCATGAAATTATCTAGCTTCTCTTTAAACTCTGTTATAGTTCTAGCCTTCACCGCCTCCTTTGGCAAGGAGTTCCACAGGTTGACTACGTGCTGTGTGAAGAAGAACTTTCTTTTATTAGTTTTAAAAACTCCACCCCACATTTCCACTTTCTTGACACTACAGTACAATTACACAACAGACATTTCCACCACCTGATACCAGAAACCTACCAACCATTGCACTTACCTACATGCCTCTAGCTTCCATCCAAGACACATTTCCCAATCAATTGTCTACAGCCAGGCCCTAAGATACAACCACATTTGCTCCAATCCCAGAGAAACATCTACAGGATCTATATAGAGCATTCTTAAAACTAAAAGACCCACCCAAGGAAGTGAAAAACCAGACAAGCACCCAAATTTCAGCTTTTTCAAGATAGGTCCAAACAAAGGAAACAACAGAACACCTAAGGCCTCCAATTTAAACCCCTCCAGCGCATCATCAACAATCTACAACCTATTTTGGAAAATGACCCCTCACTCTCACAGGCCTTGGAGGACAGGCCGATCCTTGCCTACAGACAACTCTCTAATCTCAAACAAATTTTTTCTAGCAACCACGCAGCACAACTCCAGAACACCCATCCAGGAACCCACCCCTGCAATCAAGTACAGTGCCAACTCTGTCCACACATCTATACCAGAGACATTATCACAGGACATAACCACATGAACCACCACATCAGAGGCTCATGTAACTGTAGATCCACCAATGTGATCTATGCCATCAAGTGTCAGCAAGGGCCCTCTACCATGTATATTGGCCAAACTGGACAGTCTCTATGACAAAGGATTAGTGGACACAAAAAGGCAACACACAAACATGTGGTGGAACATTTTAACGTGCTCAGGCACTCATTAATGGACCTCAAAAGTTACCATATTATTACAAGCCAATTTCAAAAACCAGCTTGAAAGGGAAGTTGCAGAACTTAATTTCATTTACAAACTTGATACTTGCAATAGAGGATTAAACAAACACCTTAACTGGATTACCGGCTACATTCTACATCCTAAGGACTTCAAAAGCCAAGCACAGGGTACTTAAGAGTACTTAAAACCCACTCTATCAGCTTCATTTAGCATGAACACTTTAATAGAAGGAAAAAATGGGGGGCGGGAAAAATGGTCTTTCCCTCCCAATCCCCTCTCTTTCTCTGCTGTTTATTTGCAACCTGGATCACTTAACTCCATTCATCTGAAGAAGTGTACATTTTTGTTAGTCTCTAAGATGCTGTAGGACTATTTGTTAAGTTTTTACAGGTACTGTTGTAATCACAACCACCTCTCCTCCCCCCCAAGCTTTCTCTGGCAAGGTGTGGGGGGCTCTGCTTTGTGCCCTTGGAAAGGGCAGAGTTGCGTGAGCCAACCGTTAGTGCCCTTTGGCCTGCAGCACTGGTCCTCTCGCCTGCCCTCAGAGCATCACTGTGGCAATGATTTAAAGGGCCCAGAGCTCCCTGCTGCTGCCAGACTTGCGATATGACAGTACCCCTAAGACATTTCAGTTAGTTTCACTCTTGGACCGAAAAAAGATGAGCCATCAAAAATAGGATGAATCTGGAACAGGGCTGCTTCTCAATAAACCTTACATAAGAGAGACCAAATGGAGAAATTTGGGAGTCCTGCTGTGTTTTGGCACAGCTAAATCAATGCTTAAGATTTGAAAACTCGAAGAAAATGTTATTGGAAACCAAACTGACCCTTTTTGTTAAAACAGGGCAAATGATAAGAGTTTATAGGGATGAAAAAACACACTTGATGGAATTCCCATTTGAAAATATTTACTAAAAATTAAATGGAAAAACAAATTTTTATTTTGGATTTCTTAAAAAGGATTCAGTCCATGAAAACACTATTTTTGAAAAATACAATCTATTAAATAAGCATGTACATTTTCCTTTTATTGTCCATTAGGTATACCCTGTAATTAGATAATCAAGTAAATACACGTTTGATGTAAGATTATTAGACTTGATGGAAACTAAGGAACAATTGTTTAGATTGTTGCCACGAAATGCATTGTGTATGTACCTGTAATTGAATCGCCCAACCAACAGGACTGGAGTTTTAGAACTGTAGAAGATGATGCACACTAACTTCCATCCATAGGCCAATAGCAAATCCACAGACCTAGTTTATTTTTAGTCAGAGGAAAAGGCCCATGATGGAGATAGTCCCAGAAAGCAAGCTGGCAAGTAACAGCTTTAAGAATGGATCCAGGGAGCAATCCAGTATCTTTGGATTCACAAACTGGGTGAAATACTTAGTGACTAGACAGAGATCCCTAGAGCTATTCTAGGGAACCGAGACATTTATGTAAAACTAGCAGATTACAACTCTTCTATCAGTTAGGATTTACAAACTTTGACCCACCTGAAGATGTATCGTACCTGCTTTAATCTCTCAATAATGCATTTTTTAACCGAATGAACCTTTAGTTAGCTAGATAAATTGGCTGTCTTTGTGCGAGACCCAGATTATCCATTGACCTGGGATAAGCACCCAACTCTTTAGGATTGGAAGTAACCTAATGTGATTTTTGGTTTTAATACCCTTTCATCACAAAGTCTCTCTTGTCTAGGTGGTAAAGAGGGGCTGGAGAACCTAAGGGAACTATTTTCAGCTCCATGGTAAGATTAATAGTGATCCATGGTTGCACATTTGTTACTGGCTTGGTGAAATCGTTATAAAATATACCACTTGTGTGGGGTGACTACCTTGTTTTCTGGCAGTTTGACCCCAAATTGGCATGCTCAGGTGTAAGCCATACCAGACAACATGACAATCTCGTACTGAATCTCAAGGCACCCTTCTGTTATCCCTTTGCCAAGATGAAAATTGTCTGCTTAATCCTTTTTCTTTTATGCCACCCAGAAGTTTTCAATCTTAGTAGTGTTCTCACCCAATGACTACTTAGCTTCTTTAGTAGCCTCTTTTGAGGGATCTTGTTAAAGATCTGCTATTTTACTGACACACAATTGAATTAAGGAGGCAAACTTTTCCTTTGCAGAAAAGTTCACCATAAACACCTCCTTTAAAGCTTTAGAAGGTAGCAGAGTTTTTTCTGTACAGACTAACAACAAATGGTCTGGTAGCACTTTATAGTTCTGCTGGAACCCTGAATTGTAGCCAATACTCATAGAAGGAATGTGTTGAATATCTTAATATGTACTTCAGTGTGTTCGTTGTGAAAACTGTCAAGCTGCCAAGAATCCCAAAAATGAAGACAACGGTCATCCATGTCTATTATTCCAAGCCATGGTCACGTATTTTTAAAGCTGCCCTATCTGACACAATCACAACATTCAGCAATAGAAAAGCCACCTGACTCAAGTTCGAAAAGTAAACCGCATGCTCAGCAGAGGGAGCCTAAAGCCCTTGAACAGGGATCCAAGGGCTTAGACAGAACTATGAAAGACCTAAGAAAGCTAAGCCATTGGGCAGCTCAATAGCAGATGGAAATTCAGTTCAACAAATCCTGATTAGCTAAGTTTGGGACTGTTGGGAATGCTGAGTGGGGGCTGAGGGGAGCTGCAGGAACTAGATTGAAACTAGGCATGTTAAATATCAGTTAATTGTATAGTCGATTAACCTCATGAATTCTTATCAGTTAGTCGACTAGTCTCTGGGGTGGGGCTGGAAACCAGTGTGCTCCAGCCCCACTCCCGAGGAGCCCCCTGAATCAGAGGCAGCAGTGTGGGGTGCCAGGTGGGAGCTGGTCCACAAAGGGAGCCAGTTAAAAAAACAGCTCCCCTCATAGACCAGCTGCCTGTCTCCACGCGCTGCTGCCTCTGATACAGAGGCAGCAGCACAGGGTGGCAGTAGCCCCTGTCCAGGAGAGGAGCTGAGCTCCTGGACCCAGCCTGAGCCAGAACTGAACCAGGCTGCCTGCCCATCTTGCTCCTAATACACTTTAAATGCAGAGCCACAGTGGGGGTAAGTACCAGACAGCGTGAGCCACAACTGAACTGGGCTGCTGGCAAGCCTGCTAAAAACGTTACTGGCAGGTGGGGGGAGGGAGAAATGCGTGTAGTCTATAGCATTAATCTATAAGATTTTGCTTATCGGTTAATCGACTACACTATTACATCCCTAGTTGAAACTATGGGCTTGAGGTTGCTAGCTGCTGCTGCTTCTCTTTTCCCTATCACTCAGGTCTCCTTTAGGACAGCTCAACAGCAATCAGAAGCTCTGCTGATCTTAGAATCATAGAATAATAGGACTGGAAGGGACCTCAAGAGGTCATCGAGTCCAGCCCCTGCCCTCAAGGCAGGACCAAGCTCCGTCTACACCATCCCTGACAGATGTCTATCTAACCTGTTCTTAAATATCTCCAGAGAGGGAGATTCCACCACCTCCCTTGGCAATTTATTCCAATATTTGACCACCCTGACAGTTAGGAATTTTTTCTTGCTCCAGAATTGAGCACAGTGAGGGTGGAGGAAAAAAAAGAATGAGACCTCCAAGTAGCTTGACTTGAAAGTTGGATGAACAGCACACTGAAGACGGGGAGAGAGGAAGTTTTTCCTAGTTCTTGTTCTCTGGTTCTCTTGAGTTTTAGTGACTATTGTAGGGTTTCCAACTGCCATGATTGTCCTGGAATCTTTAGGCATTGAAGATTATCATGTGATAGAACCTCCAGGAATATGTCCAACCAAAACTCGTAAGCCTGACATGGGTTTCTGTTATTTTTTTTCCCTTCACATGGTGGGAAATTGTGATAGACTAGACACTTCTCAGAGTCGTTCAGTGATCAAACCCCACCTGTTCATATGTCTATTAAGAATACTATGTACAGTTGAGTGATTAATTCACAAACCCTCTATCTTCTAGACATAAATCAAGCACTAATTGCCTGGAGCTGGAAAGAAATTTCCTCCATGTTATTGCAAAGTTGTTCATTATGGGGCAATCAAACACTGGAGTACTATGTCCAGTTCTGGGTGCCACACTTTAGGAAATATTTGGACCAAATAAAAGAGTGCAGAGCAGATCAACAAAAATGCTAAAGGTTTAGAAAAACCTCACCTCTGGGGAAAGGTTAAAAAGGTTTAAAAAAACTCGACACATTTAGTCTTGAGAGAGAAGACTGAAGCATTACCTGATAATTCTTCAAATATGTTAAGAATACTAAAGATGATGAGTATAAATTATTTTGATATCTCGTAATTTGCACAGGCCAAGTATGTAGAAAAGTATTCCTGTTAATGGGAAAAACATGATAGTTTAACACAGTCATACGAGTTTTATTTTTATTAGATACAGCTTGAAAACTATTTTAGTCCAAATAATTTTAACCTTTGCCAGTAAATTAGCTCTTCATGTTTATATGTACATAGGCTGTTCTTTTGGTGATAATCTACTGATACCAATTTATATCCAACTGGAGTGTCTCTTGCAGTGGTCTCATGCAGGAAACCTCTCCCTGGTTTAGAGAGACTACATGGAATTCTGTAGAATTCCATTTAAAAATATTTTGGGAATTTTTACTACAATTCCATAAAGAAGAATCTGACTTCAGTGTCAAGGTAATTTCTGACCTGACAAGCTAGTGCTTAGGTAGGCAATATTGTCTAGAGGAATTACATTTCAATGGTTAAACATATTAAGTCAATGACTGTCTTTTATTCTTTCCCACCACCCTATCAAAGGACATCCATGATGCAATATGTTTCATAGTAATACATAGTAGCTTCACAATATCAAACAGAATTTGTTTGCACCATTTCCTAAATCAAAATAAGCCCCTGATTTAAAATAAAGTAAGTATCCACACAACCTTTTGCACTGGTTTAAGATCACAGTTAAAATTAAGCCATTACAACTTTGTGTTCGCATGCCTTATTTTCAAGTGTCCTCCATATGCTCAATGTTGTATTGTACATCATATATCAGAACAGCAATGAATCATGGAGAGATTATCAACAGTACTTATTTAATGATGTTTTTATTTTATGGCATACAAACTAAGTATTGAACAAGAATTAAAGTGCTTAATTTTACAATATGCCAACTCCCATCTTTATGACCAAATGTACATATGTTACACAAAATATATACAATATCTGCAAATATTTTACATTCATATATTTCTTGACCAGAAAAATTACCGCTTATTTGCACAACTCAAATTTTGCCTCTTTTCTGAAATTTTGCAATTCAGTGTTAAGTCAGAGCAAATTTATACCTAATTTATTAGGATTTTTTTAAAGCAAAATAAAATTCATTTTTTTCCAAATTAAACTGCAAACAGTATTTTCATAATTGAGAGATTCTAATGCATGGCATGTATGTCTGACATGACACACTGGGGCTGATGCAACTCCCAAAAAAATAAACAGTTCAAATTTCCATTAGCTTAATTGGAGATATCTTACTGTATGTAAAATACTACTCTTCAATTGCAAATGATTATTCATATATAACAAACTTGCCCTCTTTCCTCTAAGCATTATGGCACCTCTGTGTAAAAGATGCTTTGACACCGTTTCCTCCCCTTTCTTAAATATTCCACCATAAATAGTTAATGAATCCACAAGAATAAACTATAAATTGAACTAGGTTAGTATCACACATTGATAGAAACAACATGTTTTATTCATGGACATCCTTTGCTTCACTATTTAGACAAGAAAAAACAATCTACGTTTATTTGAAGGGATGGTGATGACAAGGCCATGAATAAATCTGTGCATAATTTAATAAAGAGACAGTACAAAAAAATGACTGACTATTTAGCTGTATATTTAGACTGAATTTCAGCTTATAAATCAGTTGGAAACAGGCAATTAAAGTAGGTCTACTTACGCATTGATTTTTATCCCATTAAAGTATATAAAACTGTGTCAAAAGATTACTTATATTTTTAATTCACAGTGTAATTTTGATTGTAAAATGCAGTCTGAAACAGATTGGTCTATTATAATTGTCTTAAAAAGATACATTTATTAAGCCTTCCCATTGTTTTATAAAAAGGAGAGAGACAGGACTAAGAAGAAATCTGATTGGCAAATGTAAATTTCCATCCAAAGAATATATTTCACTATAGTCCAATGGCTCAGAACTGCATGGGTAAATTAGCTCTCTCTTATCAATATGGCCAAGAAGTAGATGACAGCACTATAAAACAGCTCTTTATAGTTCATTGTAAGCCTACAAACACAGTTAGAGCCATATATACCTCATCTATTTTTTCGAGCATTAGTAGATTCTTCTCATACAATTGTTATTTGTCCACTCCCATACTTTATCTGGATAATCTATTTGAAAGCAAATGATTTGTTCTCAAGGACTTCCATCTCCTTATTCTCACTTATACCATTGTTAGTAGTTTTGGGAGTTGCAACACTGATAGGATTTTGAACTCAATTTTGAGCTGGATCTTGTCCTGTGATTCCAGGTGAATGACAATAGCTGTAGCATGCCTGAAGATGGAGTGACCCTAGTTCCCATAAGCATGCCTTCAGATAATATATGCAACATCTAGAGCAAGTGTAAAATCTCACAGCTGTTTAGGCTCCACTGGAGCTATGCCAGTTTACACAGCTGCGCCTATATACTTTTCATGGATGGGTCTCAATTGTTTATATATTTAATGTTTTTAAAACTTCCTTTAAGAAAACAGATCTTCTTAGAACTGGTTTAAAAAATGAGAAGACAACTTTTTTTTTAATTTCCTCTAATTTCAAGGGGGAAACAGAAGCTTGGTCAACTACAGACCTAGTAAAAATGAAGAAAGATTTCATAAAAAACTTCTTGAATTTTTCTGCATCTTTTCAAGATTCAGAGTTTTGACCACTCTACTTAGAACCTATTTGAATCTTTGTCAGTAACCTCTTCTAAAGCCTATACATATTTGGGGTATTTGTTTTGTATTCAATCTCTGCCTCAATTTACTCCCTATATTAAATGGAAGAATCAATACACTTCTAACCCCACAAGGGTATTATGAGGTTTATTAAACAGTAGTAAAGAGTTTTGAGAGCCTCTTTGTAAAAAGCTGTAATTGTGTGTGCATGCACATTGCATTTTAAATATTTTAACATTCCACTCCTAAAGGAAGAGAATGTTTTCAGTGCTTGTTTTTTTGGGGAAAAAATCCTTTTGAATTGGGGTATTTAAACACAAAAAATAGTCCTATCAAAGTCAATAGAGTTGAAGCTGCAAGATGTTACAGCAGGGATGGGGAACCTTTTTTGGGAAAGTGAGAAACCACTGCCCTCCCACCCTCAACCAGCATGGGCTCCCCAATGATGGGGGGAGGGGGAACCCTGAACCTCAGGGACTAGATCAAGACAAGCTGGGGGCCACATCTGGCCCCCAGACCTCTGGTTCCCCACCCCTGTGCTACAGGCTTTAACTGCCCTTACTCATTCAAGTGTAATTATTGAAGCCATAATGGAACATACAGGAACAGTAGTGTAGAAATGTTGAAGACATATTAAAAATAATGCATAGGGTTACCAAATGAAATTATGTGCTTGCAGATAAGAAAAATCTGTTGAAAGTTATTTTGTACATTTTATCATTATTTGACGAATATATGCAACTAAAGCTTTTTGACTAGCCATCATTTTGGTAGAATATAAGGGGGGAAAGTTAAATCTGACTAACGCAGTAAGTAGTCAAATATTTGATAAGCTCTAAATTGCACAAATATATTCTCTATCACATAAAACATTTTAAAATGACAAATTTCAAAAATAGGGGTGGCAAAGCTAAAATAATGTAGCCATTCACATTAATTATAAAAGAATGCCCATTTGTTACTTACACATATGGTAGCATCTCTTCATGCAACTAAAGTTAACATTAATAAAGGTTTTCTTTAGGGAATTTGGTTTTAAAAAACCTCACTTTGGGATGACATTTGGACCACAATATAAGTTGTCAGGTTGGAAACATTTTTTCTTTGTACATCAGATGTCCTAACACCATGGGAATTAAAGCATAAGAGTTACTACTTTTATTTTGTCTCTTTGCAGACAAATTAAACAGGAGCTTTTGCATGTGATTATGTGGATTAGCCTTTGAGGTATTGAGTAAAATACTTTGAGTCACCACTTGCTCCAGAAAAGCAACCTCTGTCCTTTACTGTATTTTGTTTTTAGAACGGTGGGCAAGTGTTTATACTCATAGAACACACACAATCAAATAATTCTTGCTTTTTAGAGTCTCCCATTACATGTTCATTGAGAAAGGAATAGGTTTTGAGCAAACTTATGGTAATAAAGTGAAATAAATTACTTGAGTCAAAAACTTAATTACTGATTCACACAAACTTTAATGGCTCAGAATGAGCTCCCATGGAACAGGAATGAGAAAAAGAGACCAGCTACTTGAACACCAGATTTCTGATTTTGGCCTATTCCCTAATCCATAGTCTGATTTTGGAAGTAGTAATTTAGGGCATAGACTTTCAGAGGTGCTGACTACTTGCCACAGCTCCAACTAAAGAAATTGTAGATACTCAGGCTCTCTTGAGAGTATCAGACACAAATCTCTGCTTCTCAATTTTCCCTGTCTGGGAAAAAGGGAAAAATATCTGGCTACTTATATGCCTCATAAAGAAGACCAAGTTGATGTTTGGGATATGTTTTGAAAAAATGGAGCACTTTATTAGTGCTATATATTATCATCATCCATCCAGATAATCCCTTCCAGTGGGAGGGGAGCAAAAGAGAATAAAAGAGGTTTTCCTTATAGGATTCCTTTTCTACTGTGTGGGTAAGGGAGCTGTCCAGTCACGCAACAGGCCCTGAAACCTCCAACCATAAAGAATCTACATCATTTCCTGAGAATGGGCAATGATATCCCCCTCAAGATGCACTGAGAACCAGGTCCCCAGAACCAACAGTTCCCTTGGGAACTCCTTTTGAAGGTGGATCTCCATGGAGGAGAATTGACATGGAACGATAAAATACGGACTCCAGGTAGTTCTTTCTGGTCAGAGCTCAGCCTAGGTGTTTCCATGCCCCGATCCTGGATGGTTCTGTGTCCCCTCGGAACATGTAGAAAAAAAAGCAGCAACGCTACTGCAGAGAAAGCCAAGTCACCCAGCACTTTGGCTATGTCTACGCTGTTTTTTTTTTTTTTTTTTTTTGCAGAAGAGGATATGCAAGTGGTGCCCTATTTGCATATCTTCTTCCGATTCTTTTCGCGGCAGAGATTTTGCCGCTAAAAAGCCCTGTGCAGATGGGGCCATTTGTCAAGAAAAAACTGTTTTTCGCAAGATCCCTTATTCCTCAAATATCAAGGTTTACAGGATCTTGAGAAAAAGGTGTTTTTTTTTCCCGACAAATGGCCCCGTCTACCTGTGGTTTTTCAGAGGCTCCCCAATGATGGTACATTAGAGACTCCATTTAAAAATGTAGTGAACAGGATTACATGCAGAACAGCCTGGACCAAGACCAAGGGGCAAATTACAATGCCATAATCCTGGACAATTTTATGAGGCCAGATTCTGATTCACATGGATAGAAATCTGCACTAATTCCACTAAAGTCAGAGCATTACACCAGACTGCCAGTAGTACAACTGAGAGGAGAATCTGGGCCACTGACTTCAAAGAACTTGCATAGGAGGTATGTTAGTACACTATTTGTTGTGACTGTCTTTTGTTTACCCTGTTCACCCTGGGTATTAGGCAATACAAACAGAACTAAATGACATTAGGTAAATTACTGTAGAAGTACAAGTGACTGAAGTATAATCTTTCACCCTCAATGCTAAAAAAAGTAATGTCTGTCTTAAAATGACCATGAAATTTTGGGATAAAATAAATCTGAACTCAAATTACTCATTTTTATCTAACTGTAAAAAATGGACGCACTCAAAACTCTGGCTTTATCTCACAGAGTTTTAAAGAAGACTATCTACATTTTGTGACTTGGGATCATCTCAATTGCTATATTAAAGAAAATTCAAAAGAAGTCTTATTTTCTAAGTCATGAATTGATTAACTTGCTCCATTCAAGAGCCACTCATTGTATATGCACTATCATGTCATATAGTCCATCCAGAATAATAGAGTGGAATTCTCTTATAGCAGAGTCATTTGCATCTATATAAAAGACTATTAGAAATGAAGATTCATCATAGGCCCAATAGTCAAAGCCTCTCACAGGCAAGTCTTTACTTCCAAGAGCAGTCCTACTGAACTCAACAAGAATCAAGACTACTCATGCAAGTCAAGATTTTTCATCAGCGTGCATGCAAGGAAGTTTGACATACAGTATGATGCGTAATAATCCTAGCAGACGGTTTTTAGTTCTTACCAGTTGATGCAATGTGTATTTGTGAAAGTTAAAACATATTAAACATGTCCAAGTGTTTCAATGACCATATAGGCAAAAATTATGAGATCCCAGAAGTTCATTTAAGACCAAGATGCTAATTGCTAAAGCACATATTGTATTTTAAAAAGGTAGCACAGTACCTTCAGAAAGGTAACAGGCACAGAACAAAATTATTTAAAAAAAAAAAACTATTCTTTTTTAAAAAACACAGCTGGAACTGACAAATCCATTACATGCCACTTAAATTACTATTTTAAAAAATTCTTAATGCACAAAATTAGCAAGATCAGTAGGGGAAAGCTAGTTAAACAAATCACTAAATAGTGACATCAATTTAGAACCCTTTGTTTAATTTGCAAGAGAAAACATGCTTTATTTTAAATAAATTATAGACTAATAAGAACCTTTTGTCACGAAGTCAAAGCAAAATCAAGTACAATTTTTTCTAATACTGTACATATATTGTACTTATTTTTCATATTTAGCAATTAATTTCCAAACTGAAAATGAAATTGTTTTCCTGAAACAGACTTTAAAAGCCAAAACTGTAAAATCAATTTGCATTAAAAAAGTGAATATAACATATGTACAGCATTGTGTAAGTAGTTCTATAAACTTAGATACAATAAATCAAATTGTCCCTGTATATTTCTCTACAGATCTATTTTGGTGATGCAGAGGTATATCTTTTTTACTGCTAAAGACCTAACATGTAAAGGATGCATTAACTATCCACATTCTTTATTAAAGTTTTGCCCAATAGCAAGTGAATCATACAATGCAATTTATTTTGAGACAAACAATAAGTACACTAACGTTAATAGGGTTTTGTTCTTTTAATGGCATTTTATGTTTTTTCTTAAAAAAAAAATCATCGGTGAAATGGGTCTGTACATTGACTTTATTGACAGAACATAAATATAAGAAAGTGATCTCTAAATAGATCAGTATCTTTTCAACATAAAGTGCTAAGAGATGCATGTAGTAATTAGGAGAATTTGCTTCTTTTGCTTGTACAAAGAAAAATTAACCAAGAATCTGACTGGATTTTTTTTTAAAACAGATCATGGTCTTGAGCTTCAGCATTCAGATTTTTTAGATGATTCAGGCTGCTCCTCTAAACTTGTCGGCAATTCATTGTGACATTCTGGTGTCTCACCTTTGACAGCTAAATGGATGACTTTCAACCATTTCTGTTTCAGTTCCTCACTGTCTGCTGCAAAGCTGTGCACAGATTTGGACTGAGTCAGTTTAAAGCTATGCGGGAGGTCAGCACTTCTTGGAGTGTCATCTACTGCATAGCCCAGTAGTGGAATTGTAGCCAAAGCTTTAACATCCTAGGAAAAAGAAAAAAAAAAAAAAACCAGTAACAACCTGCTTTGGTACACAATACAGGCTGAAAACAACTCCTTGACTGTCTCCAGGCCTGAAGAAGAACTCTGTACAGGCAGTCCCCAACTTACGCGGATCCGACTTATGTCGGATCCGCAGTTACGAACAGGGCGAGAAAAGCTGCTCTGTGTCTTCCTGGTCTGCAGACCAGGAAGACGCGGAGCAAAGCCGCGGAGGGGCTCCGGCAGCGAAGCAGCCCAGGCGCGTCTGGGCTGCCCCCCTGCCGGCTTCCTCCTGGTCTGCGGGGGGGCGGAGCGCAGCAAGTATGCCCCCCGCCAGCAGACTAGGCTTTTCTCCGGATGCCTGTGGCAGAGCAGCTGGGGCGCTGCCGGTTGGTCCCGCAGCGCCGCTCTGGGCGCTACTGGACCAACCCGGCAGCACCCCAGCTGCTCTGCCCCAGGCGTCCTGATTCAGCCGCTGCTGGTCAGTTTCAGCAGCGGCTGAATCAGGACGCCTGGGGCAGAGCAGCTGGGGTGCTGCCGGGTTGGTCCAGTAGCGCCAAGGAGCGGCGCTACTGGACCAACCCAGCAGCACCCCAGCTGCTCTGCCCCAGGCGTCCTGATTCAGCCGCTGCTGAAACTGACCAGCGGCTGACTACAGGAAGCCCGATGCAGAGTTGCTCTGCCCCGGGCTTCCTGGAATCAGCCGCTGATCAGTTTCAGCAGCAGCTGACTTGGGGACGCTTGGGGTTTGTAAGTTGATTCTGTATGTAAGTCGGAACTGGAGATCAGTTTCAGCAGCGGCTGAATCTGGACGCCAGTTCCGACTTACATACAGATTCAACTTAAGAACAAACCTACAGTCCCTATCTTGTACGTAACCCGGGGACTGCCTGTATAAGCTAAAACTTTTGTCTCTCTCACCAACAAAAGTTGGACTAATAAAAAGATACTAATTTACTCATTTTGTGTCTCTAATAGCCTGGGAATTACATGATTATAACACCACTATGTATACAGATTTTTCCTTAATCTCACATTACATGTCTTTCCACAGATGCTACAATGGGGCAGAGGGTAGTGGAGGGTGAAGGATTTCCTATGTTTTTTCTCCATTTCCTCTCTACATACCTGTGGAGCACCATACATGTACAGCACAAGAGCTTCATGTTTAGGAATAACACACCAAGCTTTCTGCCAAGGCTTTGATTTTTCCATATATTGAAGAAAGCTGCAAATGACACTGTTTCCAGAGACTTCAGCTGATTCTATCTGTGGGGAACAATACAACGATGTCAGAAGGAAAATTTTTAAGAAAAATTAGAGTTTTCATGATATTGAGAAGACTGAAGCAGACAAATTAAATTTAACACCATTTATAACAATCCATGGAAGCTTCTCAGAGGGATGTTTTAAAAGTTTAAAACCTCCACAAATGTCTGCTGAAGATCATGGAAGTTTGCCTGATTGAAGACTGCATAAAAGCCTCAGGACTGAGTGCATGAAAAATAAAAACGTATCTCATATATTCATATATATATTTCAGCCTCTGCCCCTTAGTTATGCCCAATCTGCCTTGCTTTCTCCAAAAAATTTCAAGTGTAGGTGGCAGACTCAATCTTAACCTACCTTCACCAATGTGTAGTTGCTGAGTTATTTAATATTTAAATAATCTCTTATTTCTAGCATGCCTACCATGAAGCATCCAAATCGTACCAGCAACCCACCACAATTACTCTTCTATTTTAGCATCCTATGAAAGCATCCAACAGAAATGCATTTTCATGATCATATTGAAATGAAACCATACCCCTGCATAAACCCATAAGAAATCAGTAAATACATTAATGGGAGAAGACTGACAATTAAGACCTATTACTTGGACTCAAGGCATCTTGGGAATCTGTAGAGGGAGAACATGCACAATTGTGTAGTGTTAAGATTTTATTTGCATGAATTTGGGACTAATGCATTTCTCACAAATAGCAATTTAATAAAAACTGTCTTGACCACATAGTATATATTTGAGAGAGTTTATCCATCTGTCTGTCTGTTCAAGGGTTTGATTGTGCCAGGAACATGGGATGTGCCTGGAATGGGATTGCTTCTCTCAAAACCAAACAGAAAAGAGACAGAATCACTAGGCAGGTGAAAGGGGACGGCTGAGAGTGCACAGTCCCTCCCCCTCCTATCCAAGACTGCCCCAAGCCTTGAGCCTCCAACCCCCCCCCCAGGCACCCTTTAGGGAGAACATACCTCCAAGATGCCTTTCTTCTTCTTTTCTTCACTCTCTGTGCAACCCATTATAATCTGATAGCAGTCTTTACAAACTTTGTTCATTTTATTGCCATCATATTCAAGATGAGCTTTATAATCAGAGCATTTCCAGCAAACCACCTCAAGAAAAAAAAACCAAAATTTTAAGCAAGTAAAATTACTAGCAAAATCAAATTTATCAATTAAAATCTACTAAGATGTAACTCAACTGAGGGGTAAATACTGTCTTCTGACATTGGCAGGGCTCTCTCGCGTACCAATTGTAATTTAAAAGCCACTCCATTTCCAGCTATATCACTGTTACTCAAATAAGAGTGCTTTTTACCTTTCAAATTGCTGGACTTAAAAAAAAAAATCAGTATTAGGATTCTTTTAACTGTTCTACAATTTAGGCCCTGATTCAGAAAAATCACCCTTGTTAAGGATGGGTGCTTAAACAATGAGCTTAAAGTTAAGCACATGTTTAAGTTCCACTGAAATAAATTGGAATTTCAAAATTGTATCTTCACATCAATATTAATGACAGTTTGAGTATAAGATATATTCACTCAGTCTCATGGTCCTTTCCCTGGAAGAAAAACTGAAGAGGTACGCTTACTATTTCCCTCTCTATGCCAGGGATACATCTATTTACTATTGTAAGCCACATACACAGCCTTCACTGTTACATGGGCTGCATCCACACATTATATACGCACTACCTGTTTTCACTCTGAGGCTATCACAGGCTACAGCTGAATGTTGATTAGGCTGTGGGTGGAGGGCAATAGCTCTACACACTCCAATCAACATGAAATCACACTGTGTTTTGTAAAATAAATTGCTTTATTTGAACCTTTGAATTGCTTTATTTATTATTCATGTCAAGACAGCTGAGGTAGCAGTCCTACTCCACAAGACTGCTGACACACCACTGGTGGACGAGATAGCTCAGGGGGGACACTGGCAGCTGGTCATTTCTCGCAGCAGGCAGTGCTCCACCCTGCCCCCAACCCTCTTACTGTCGTACTGGGAAACCGTTATGCTCTTGATACAGGAGATAAGGAATCAGCCCCTACAGCTGAGGAGGAGAAGCCTCATACCCCCAAGGCTGGGAGGTCTGCTGCCACCACGGCGGGGAGGAAACGTAGGGTAGTGGAGTATTGTGTTCAGTTCTGGGCACTGCATTTCAAGAAAGATGTGGAGAAATTGGAGAAGGTCCAGAAAAGAGCAACAAAAAATGATTAAAGGTCTAGAGAACATGACCTATGAAGGAAGGCTGAAAGAATTGGGCTTCTTTAATTTGGAAAGGGGAAGACTGAGACGGGACATGAGAGCAGTTTTCAGGTATCTAAAAGGTGTAACAAGGAGCAGGAAGAAAAATTGTTCTCCTTGGCCTCTGAGAATAGGATAAGAAGCAATGGGCTTAAACTGCAGCAAGGGAGGTTTAGGTTGGACATTAGGAAAAACTTCCTAATTGTCACGGTGGTTAAACACTAGAATAAGTTGCCTAGGGAGGTTGTGGAATCTCCATCTCTGGAGATCTTTAAGAGCAGGTTAGATAGACATCTATCAGGGATGATCTAGATCAGGGTGGGCAATAATTTTTGGCCAGGGGCCACTTCAAAAATTTTGAAGCTTCTGGGCTGCCCTGGAGGAGGTGGGGGCCAGAATGCTTTCGGGCTGCCCCCGCAGGGCGGGAGGAGGCTTTATGCACTCCCCCTGCCCCCAGGCCGATCAGGGCCTGGGGGCAGGTAGGGCGGGGGGATGGCGGAAGAAACTTTGCGTGCTCCTCCTGCCCCCCAGGGCTTTGGGGTGCGGGAGTGCATGATGTCTCCTCCTGCCCTGCAAGGAGCGCATGGCACTTCAAAGTGCTGCATGGTCCTGCCAGGGAGGAAATTGCGCGTGCTCCTCCGCTCCTAGGTCCTAATTGGCCTGGGGACAGGGGAGCAGCAGGGCCTCCGTTGGCTGGATCACACCACTTGGCGGGCCGAATCCGGCCCACGGAAGCCCGTTTGCCCACTCCTGGTCTAGATGGTACTGGGTGCTGCCATGAGGGAAGGGGACTGGACTTGATGATCTCTCAAGGTCCCTTCCAGTTCTAGTGTTCTATGATTCTACGAAACAAACATCTTTTAACTTTATTAAATCTAAGCACACAGCTTCCTACTTAAAAAAAAATCCCAAGTGAGGAACTGATGTAATAGTCTGATGTTATATTCTGACAGTGAACATTTTTCTTTAAATAGCATAAAATAAGAAAGCTAGACTCCTAAATAGCGTGGGAGGATGGCCTTTTATTATAAATATTTTTCAACAGCAAATATTCCTCCGAGGAGAAGACGCCAAGAATGAAAAATGGAAGAGAATAAAAATAACTGTTTTTATGGTTGTTGAAAGTAGCTAACTAGAACAGTACACAAGTGGAATTGAAGCACTCTGATACACCATCAAAACAGATGTTATTTTTCATTATGGATTTTGGTTGAAGACTAAGTGAGCAAAACTGACTAACTTCTAGAAAAGATATCTGGCATCAAACTCAATCAGCCTTTAAAATACTATTTATATCCCCACAAAACAATTAAATGGAGGGACACACACTGAAGATAATACAATAAGGAATCCATTAAGAATTCCTTGAATCACCAACCATGTAGAAGGAGAAAGAATTGTCTTCATAAGTATAAGTGGGCACTTCTAATAGTTCTTTGGATTGCTTCCTCTAGCTTAGAAGACTTAGTGCTAACCATAAAGAGCTAATGAAAAAATGCCTGAAGCATAGTACAAAGCAGAAAAGTAAAGCTAAGCGTGTAGTAAAGACATGTAACTGTAGGCCAAGCAACTCATCAAGGATAATCTCCAAGATGACAACCTTTTTTTTAAAAAAAAAAATATTATTAAATAAGAAGTTGCACCAACTTTTACTGGAAAAAGAAATGACTTGTTGGGAGGTATTTTTCTTCTATTTATAGTGAGTCCTAAGGGATATGTCTACACTTGCACCCTAGTTCAAACTACGGATGCAAATGTAGGCATTCGAAATAGTCAATGAAGCCGGGATTTAAATATCCCGCGCTTCATTAACATAATCTCAGCTGCACACTATTCCTATCGTCAGCTGATTCGAAAGTGAAAGTGCGCTCCGGGTCCCGTTAGTTCAAACCAAGGGGTTTGATTTGAACTAACGGGGCCCAGAGTGCACTTTCACTGTCGAATCAGCTGGCGTTCAGAATAGCGCGTGGCCGAGATTATGCTAACGAAGCATAGGATATTTAAATCCCCGCTTCATTGACTATTTTGAATGCCTACATTTGCATCCCTAGTTCAAACTAGGGTGCAAGTGTAGACATACCCAAGGTGAGTAAATAGGTAATAGTTCATGTTGTATAGCCTAATATTTTAGGCAGTTTGCAAATCTTACACAAATACCTATCTTTGCTAAGAATACGTGGTAAATTTTGCCCATCTTTTTCTCCTTTTTGGCTCACCTAATGGTGCTGCTTCTCACAAACCCCAAAAAGTCACAGCTGAAGTCTTTGCTGCAGTAACATGAACAACCATCAGCCACTAGATGGGGGTCTCTTAACAGTTAAGCTTTAAAAAAAACACCCCAGACAGTATGGTAGCACTTTAAAAAACTAACAAAACATGTTGATGGTATCATCTACATGTTTTATTAGTCTTTAACGTGCTACCGGACTATTGGTTGTTTTTTAAGTTTATCCTGTACAGACTAACTCGGCTACCCCTCTGAAGCTTCTAAATAGTTAGTTAGATCTGTTCTGCTGTTTGGTTCCAAGCTAGCAAATGTGTCTTTGCACTTACATGCCCACATGCTCGACAATGATGCCTTCTCCTTGTCAGTGCATTGAAGGGCTCTTTGCATTTCATGCACATTGTTACTTCATTGTCTCGGATCCATCTTGGTGCTCTCTTCCCAAGCTCAGCACTCTGAAGAGGGAAAAGAAGGCCAATTGTGCAGTATTTTTGGTAGATAAAATAATTATTCTCTTCCTCTGGAAAGGAAATGGCAAAGCACAGCTCAAGCTATGTTTTGAAATCTATGGGAAAGATAACTAACAAAGAATCTAGTCAAAAATTATAACACATGGCTGAAAGGACGCTCCACCATTCATTCTAGAAAGAACAGAATTGTTTATAAGGCATGGTCTGGCATCATGAATGGAAATAGCTGACCAGAAAAATGATTACTTTGTAATTGCATTTCCATAGGAATCTTAAGCCTGCATATGAAGCTTCTGACACACTCCAGCAATATGCCATTTGTAACTGGAAAAGGACAAAAAAGGCACCAGTTGTATTAAGCTACAACAACCCAACTTACAGAAACTTCAATGGGCATGTCCTCATACTCTTTTGCAATGGCATTTCTGAAGGTTTCATTCCTCTGCTGAAAAGCTTCTATGGTATTCTGAAGAGCCTATTATAAATACAACAGATAAATGTTGCAAACATACAATATTTAATAGACTCTTTGAAATTGCACTTTGACTAACGTTACCAGAAACGTGAACTAATATGATCAGCATTTGATTACATCAGAAGTTAATATTTACATTGAACAACCTCAAGTACAGCCCCAAAATAAAATTTGCATTTTTTAAAAAAGCCAAAATGTAGATGTGTTTACCTTTATCCATTCTTCCTTATCTTGTTCAGAACTAAAACAAACATTGACATATTATTATAAAACTAGTACAGGAAACATTAGCCTATGGTAGTTGGTTAATGAAACTAACTTACAACAGAAGCTGAGAGACTTCAAAATGATTCCAACATTTATAAAAAATAGTGCTAGTGAAACTGTCTAGTTAAAAATTGCATCAGAATCATGGATTGAGGCTTGGTACATTTAACAGACTATCTTTGAAGTTGAATTTAATTATAATCTTAAATGCATATTTAAATATTATACAATAATGGCATTTCCAGCACTAAACTTTCTTAAAGTACAGTATGTATAAAAAGCACATTTCAGTGCAAGTTTAAGATGCTGTAAATGAACCACAATCTTGATATACTGACAATTTTTCCCTGCCGCTCTCTTCCTAAAATAACCTTAAAAGAAACAAGAGTAGAAACCAAATGGGTTGAATAATAGGGTGATAGTATCTAATAGAAATTTGTTTTAACTCCATAAACAAAGCATATATAGGTTCCCTTTTATTCACTGGGACAGAAGATTTATAGTAAGCATTTTCCACCAAAGTATCTCAGGAAGGCCTCTAACATCAAATCCTATGAAAATAGGCCTGGTACCCAAGTAAAAGCACTACAGGTTGTTCCTCCAAAATCTGGGACTCTCTGGCCTGGCAAAATCCATGGTCATGTAGGACCACGGATGCTCCTGGAGCAGAAAGCCCAGAAGCCCAAGGGCAAGAGGGCAAGTTGGGTGGGACAGTCAGCAGCCCAGTTGGGGCTACACGGGGCCAGGGTCCAAGACCCAGCCCTGCGGCTGTTCCCGGCTGCACAGGAATGGAGTTCCATAGCAAGAGCCAGCGCATGGGCCACCAAGTGAGCCAACAGTAGCTGGGCAAGCAGCCCCAGGCCCACACACAGAAATTTCTGTGGGGGGAGAGGGGTGCGAGCTATGGGCGGGGCTAGTAGCTGCCCCGCCCCTGTGGCCCAGCCCCATCCCTAGCCTTGCTCTTGGGGAAGGGAAGGGAATCGGAATCAGCCTCAGCCATCTCCCAGCATGGCGAGGAGGGAGGCTGGTGTAATGCACCACTCCTGCCTTCCCCAGGCCAAGCAGAATCAGTCCTATGGCAGACCATGAAGGACTGTGGGCGGGGGGGGGGGGGGAAGAGAGAGAGGAAAAGGTTGCATTCACACCCTTTGCAGACCACCCCGCATTAGGGCCTGAGCCAAGCCAGTTTGGGGGGGGAGGGGAGGGGAAGAGGGTGAGGCAAGACTGCCTGCTGGGGCAGCCTGCCAGCAGCGGGTGATGGGCTTGGGGACTGATGTCAGGAGACCTCCCCTGTATTATAATCTAGTGATGGGGTAAACACAAACCCCATTTCTCATTAATTGTCCATCAGGGGAAAATGACTTGAAATAACACCACAGTGTTTTTTGTTCTGCTACTCATTTAAAGCTTCTCACTTCACCGAAGTGAGGGAGGAAGTGCCCATGCCCTGCACCCCCCCCCCCCCCACACACACACAGATTTTTTTCCTAAATGTAGGATGGGATGTGCAGGTGAGACCACATACTTATATAAGATGGAAAAGCCCCCAGTGAGGCTTATATATTTTGTAATATTACTGCAACCTGCAATAGAACTAGAATCCTAAAATAGAAGGACAGAGTCCTATTCCTCATCCTTCATCTGTAAATATTGGAAAAATGAATCTGCTAAATAGACAAAATAATTCTTCCTAGCCCATCAACTCAAGTAACTTATAAGTAATTCCTTCATGTAGGAAATGATCTATTTTTGAGGGTGACCAAAACACTATAATGTACTGAATCAGTAATCTGAAAATATGTAAAATTCTTGGAAAAAGGGAATTCTCGAGGCTAACTAAATATTTAACCTGAGAGACCACAATTTTATAGGATGAGATTTATGGATATGATACAACAAGAGTAAATTATGCACCAATTACGATGAGTTTAGTCTCATTGATCTGTTTAGGATAGCATTTTACCTATTACTTTACAATTTGGAAGGAACTTTATGAAACACATGCCAATATGTTTGCAAAAAACTAGATAAGCTTCCTCCCGCAAACTAAGTAACTTTTGGCTAATAAACTCCAGGTGGAATAAAGTGGATAAGTTCTATGGTGTTCTGCTACCACACAACAATTTCTGATCTGTATGAAATCTAGTAAATCTATTATTGAATCAAAACATTAAAGACAGATTTACCTTTATGAAGAGATCTTTTCAATTTAATAGAATAATAACTTTTCTATAGGTACTGAATCATCCAATATAATTGAAAATTGTATCTCTACCATGTAATTATATTGGATAATTAAAAATCTGTATCAAGATTAGAATTTTCAATTACATTTTAAAGATAATTTATATAGATATGTTACATTTTTTACAGAGAACACTGCTATAATTCCTATTAGAGGATTTTTCCATAAAGCTAGGTAGGTAAATTACAATGAAGCCTTTGTTTATTCCCAGAATATAGACAACACGCACAAGACGACCACAAGAACCTTGACAGTATGCTGTTATGAACTGCAGACACCACTATTTAGGATAAAAGGTCATTTCTGCACACTTGTTTAATCATTGGCCTTTCTGCAGAGGCTGTCAATAAAGGCTGTATGTGGCAGTGATATATGAAAACTGGAAGCTTATCTATTAACAAGGAACTAGGCCATCAATCATTGAAAAAGGAGAAATAGCAGTTAGGATATTTTGTAGGTACACTAACCTGGGCAATTTTCAAACTAATGATTTGCAAATGCAAAGTTCCAGATCACTTTACCTGTTCTCCAAATCAACCAGTCCAACAATTCTCCTCTATTTTGATATATTTTTAGTGCTTCAGAAGTAGCGCACATTTTGCTTACCTGGCCTGCAACTCCAATGTTCGTTCTTTTCCAGACACTTGGAAGGTGTATGGATACTCTTCATTATGTGTTTCTACAATCTTCATACCATCAATACCAACTCTTGTTCGAACTGAGTATTTTGACCCCACCAAACTGAATTTGGGTACACAATACAGCAACATGTTGTTGAACTATTGAAAAAAAAAACCCATGAACATATCAGGAACAAAAAAGAAAATAAAGTACACTACGTTAGGAGGTTAATTGCGTTATCACGTTACAAAAACAACTTGAATGAGTGTGAGATTAGGGTTGTTAATATCAAAATCATAATGGAACAACTGAAAGCATGGATAGGATTTAGAAATTAAATGCCAACTACTGATACATTTAAAAGCCAGCTACAGCATAGATGCAGTAATTTAACATCAAATACACTGAGTGGACAAGATGCTTAACAACACTGCAAGCCCTTTACTGAGGAGAATTTTCCATGCTGGTTTCAATCTACTGAACAAGTGGGTTAACAGATTTTTCTTAATCTTTATACTGTAAGAGCAACAAATTGACTTGGAAGGAATTTCCAATTCATACAGTGATAATTTGTCTTTTCTTCACTGTACTTTTTTTTTTTTAATCAAATTACATTGAGAATATGTATACCCACAAAAAAGAAAAATTGTATGAAGCCAAAGTGGACATGCTGATGAAATAGAAATCACAGCTCTTTGCAAAGAATGTCAACTGAAGAAAAGCACCGTATAAGAACTAGGTATTATTAGTGTCATTTATAATTTGTAGATTTTAATGATTTTTAAACAGCCTAGAATTTCAGCCCAGGGCTGTCGCTACTACTATGAGTTTGTGTTTATGAAGACTGAAATCAGATCCATAATGGTTAACAGGATTTTTTTCCTATTAATTATTAAAATCAGAAACTCACCGTATAAATAATATTTCACAAAAGCAAAGTCTACCCCGTTAAAATGATTTAACAGCTTTTTAATATTTCTTAGAGCTTAATAAGTCCTGTTGACTAGGGACTTGCTCATCTCTGCGGCGCACTTTAAAATCAGTCAAGAAAAAAATCGTTATGGTTTAGATGCAATGGCTAGTGAAGGATTCTATACGATTCATTTGATGGTCTAAGCCACATTCATGCCAGCTAAGTGTATATCACAGATATGGCACATCTGAACTTTTTCTCTCCCTTACTGTAAATATGCACATCCCTCATTTTAATATGATGTGTAGCCCCATTCAGAACTTGTACTAATTATTTATCACTCGGCTAGGAACACAGGAGAGCAGAAACCTGTCCCTCAAAAATCACATATTTTACTACCCAGAAAGCGTGAAGCATCCAGTGGCCCATATAGCAAAGGGCACAGATCAGGGCTTGAATCTGCCATTTTAATTACACTAGAAGCAGCGAGTTATATAAACATTCTACTAGGGAATTAATGAAGAATCATTGATGGAGTCCAACTGTGTTAAATAAAGACAGCACTGACTATGTGAACCAAGGAAATGTGATGAAGTAAAGCAATGAGAGAATGTGAAAAGAAGATATGAATTTCCCAGTTGTACTAAATTCTTATTAGGCCGTGACACCCATTTGATTATATTGCAAGGATTTTGAAAGAAATGTAATATACGCTATATCTGTAACATACTTGTATGTTCAAAGTGCTGGATTAGCTAATCTATTGCTCTATAGTCATGTATTAATACATTCCAATATCTAATTAGAATAATATCTTAAATATTTCTGTTTCCAAAATGTAATCAACACAAATATAGTATTAGACTCTAGCAACAAACCAATAGTCTCCATGATAGCTATAAGCAACTAAAAAAACTAATACTGCATTTTCTCAGAGATGTGTTACTGGACCTTGGTTTAATTCTATTTGAAACCACATATTCTTGTCATCTTTCATCAGGCATTGTGAGTAAAATATTGGACCCAGGTGAAGTTAATGGTAAAATTTTCCTTGTAACTTAAACAGAGAGAAGATTCCAAAGCGTTGCCTGAAAGCAAGAGTGAAATTTGAGAAGATCTTAATATCACTCCAAATGCACATCTTGATACTTACTAAGAAAAGGTATCGTTCTTGGGCTGATGTATTACGAGCAGCAAGTTTAAGAATCTGTCCTTCTTTTATCAGCTCATTTGAGGGGTTAACAATATCTTCCTCTTCTCCCAACATCTCATACACCTCTATCAACTTCTTCAGATTTTCCTTTTCAATTAAAATAAAGCAGCGTAAGTGATTTTACCAGTGTAAAAAGGTATTTGTGAAGCTTGTGTAAAAAGGTATTTGTGAAGCTTATGCAAGTCTGAAAAATATTAGCTTTAAAAGAATTTGTGCAACCTGATGGTAGCGGTTGCCAGAACTCTCTTATATTTAGGCATGAATTAGATTACTAGAAACAGATTATGCAACAAGTATTTTTAAATATACTTATGTAGTGCTATTTCATGTCCAGAATGTTTAATAGTTTATGTACCGCAGCATCTGTGAAAGGGAGATAAGCATTTCTCCATTTTGCAGGTGCAGAAACAAGCACAAAAAGGTTAAGTAACCCATATAACGTCTGACTGGCAAGCCAGGAAAAATATGCAGCATTTGCAATTTCCACCCCCAAACTTGAGTTACAATATCATATTTTATCAAGCATTCCAACTGACTGTAAAGAGGGTAATAAAAATAGCAGCATTTTGGAAAAGGGAAACCAAATTTTGCAAGTTCAACCTTTTGAAAAATTTGCATTTCACATACCTGGTAAAATTCACAGAATTTCCTAGCTGTACATGCTACTTAATATACAGTACGAAGAACAGAGGATTAAGAAAGGGAAACCCTCCCCACAAAAGTCATTTACCATTTTTCGTATAGCACTATTGGAGTGGCTGGCTGCTGTGGATATAATTTCCAGGGATTCTAGATGGCACCGAAAATGGAACACAAATGAAAACACATTATTATTTACTACTTTTTACAGATTACTGGCTCAAATATCATACTTATAAATGAAAGTCAGCTCTCTCATGCCACAAAATCATCAATAAAGTAAGCTACAGGCATCTAGTCCAATACAGTACTTTTGCTTTAACTGACTATAAATACAAAAAAGTTAAAGCTATAGATTAGATGCTAGAAAAGCTTAACAGGAATCCTTACCACTTTTCAATTATTGTTGGGTGATTGTGCAGTGAATTTAAAAATTCATCAACTTGACTACTTGTACCCAAAAGATGATTCCAAAAAATCATGGCTCCTCCAGTCAGAAAGCAGTCTGACGTACAGATCCAAAGAAAACAACTCCAAATTCAGACATTTTAAAGAAACTACTACATACCATGATTTGCAGAAGCTACTTGATAAATAATTGTGAATAATTTAAGAACTTTTTTTTAATCTATTCTTGCATAATTGATATATAGAAAAAGATAAAATGGAACCTATTTTCACAAAAACAACAACGCAGCAGTGCATTTAAAAATATGGATCCCATTTTCAAGGGTTTCCTGCCTCCCCCCAGCAAAGACCATGTCTGTATAAAAAGCAAAATAAAAATGTGTTAAAATTCCAGGCTAGTCTTTCATAAGCCTTGTGCAGGGTTGGCTCTAGGCACCAGCAAAACAAGCAGGTGCTTGGGGCAGCACATTGCTGGGGCAGCATTCCAGCCTGCAGGTGGAGGAGGGCGGCGGGGGGCCTCCCGGAGGCCACACCAAGCCGGAAGCCCCGCGCCCGGCTGCTCGGAGCCTGCGCCTGGCCCTGGGGCACTGGGAGGGCAGGTCAGGGCGCGGCGGGGCACAGTGCTGGGAGGGCGGGGAACATGGCCCTGATGCAGGGCAGCCGCGACTGGTGACGCTGAGCCCAGCAGCGCAGGCCGTTGCCATGGTGGCTGCTCCCGGCAGCCGGCTCACTGGAGTGGAGTTCAGGGGATCAGCGGGTGCTGAGGCTTAGCTGCGGTGGGGCCCATCCCCTGAGCGGAAAGCCCCGCACCCAGCTGCTTGGAGCCTGCGCCTGGCCCTGGGAGCTCTGCGTGGGCAGCCCCGAAGTGCGGCCCCTGCTGGGAGGGCGGCATGGGGCGGCCGCAGCTGGTGAGGCTGAGCCCGGTGGCCTCTTCTTCGCCTTCATGAGTGTGCCCCCCCGGCCGACCCCCCCCCCCCCCCGTGCGCCCTCCCCGCAACTCCCCCTCCCTCCACCCTCCCCGCTTGTGTTCTCTCCCCCGTAACTCCCGACTGTGAACCCCTGTTGCCCGGCTGTCCCTCCCCGCCCAGCCTTTGTGCCCCTGCTCACTGTCCCATTAACCCCTCCCCCCCAACTCCTCCTCTCCATTTCCCTCAGCTTGGCCTCTGCTCAGCAACCCCACCTCCTGGCCCACTGGATCCCTGCTGGGACCCCTTCTATTGTTCTCCCCGCAACCACCTGGATCACCATCTCTTGTCTGGCTCTCTAAACAATCTCCCCTCCCCCTACTCTCTTGGCCCTGAACCCTCCCTTCCCCTCCCCAACCCTCCCCAGGAACCCAGCCCCCTTGTACTGTATCCTGACAACCTCACACCTGCCTAGGACCCAAGTGATTCTCCCTCTCCCTTTGTCTGAGGAAGGGGAACGCTGGTGTTCCCAGTGCCCATGTCCCCAGGTCCCTTCCTGTCTGGGGCAGGAGAGCTTTATTAAAATAGGAATTGTGATCCCATTTAAATAGGCTTTATTTTAAATAATATATCTTTAAAATTAAATTAAAATGGTCATGGCCTAAATTTATCATAACCTATTTAAATAACTTATGAATTAAGTTTAAAAATTAAATAGAACATGTCTCCTGTCAACTTTTAAAGAAATTCTACCAGTTCACTGGTGTAAGTTGCTGTGTAAGCACCTGGAACCAGTGTTTACATCAGCAGTAGCTTCTTCTGCAGGTGAAGAGAGAATGTTTTTATCACTTTGGTTTATTCAGCTAGTTCAATTCAATGATTAGTTTATTCACCATTGCAAAACCGAGAGTTGACGAAGCAGAAAAACTTGTTTTCCTCTTCTCTCAGTAAAAAACTGGTTATAAGAGTGTTCTAACATCTTGAAGAACATGATGACTACATTCGATTGGTTAAATTCACTATGGATATTTCCTTTGTTTAATAAATGAATTTTAGATGCAAAATGTGTTTGGATACTTTTTTTTTGTTCTGTGTCCTTCATATTTAAGGTAGTTTTATTTCATACAAAATTAAATGCTGGTTTTGTTTATTTTAAATAGAATTTACGTCCAGACAGAAGTAGATGCAAATCATAGGTTTAAAAAAAAAAGTATCCACCACTCAGCAAATAATAAATGGGATAAAACCTATCTCTTAAGTGTTCCTATTACAAAATGGTGTGTAATAGAATAAAAATGTAAGAATTAAGAATCTGGTTACACGTAAGTTACACAATTATTTGGGCATTTATTTAGTTGTTAGATGTACTGAGTGTATTCTCCTGGTTAGTAAATTTAAACCTAGGTTTTCTGCTTGCCAGTTTAAATCATGATTAAAATTAGAGATTTAAATCAAAGCTATTTAAATCAATCCACCCTGCTTCAGAGACTGTTTGGTCCGTCCCTGAAGGAGAAAGCACAGGGCTGCACTCATGGAATAGGTCTTAGGCTAGTGGGGTTTTGTTGTCTGGTGCCTGTCTTGTTCTGGACAGTTGAAACAGAAGTTCTCTTAATCCCTTTGAACTGCGTCATTGTATAGTGAGGCTGATTCTTGTCCATGGACACCAAGAGTTAGACAGCTTGTGTGTTGGGGTTGGAGTCTGAGTGATTATAAGGCTTCTAGTAATGAAATCCCTTT
The DNA here is from genome assembly GCF_052426305.1 of Pelodiscus sinensis. Lineage (NCBI taxonomy): Eukaryota > Metazoa > Chordata > Testudines > Trionychidae > Pelodiscus > Pelodiscus sinensis. The sequence goes on from NC_143052.1 coordinate 107,416,962, forward strand.
GCAGAGTGAGGAGTGGGACCAGGACTCCAGCACTAGATGATGTGAACAGCTGCATGCTTTGGAGGTCTTTAACTGGCTTGCTGTGGATGAACCTGCCCTCCCATTGTCCTCACGTAGGGAGTCCCTGGCACTCTCGTAGGAGATGAAAACGCCCCGGGGTTTGGGTTCCCCCTGAAGCACGTACCCCACCCTCCAGGAAGCCGCACAAGCTGCATTCGCGCGCACACCCCCAGCAAGCCATGCAAGCTGCGGACCTTTCCCGGACAAAAAAGGGGGGAGGAAGGGGTGGCCAAAATATTTTATGCTTGGGGCAGCAAAAAACCTAGAGCCAGCCCTGGCCTTATGCATATGGTGTAGTTTAAAAAAAATGGGTGCAAAAAATCACATAAAAAACCAACAATTTTTTGTGCTCCATTCCAGAAAGGACATACAGTAAATTTTGCTGCTCTATTGCTAGCCTACGAAATCAGCATTAAAAGGGAGTTACTCACCTTGTGCAGTAACGAGTATTCTTCGAGATGTGTGTCCCCGTGGGTGCTCCACTGTAGGTGAAGGGTCGCCCTGAGCCTCAGATCGGAGCTTTCTATAGCAGTTTCCCCTGTTGAGTCACACATGCCCAGGAAGCGTCTCGAGCCCTTCCCGCCTCCTGAGGAGAGTGACTCATCCCCCTCCCTTTCAGTTCCTCGGCTCCGCCCGAGTAATTTCGACTCCGAGCAGAGGGGAGGTAGGGAGGGTCGTGGAGCACCCACGGGGACACACATCTCGAAGAACACTCGTTACTGCACAAGGTGAGTAACTCCCTTTTCTTCTTCGAGTAGTGTCCCCGTGGGTGCTCCACTGTAGGTGACTACAAAGCAGTACCCAGTATATGGTTGGAGGGAGCCGGAGTCAGTGTTTGGCAGTGGTGGAGAGCACTGCTGTGGCAACTGCTGAGTCACTCTTAAGTTGTGGAAGAATGGCGTAATGTTTAGCAAAGGTATGATCTGAAGACCATGTCGCTGCCCGGTAAATGTCTCTTAGGGGGACATTGCTCAGAAAGGCTGTGGAGGCAGCCGTGGCTCGAGTCGAGTGTGCTCTTGGTGGGCATATCAGCGGTCTATTGCCCAGAGAATGGCACTTAATTATGCATGTAGATATCCATTTTGAGATTCGTTGAGATGATATCGGTGTGCCTTTGGATCGTTCAGCGATGGAGATAAAAAGTCTTTCAGATTTACGGAATGGTTTTGTTCTTTCTAGGAAGAAGGCCAGAGCCCTCCGGATGTCCAGAGTGTGCAGAGTGGCATCTGTCTGCGACGAGTGCGGTTTTGGGAAAAAGGTAGGTAACACGATCGGTTCGTTAATATGGAATTCTGTACCGACCTTTGGCAAAAACGTGGGGTGGGGTCTAAGTATGACCCTATCCTTTGTGAAAATTGTGTAAGGAGGTTCTGACATTAACGCTCCAAGTTCGCTCACCCTCCTGACTGAGGTGATGGCTAAGAGGAAACAGACCTTCATAAAAAGGAAAGGAAGTGGCACTGTTGCCAGTGGCTCAAAGGGAGGTCTGGTGAGGTAGTTCAAAACAAGATTTAGGTCCTACAAGGGGGGTGGAGTCCTATGTGGTGGGTATACATTCTGGAGTCCCTTGAGGAATCTTTTTGTAATAGGGTGGTTAAAAACGGAGAATCCATCTACCGGTGTATGAAATGCTGCTATTGCAGAGAGGTGTACTCTTAGGGAAGAGATAGAGAGTTCTGATGCTTTAAGGTCCAGAATGTAATCTAGAATGGTATCTAATGGTGAGGCACGGGGCTCCATTTTGACTCGCTGTCACCAGTGACAGAAACGTGCCCATTTCTGTTGGTAAGTTTTCCTAGTAGACTGTCTCCTGCTCTGGAGGAGGATGTCCTTTACTCGCTGGGAGCAGCGATCTTCTACCTCTGAGAACCAGAGAGAAGCCAAGCCTGAAGATGCAGGGTATTGAGTTGTGGGTGCAGTATCTTGCCGTTGTTCTGAGATAGTAGGTCTATCCGGTACGGTAGCGGGTAGGGGGGCTGGACCGCTAGCCTGTGAAGGTATGGGTACCAGGTTTGTCGAGGCCATGATGGCGCAATCAGGATGACTAGGGCTTTGTCCCTCAGGATCTTGCGCAGGACTCTGGGGATGAGCGGTATGGGAGGAAAGGCGTAGTGTAGGGAGGCTGTCCAATTGATCAGGAAGGCGTCTCCCAGAGAGTGTTTGCCAAGTCCCGCACGTGAGCAGAATTGGGGACATTTGGTGTTCTGGGTAGAAGCGAAGAAGTCTATCGATGGCCATCCCCACTGGTGGAAAATTGAGTTCGCCACCTCCGTATGTAACTCCCATTCGTGGTTCAAAGCGAAGTTTCGGCTGAGTGAATCCGCTTTGATGTTGTTCACCCCGGGCAAGTAGGACGCTATGAGGGTGACTTGGTTGCGGATGCACGAGTTCCACAGGCGAATAGCCTCCGCGCATAAAGAGCGGGAGCGGGCTCCACCCTGCCTGTTTATGTAGAACATTGTGCAGATGTTGTCTGTTAGGATGCGGACTGTGTGATTGGCGATGGCGGAGGCAAAGTGTGCACAGGCATTCCTTACTGCCCTCAACTCGAGGAGATTGATATGTAAGTGTGTCTCGTTTGGGGACCATCTGCCTTGAACTTCGTGGCCGTTCATATGTGCCCCCCAGCCTAGCAGGGAAGCATCTGTGGTGATTTGGATAGTGGGTTCGGTTTGTTGGAACGGAACCCGTCAAGAGATTGCTTGGCACTGTCCACCATCGTAAGGATCCCAGCACGTGTGGTGGGATAGTAACCGTTTTGTTTCGAGGGTGCCGTGATGGGATATAAACGGTTGCCATCCAGAGTTGAAGACATCGAAAGTGCAGGCGAGCATGGTGGACCACATAGGTGGTGGAAGCCATGTGGCCCATTAGTCTGAGGCATGTAAGTACTGTGGTGGTAGGAACTGTAAGCATCCCATTTATAATTTCTTGCATAGTTGCAAAACGTTGTTGAGGTAGGTATGCCCGGGCTGTCACTGAGTCCAGGCGTGCACCAATGAACTCTATGTCTTGAACTGGATACAGCGTTGACTTGTCTTGGTTGATTAGAAGGCCTAGACGACTGAGGAGGGTCGTGGTCGTCTGTATCATAGAGGCTGTTTCGGCGTACGAGGATCCCTTTAGGAGGCAGTCGTCTAGATAGGGAAATATGATGACGTTTTGTCGTCTGAGATATGCCGTCGCGACAGCCAGTACCTTCGAAAATACTCTCGGGGCTGATGAGAGGCCGAAGGGGAGAACCCTGTACTGGAAGTGGTCTGGTCCCAACATGAAGCGCAGGTAACGTCTGTGGGAGGGGTGGATGGTTATATGGAAATAGGCATCTTGGAGGTCGAGGGCTGCAAACCAGTCCCCTTGATCTAGCGCAGGAATGATTGTGGAGAGTGTGACCATCTTGAAATGTTGTTTCTTGAGAAATGTGTTCAGTTTGCGGAGGTCCAATATAGGTCTCCAGCCCCCTGTTCGTTTTTCGGTTAAGAAATAGCTCGAATAAAACCCTCTCCCGTGGAACTCTCGGGGTACCCTTTCTACTGCTCCGATGAGGAGTCGATCGATTTCTTGTTTCAGAAGGGTCTCGTGAGAGTGGTCCCTGAAGAGGGACGGGATAGGGGGAAGGGTAGGGGGGATAGAGGTGAAAGGGATGGTGTAGCCCACTCGAATGATTTCCAAAACCCAGCGGTCCGATGTTATGGACTCCCATTGAGGAAGGAATGGGCGCAAATGATGGGTGAACAGATGGCCATGTTGGAGTAGTGCTAGATCGTAAGCAGGGTGTCGCAGGCCCTCGACCAAATCTTCAAATTTGCTGTTTGGATGGTTGGGTAGTTGGTGGGCGGGCCTGGTTGTGGCGTCTTCTGGGACCTTGTTGCCTTGGTCTAGTGTCTTCATAGGGCCTCTGTGATCTATTATATTGCCTATATCGGTATAGGTTGTATGAGTTATATGGGGTGTATCGTCCGCGTCTATAGGGCTGCGTGTACATGCCCAACGTGCAGAGTGTAGACTTGGAATTTTTGCTGTTATGGAGTATTTCATCCGTAGTGGCTGCAAATAGTTTGCGCTTGTCGAATGGCAGATCCTCTACTTTAGGCTGGAGATCGCGGGGAACTCCTGATGACTGGAGCCAAGAGGTTCTACGCATGACTACCGCTGTAGCTGTAATTGGGGCTGCGGTGTCGGCAACATCCATTGCGGTTTGAAGAGCAGTGCAGGCGATCATATGGCCCTCATGAACTATTGTTTTCAGGATGGATCTTTTAGACTCAGGGAGATGTGGTATCAGCTCTCCCAGTTTCGAGTAATTGTCAAAGTCATGATTTGCTAAAAGAGCAGAGTAGTTCGATATTCTGAGTTGTAAGGTGGAAGAGGAGTATACCTTCTTGCCAAAGGAGTCCAGCTTTTTGTGGTCCTTGTCTGTGTTGCCCAACTTGTGTTGTGGGATCTTTGCACGTTGTTGCGCTGAATCCACTACTAACGAGTTGGGTTGTGGGTGTGTGAAAAGAAAGTCGTTGTCTTTTGATGGGACAAAGTACTTCCTATCGATTCTTTTATTTGTTGGTTGAATGGATGCAGGTGTTTTCCAGAGGTCTTCCGAGGTCTCTATTATTGCCTCGTCTATAGGGAGGGCAATCTTGCTATGTAATGTGGGATGGAGATTCTTTAGCAGTTGGTATTGTTTCCTCTGGACCTCTTGCAGGGAAACATTCTGGCTTATTGCAACCCTCTTGAATAGATCTTGGAATTGTTTTAGGTCGTCAATTGGTGCAGAATCTGATGGAACTACGGCTTCATCTGATTGTATATCGGGAGCATCAGAGTGTGTGACGTTTATTGAGTGAGTGTCTGATTCATTGTCAGAGATTCGGTCCACCTCCTCATCCGAAAGAATTGCTGGAGGTAGGGACTGCGGCCGAGATAAGCTTCTCCGGGATGGAGTGGAGTGAATTGGGGAGCGTTGTCCACGTGATTCCCAGTGTTCCCAGGGTCCCCATTGCGGATAAGGTGGGGGTGGGTAAGGCCAGTACGGGTGCCATGGGTTCTGTTGTGGTGGGGCTCCGTAGTCATAAAAGCGAGATTGCCTAGGTGATGGGTGCCTCGAGGAATAAGATGTGTGGTGATCATCCTCAGGAAGGGGAGCGTCTCGGCCGGATAAGATTGGTGTAGACCTGGGAGGGGATAGCTGTGATAGGGACTTCCCAGGTGAGTAGGATGTGGAAGGCAGACACTGAGCAGAAAGACTGCTGTGTGAGAGAGCTTCTTGCTGGCTCTGCTCCATAGCAGTGTCGTCTGGCTGCCTGTCAGTTTGCCCTGGCAGCGTTAGTGCAGCATCCTGCTGCTTATCTGGAGGTGGTGCCAGGCGTTTGGGCTGCGGGTCACTCTGCTGCGGTGCCGTGGTTTTAATCGGCACCGTAGCTTTAAGGAGCGCTGTGGCTTTCGGCGCCGCAGAAGACTGTGCATTTGAAAGCGGTGCCGCTGTTTGAAGCGGCACCGCGGTTTGCTTCGGCGCCGGCTTTTCTTGCCGTGCCGGCTGTTTTGAACGCTCCCAGGGCCGCTCAGCAGTGGCGTGCCCCGATGCCGGCGCGGAGTGGGAGGATCGCCCCGAAGCCTTTGTGGCGGGCGTCCTCCCGGTCTGGTGTGCCTCTCCTCCATGTTTAGGACAGGAGGAGGCTGATAAGGAGCGGGATGGTGAGGCTCTACCCCTCAGCTCGGTTCTGGAGAGAAGGGGAGGCTCTTGGCGCATTCCCGGCTGTTCTGCGGGCTGCAAGGATTTTTCAAATAGAATCATTCTTAGGCGGAGCTCACGGTCTTTCCTGGCTCTCGCCGTGAGGGAATTACAATGGGTGCAGCTGTGGGGAGAGTGAGATTCCCCCAAACAACGAATGCATTTTGAATGACCATCCGAAGCCGGCATAGGGTCCCGGCATTGGTCGCACTTTTTAAAGCCTGAGGAGGCGGACATGTCCGGTTCTCTCCTCTTTAAGCTTTTTTTTTTTTTTTTTGTATTTATTTTAGTGTTCCTGCTGTTGTCGTCAGTCCGTGTTGGTTTCTCTCTTTTTTTTTTTTTTTTTTTTTTAAAATCTGTTCTTTCTTCTCTGTGTTAAAGAGCTGTGAAAACTCCGGTATCTCTGAGACCCGGTCTGAGGTGATTCAAGCCCCCCCGAGGGGAGAGGGGGGTTAGGTAAGTGTATTTCCCTTATTACTAAAAATTCTTTTTCTTCTTCTTTTTTTTTTTTTTTAAAGAAACAGGCAAGGTAACTTGGATATCAGGGGAAAGAACTATAACTAAACTAGGGAGAAAAAGGCAGTCAGAGAGTCTGACAGGGAGCTCCTGTTTGCTCCGTCCGCAGGCGAGGGCGGTTGAAGAGGAACTGAAAGGGAGGGGGATGAGTCACTCTCCTCAGGAGGCGGCAAGGGCTCAAGACGCCTCCTGGGCATGCGTGACTCAACAGGGGAAACTGCTATAGAAAGCTCCGATCTGAGGCTCAGGGCGACCCTTCACCTACAGTGGAGCACCCACGGGGACACTACTCGAAGAAGAACAATAGGTTATTTTTCAGAGTCTTGCAACTATACACTGACATTTTCCCTGCAATTGTGGACCTTTATCTCATTTTTCCTGAGATAGCTTTATTTAGAATCCTTTTATTACTGTTTTCTTATTGATATATTAACTTATAACATAGTCCATGAAATATTTACTTTCAGCATCCTTCAAGTCTAGGGAATCTTGAGGCAGTTTCCTTAGGTAATCCTTTAGCAGCATCTCATAGCGTGGAATCCGTTGTACTGGTTCTAGCATGTGATGTTGCAATGTCAAACTCCCACAGACTTTTTGTGTCTAGGAAAATATAAATATATTTATATTCCACAGTTCAAACAATATTTTTCCATAACTTAGTATGAGATAATGTAAAACTGCGACTGACCTAAATTCAAGAATACTGTATCTTCATAACAGTGAACTGTAAAAATCTGAGATTTTAACCTAAGACTTCCTAATTGCAGAAATCAGAATAACTTTTTTCATCAGAAGCAAATAATTGAAATTCCTCCCAAGAATTTTTTAATTTGTATCCAGCCAAAATAATTTCATAAATAAGACAACAAAGGATACTGCATTTTAACTTAATTGTCAAATATTATCTATAATAATTAATCTTAAATATTTAATTCAGTTAATAAGGGACAAACAGTTTACCATAGAATGTCATAAGTGCAAGACATTTTCTTCTGGACTCTAGTGTGGTACAAACACATAAACAAGCACTCTCTTTCAACCCAGTTATCCGCAGTGTAATTATCCATTACTTTCGGGAGAAATGATGTATCTCTATTCCCATTTCCTTAGAAAGGAATAAGCAGTAGAGGAGACTAATGCATACAAACCATGTCCTGTACCGAGGACCAACATTCTGCTTAAGTTGTACTACACTGCAGGAATGTTTTATTCCTTTCCTACACTTCTAGTCTGTAGACTTGAACAGATATCCATACTAATAGATAGAAAAATCAAGAGGGGGCCCTGGAGAGGTGAAATTACGGAGACTTTTCCAAAGAGATAATACATTCCCATAGTCATCTGCTCCTTTAACCTCCAGTTTAGGATTGTAAATGTACTTCCTAACTCAAGTGTTTTGGAACACTACAGGTCATGTCACACAACATGACAGACTAGGAATTTAGAGACTGACCGTATAAAAAGCAAGTGTTGTTTACTTTTTAGTATCTATGACTGACAAAGCAAATACACTGCTCCTTGTGTGTTACATGAATGAAAACATAAAAGTTATTTCACTGGAGAGGAAAGATACGAGGGGAAAAAAGGAAAAGGAAAAATAGGACAAAGTTAAATGGAACAAAATGGGATCCAAACTTTCTTCTAAGGGACCAGAAAAATAGAATATTTATGGAACAGACTATCGAAATACCACTGAGAACCTGTTGCAATATAAAAACACCATTGAGTGCATGCGCCTACTTGCCACCTAACACCCCATCATGGACCCCTTAAGAGGCATCAAACAATTCCCCAGTTTATCCAAGCTCATCATCAGAAGCAAGCTTCCCACAGATTACAAAACAATTTAAACTGGCAACACAGCCTGCCAGAACAACAGATGCAAAGCCTACAGACATAATTCCACTGCTACAACGTTCAGTTGCACCTACAACATGGTTTTCAGTATCTATGGGTCCTACACATACTCATTGCCATATGTGGTTTACCTCATCTAGCGCAAAAGCCCTACCAACAACTACATGGATGAAATCAGAACCACAGAAAAATGGTCACACACAAAAAAACAACCTATCAACAGTCATTCCATATCTGACCTCACAGTCCTCATCCTGACAGGAAATCTACGTAACTGCTTCAACACACAAGCTTGGGAACTTCAATTCATAACTCTGTTGGACCCTAAAAACAACAGACTTACCAGAGATTGTTGTAATGGGCCATAAAACCAATCTGTAACATGCCCTAGTGCCCGCTCACCCTTTCTTTAAAATAAAAAGGGTATCTGTCTCCTATAGTGTGTGTGAACCGAACCCCTTAGACTTAATCTATACCAACTTGTATTTAGCTCAGACACTAAGGTTACCTTCTCCATATCTGAGGAAGAGCTGTAGCTTAAAAAGTTTGTTTCTCTTACCAACAGAAATTGGTTCAACAAAAGATATTAATACCTTACCTATCCTGTTTTTTCTAAGGGACTGGACATTGAATTCCCTCGTTAGCACCATCTGTCAGAAATACAGAAAACCACACACACTATTTCTTGAAAAGGTACAAAACAGTGTCTCTCCTCAATTACCTGAATGTCTTGAATAATGGATTTAAACAGAGGTGACCGCTCAGTCCAGGTTTTCACCAGTTCCATTGCATTATCAAAGTTCTTCACATACTCTCCATACATCTTGAGGAAAGGAGATAACTTCTGTAGAATATCTCCAATTCTGGGGGTCACAGCCCTGTAGAGCAAGAGGACCAAGCCAACTTCATAGTAAATTAGTTAATACTATGTTGGGTTTCACTTATTTTCAAAATGAATTTTTTAAAAAATCTGAAGTAATGAATCCCCCAAGAACCAGCTACACAAAGGATCCCAGTTTGACCTGCAAAGGAGACCTGTAAAAGTGAAAATCTTTGTGCTATATCTTGATGATGTAGGAAGGCCTTACATAAGGAATAAAGCACTATGCAAAATGTTAATTCTTCTTTCATTATTTTCATTTAGTGAATGGCCATTCTCTGGGCTGCCATTTTAAGCAATATAACACTATACTTGTCAGTTATAGGTGAACACTCAGGTGGTCAATTAAAATAGAACTGAGAAGATTCCAGTACTATTAGAAACTAGCAAAAAAAATCAGGTTTAAAAGTATGTAATTCCATACTTTTGAAAAAAATTAAGTCACTTAGAAGCTTAAAGTAGTTAAGTTTATAGTGTTGCTTTATGTACACAGTAAAAGAGTAGCATTTAGCATTTCTCAAAATTTCAAATATCACTTTGCACAGACCTTTTCACAACTGTAATCTGGACTGAGACAAGCAGGTAATTTTATGATGTCGGATGGATCAAGAATTGCTTAATTCTTCTAAAAACACCCACAATTGTTGGTATTTGGACTACATTGTAATGGGGTTTCTGGATGAGACAATATTCAATAAAACCTTGGGAACTTCCAAATTAAACCTGTGTTTGCATGGCAAGATAAAGAGTAACAACTCAGGAAAACACTGAGATGACATAGGAGCAGACCAGTGTACTGATGGTGAAAAAACTTCTTTTGTGCTCATGAGGAAGAGAATTTGTTCTGTGTTTTGAAGAATTAGGTCGAACACATAGGCTGAGTTTGTGATGACAACTGCTGTGTTTAAGTAGGTCTACTGTTACAAATAACTAGAAGTATGCCTGTGCTGTGGTACTAAAGAGGCAAAAGGAAAAGCTTATCCAGAGAACAAAATGCCCATTTCACAATATTTTAACACACATTACCCTGGTTTGCTCTTTTAACATAGCTTGCCCTTGAAAAAAATGCCACAATACCACCATGCTAAAAAGAATCCAGAACAAGGTATTATTAAATTATCAAGTTAAAACTTGTAATACAGGTTGGACCCCCTGGTCCGGCACCCTCAGGACCTGAGTGGTCCCAAATGAGAGATTTTGCTGGACCAGGGGAGTTTATTTCTGCCCCCTGCCACCCGACCCCCAGCCCGGCTCTGCTCTTGGTTGGCCTCCCGGCCAGCTCCCCACCTGCCATAAGCCCCACTACCCTACCATGGCAGCCCACAGTCCCACCTCTGGAGCTTCCACTTCCACCATGGCAGACTGCTGCTGTGGTAGCAGCCCTGCAGGCCCGTGGTTCTGCCACCGGGGCTCCCAATCCTGCCACGACAGATGATTGCTCAGCCACGGGGCTTCCAACTCTCTCAGCCCTGCTGCGGCAGCACCAGCCCAGCTGTTGGGGCTCCCGGCCCCTGCCAGGGCTCTTGGCCCTACTGTAGCAGACTGTTGCCGTGTCTGCCAGGGCTACCAATCTTGCCATGGCAGACCCAGCCTGCTGGCATTCCCGCTGCTGGCTCATCTGGACTCCCTCGGCAGTACTCTCAGCTCTGGGCCCCTGCTGCCAGCCTGTCTGGGTTCCTGGCCCCCATGTGGCTCCTGCCTCTGGCCCTCAACTGGGACGCTCTGGTATGGCAACATCCGTGGTCCTGCTGGAACATGGATGTTGCTGGACTAGAGTCTCGGTTGAGAGAGGTTCAACCTGTAATATACGGAATTCTGCTTTAATATCGAGTAGAAAGCAAAGAAAAATGTGAGTAAGTCCACTTACTTCACTGAGACAACATATGTGTTAAGGTCAGGACATGCTTAATTCCACTACTAAATAGACCCTAGTAAATAGTAGAGCAGCAGACACTTATTCCCAGCAGCTAATTTTATTGGAGCTTTTGAACAGCAAAGTGTCCTCTATCTCAATCATAATTTCTACACTAGCTCAGACCTATTACTAACAGGCTTACTATCTTTCAAAGCAATTCTTACCATTCTTGCATTCTTTTCTCAAGCTCTGGCAGCAAGAATTTACTATGGAAGGCGTTGATGGATGAAATATTAGAAAAGATTTTATTGACCACCTCAGCTGGAAATGAACCCCTATTAGCTTCCTCCAATAGTCTGCCATAGAATACCTGCAACAGAGAAGGACATACAAGTTAACAGCCCTATACGCATTTCTGTTGTCTTTGCATTTTAAGGTGGTTACTATTGTAGCTGAACTGTGGAAGCACCCCTAAATTACTGAAATAGCTTAGAATAGGTGTTACTCTTCTTCCCCTCACCTCTTTCAGATCTCAGGCTATGTCTACATTGCAGGTTTCTTGTGCAAGAAGCTTTTATCAGAAGAGATCTTCTGCAAAAACTTCTTGTGCAGGAGCGTGTCCACACTACAAAAGTGCACTTTTGAGCAAGAGAGCATCCAGACGGCATGGACTCTTTCTTAAAAGAAAGCTCTGATTGCTATTCACAGAATAGCCACCAGAGCACTTGTGGTTTTTTTTTTCCCCCTCCAAACTGGCTCTTTTTGCGCAAAAAACAGTTATTCCTCGTAGAAAGAAGAATACCTACAGTACAAAATCTGTTCTTTTGATTTACTATAAATTTACTTGTGCAAAAATGTGCTTGAGGTGTGGTGTAGATGTAGCCTCAGTGTCACTCCCTCCCCAGTGAAGCCCTGTGGGGTAAAACACATGCAGGACATAATGGATGCAAGTGATTAGGGATGTAAAATCCCAGTTAAAAATTAACTAGTTAAATGAAATGTTATCATGATCACTTTCACCCAAATTGGCTTCTATCTTCAGATTTGATACCAATCACTCCCTATTGGTCAGATTCAAGTCTAAAACGGCTGTCTCGCTGGTTATTGCCTCCATTTTCCGAAAAAAAAAAAATTGTCCCCTATATAGTTCAAGAAATCACTAAACATTTTTTGTTTTGCCATACTACTCTTCAAACAGATGTCTATACAGCAGAATTTCTTAACACACTACTTGTTTGTCAGTACAGTATATGAGAAACACTTCCTCGTAGAAGTTCTCGGACACTTAGTGTAATGGTTAGAGGAAAAAGATTAGCAGCCAGGAGCTCAATCTAATCCTAGCTTTGCCACTAAGTCAATCTTGTACAAACCAATACTTATCTCCTTTGCTTGGGATTTTAGAAGTATTATCAATTAATGGTGGTAATCATTACATACATATTGATTACTTTAACCAAATTTAAGGAAATAAAACTCAGCCTCCACTATTCTCTTTTTCTTTTGTGATGCTATTCGTTTTAAGTATTATCAGTAAACGTTTGCCTAATACTTGAAAAAACCAGCATGCAGAAATGCATCTAAAATTGAGATAGTGAAAATACTTCTACAATGTCAGTCAAAAAAGACTAAAATTAAATGTGATTATTTTACTGAGGTTTAATATCCCTAAATATATGCTATTATTTGCAAGAAGGGTCTATTTTCAAACATGTTCATGTAAGATAGCAATGTAATCATTTCCCTCATATTAATGAGAAACAAAACTGATATGCCTAAGCAGTCTGACAGCTACCACCTGGACCTGATCTTGACTTACAAGCCCATGCACTAAACCAGGGAAACATCAACATGCAATGAAGATGAAGAACAATGTCAGTTGACAAAGCAATGCATGATCAGAGCTATCTAGGTATGGTGGATATACCTATGAGAGGGTAAGTAGGCTCAAAAAGAAATTACAGAACTGAACTGAATACAGTATGACATATAAGAAATGACAAATATAATTTCAAGCTGTAAAAAGTGCAAGTGCTCAATTCTTCCATCACAGGATACGAGGAACTCTCATTTGCTTTAATAGGAATTAGAAGATTTACTCAGTATTGCCCAAGTACTTCAGGGGAGGGAGCTGATGGCATGGGGAAGGAGTCAGGGTTCAGAGAAAAGGGACTCAGTGCAGGGAGTGGGGGTGGCTGCTCTCCCGAGCAGACCACTGCCGCTGGGGGCTCCCTCCGTTCCCCTGTTCCCTCCTGTGGTGGCAGGGCACCAAACAGGTCTATCTCCCAGGCAGAGGGGCCCTGCTTACAAGGTCTGGTGATGAGCCCAAGCACTGCTGGCCACTCTCTTGGTAGTATGGCTGCCCCAAGTGGATACTCTGCAGTACAGCTCTCCCCTGCAGGCTTGCTACCCCCAGTGGCCACTGTGAATATAGAACCCCTCAGAACAACCCCTCCCTTTCCATGTTATGGAAAACCGTCCCATTCCCAGCACTTCCTGTTTTCCTGGCACAACCAAACCCTGACTTTGCTATAAGTTGGGAGAAGAGGAAGCTGCATACCAAAATTAGTGGTCCTCACACTTACCATTCTTGAAAAGACTCACCTCACAGACTCACCTTTCTAAAAACATACATATAGATTAAGCAGACACTGTGACAGAAGAATAGAGCAGAGAAGATTTAAGATGGGATGTTTCTCTTTTAGGTCACTATTTGAAAGCTGGCTAAAGTAAGTAGACACCAAATTTCTACCAGGCAGACTATTCAGTGGCTAAGAGCACAGGTGATTACATCAAATGCATACAACTATACATTAGCACCCTTGCCGGCAATTTCAGCAAAAACCAAGAAATGAATGGAGTACAGAGGTTTCTTGGAGACTGTCCCATTGGTATGAAAGTGTGCACTTCTACTGTTCATGCTGTGTTTTACATAAACATAATAATTCAGTTTCTCTGTCTGTCAGGAACTGGTATGTTTTGCAAACATTATGCTTTAAAAACAGAAAAAGAAGTGGCTGTTACAAATGATTGCTTAAATTGAGAGGATTAGCAGAAGACAAAACCCACAGTATCTTTATATAGTTTTTACAAACAGATAAAGCTCACACGTACTGCAGTGTAAGCACTACTTAAAACAAAATTCACCTTGTCTAAGAGGTCAAGTCGGTTGACGTAGGCTCTTTCTGTATGCAAAAGCTCATCAGCAATTTTGTGACGTTTCTGTTCATCTGTCTCCTGAGGAAAAACAAACCACATACACACAATATTTTCTCAGAATAGTTCAGTGTAATTCAGTTCATATTCAACATTTAATTAGTAACTCTTTTAGGCAAACACAAACTAATCCAAAGTGACAAATTCCCAAAGGAAGTAAAATTCCCAAAGGAAGTAAAAATCAAGAGTGGGATAAAATCAGAAGCAGTGCAGAACAAACAAAAAACATGCAAGAGTTTTCCTGTTTGTGCAGATGGTTTTGTATTACTAGGTATTTGCCAGACCGCTCACTGTTCCCTACTCCCAGGTTTCTATCCACTTATTCAACTAGTGTCTTGATAATTACTATTAATATTCCAGAGCTGGATGAATTAACTTGTTTTTTGAACAGATGAATTCAACCCTTTTTTCCTGCTTTCAATATAGTTTAAACTGACTGTTCATTGCCTGACTATTTGTTGTTCAAAATTATCATACAAACATTTTATGTAGACAAACAGGCTAGCCAGAGCTAAGTATTTACTAGAGCTGTTAGGAAATGCATTTTCTGTTTTCTGGGAAATTCCAACATTCCGAATCCTTCATCCGCCATTGTGAAATGGAACAAATTTGTTAAAATTTGTTCAGGAAAATCCAATAAATATTTCAGATCAATAGAAACATTTTGTTCCAACTTTTTAAAAATGTGACCTTTTAAAAAAGCAGAAAACGACTGTTATGGAGTCATTCTAAAAGAAAAAAATTGAAATGCTCTATTACAAAAAGCTTGAAACTGAACATTGCACCTTGAGGGAGGACACAGCATTTCCCCACAACATTTGGAATTTAATGCAATGACATTCTCCAACAGAAGAATGTTCCATGGGAAAAAAGCTATACAGTTCCAATATTCACAAGTAACAAGAAGTAGTCCTGTGGCACCTTACTGACTAACAGATTTATTGGAGCCTAACTTTCCATGGGCAAAGACCCACTTTGTCAGATGTGTGGTTCTGTGGCTGTTCACATTATTCACAAGGAGTGAAAACCGATCGTACTCAAGAAAATACCTCTATGGAGCCAGTATTTCATCTATACTATTGTTTCTACTACCTATCCGGAAGAGTAAATCTTTTATAAAGAGGAGGGTTTGAGTAAGTAATTTGTGCTATCAATTTTCCAAAACACATTTGCATGACTAAGACCGACAGACAGACACACACACACTACAGACATCTTTGCAAATGTCTGAGAAACACTGAAGTACAATTGCTGTTATTAGATAGCCTGTTAGTGGCTCAGTTTTGGTAGCACTCACGCAAGCTTTAATGCTATTATCATTAGGGATGTAAAATCCTGTTTCATCAGTTAATTGGTTAAATGTTAAGTTTAATTGGTTAACCACTTAAACAGGGGTGGACGGCAGTGAAGGGGGGGCTGCTCTGACCAGGCTGGGGCCACCAGATTTGCAAACTACTCCGAGTAGGCCGGGCCAGGTTAAGCATAACCAGTAAGCATCATTCTCTAAGGTGATTCACATATCTAATTACCAGCCTTATAAATGTCAGTATCTGTTAACAGTTGTAACATATTTCTATCCTAAGCTTCAGGACTGCCAGAAATCATATTGTTCCATGCCAAAACTTTTCCCTACAGACTTAAGTAGGTGTTCTGACAATAATCTCCATTAAATCTGCTTTCCCAGATAAGGACAGTTATATCACTGACACCTATAAAATAGCACTCTTACTGTTT
Organism: Pelodiscus sinensis; assembly: GCF_052426305.1. Lineage (NCBI taxonomy): Eukaryota > Metazoa > Chordata > Testudines > Trionychidae > Pelodiscus > Pelodiscus sinensis. The sequence continues at coordinate 107,432,802 of NC_143052.1, forward strand.
CCACACTCTCAGAAGCACTGCAGAGCCCAAAACAACTACAGGATGCTATAGTTTAGGAGGGTAAATTACAAATAAAGACTCACATTTGGACTTTAGAGGCTATGAAGATGCTTGTTTTTACTGCAAAAATTATTTGGAAAAAAAATCCCAACCATTTCCCCAAGCATGTGTGATGAACCATTTCACTACATAGTTCCAAGGTACTATTTAAGTCTACATTATTTGTATATTTGCATGTATTACAGAACATAAATAAAGGCAAGCAGCTAAAAGAACAGACTTGTTAAAAAAAAGTAACAGTGATATTGTCAATACAAAACATTAAAACCATCATGAGTTAGGATACTCAAACATTTTTATTTTTAAGACTGACTTAAAAATAAAGCTTTTTAAAATGTATTTTTAAAAAGTTTGCCATGTGCTTTTTACTCATTTAAGGGGAAGCTTCCTACAACCAAAAGGGTGAAAACATTTCAGGGCTACTCAGCTGTTTCTTAACAGGAGAAACTACCATTCTATCCTCTCTGATTTTCTGCTGGATCATCACCCTTGGTTTCTCTCCTGACTCATTTCCTTCCCTATCTCACCCACCTATGTCTCCTGCCTCTATATTTTCCCTCCTTTTTCCCTTTATATTTCACTTTTCTTCCTCTGTATCCTCATTAGTCTCGTCCTGAACGGTTTCATTTTCCCCATCTCTTTTAGTCTTCTCCTACCTCTCGTGTTCCTCTGAACCACCTTCGCCTCCCTCTTGCATCGCACATTCTCTTCTCTGGACCCTATAGTACAAGGGTCCCCAGTGCAGTGCCCACAGGCGTCATGGTGCCCACCAGGGTATTTGTGCGCCCACTCCGGTGTTTTAAAACACTGGTCTCCAAAGTGGGTTGTGCGAGACTATCGGAGGGCGCGCATGCTGCCGCGCAACAGCTGAGGGGGGAGATGCTCGTTTGTAAGACATCCAAGGAAGCACATGTGCGGCGTGGCTTCCTCGGATGTCTTGCGAATCAGGCGTCTCCCCTCTCGGCTGTTGCGCGGGCTGTTCACTGCGCATGTGCTCCCTCGGATGTCTTGCAAACCAGCATCTCCCCTCTCAGCTGTTGCACGGTGGCACGCACTCCCTCCAATCATCTCGTGCACCCTGCCTGGCAACAGCTGAGAGGGGAAGGTGCCAGGTACGCAAGACATCTGAGGGAACACATGCATGGCATGTTCAAATGCCTGTGCAACAACTGAGAGGGAAGACACCCAGCGTGCCATGAGGTCGCAGCCTGGGGCTTTAAATTTTAAAACAGCATGGCCCAGCTCCAGTCCTGGCACATGGTCTGGGGTCACGGAAGCACCTGGGGCCAGGCCCGATCACAGACTAAAACTGGAAGGCAGAAGGTGGGGGTGCAGGAAAAATAGGGGGAAGGCTGGGGAGAGGAACGGGCTTGTGCTGAGGAGAGGGGACAGGTCAAGAGAAGAAAGGGGAACGCACCAAGGGACAGTGTGGAGGAGAGACAAATTCCAGGGAGCCAAGTGGAGACAATGAGAAAAATGGCAGGAGGGGAGGTGTCAGTGGGAGGGGGACAGGGTGATGCTGGGAGAGGAGAGGGTAAGGGCATTGGAGGCTAAAGGGGGGATGGCGAGGTGCTGGGAGAAGGCTTGAAAGAAGGGGTGGGCATGAGGAAGGTGGGAATGGAGCAAATAACATATGACGGCACAGGAGCATGAGGAGAATGAAGGCAGAGGTTGGTGAGGTGGTGGGTATTAGGGAAAAAGAGGGCAAAAGGGGCAGGGGCAGTGAGGGAAGGGGGAGGCACCAGGATGGTGCAGGGGTAAGGGAAGGCACAGGTGCCAGGAGATTCTAGGGGTGAAGCAGAAGGGCAGACACCTCCAGGGGAGGGACCAGCATCAGAGGAGAGAGGCAGGGCAGGTTTGTAGAGGGAGGTGTTAGGAGAGGGGATGAAGAGGGGTAGCTCACATGATCAGAGTGGGGCTACTGGAGGAGTGGACACAGGGGGGAGAGAAGGGCTGGTGGAGGGGGGCAGGTCTCAGGAGGGCTGAGGGCAGTGAGAAGGGCAAGATTCAGGACAGCAGAGGAGGGTGAGAGATTGGGGGGCAGCAGGCACCAAAGGAGCTGATGGAGCAAGGGGAGGAGACATGGCAGCAGATAGTGGGACATGGTGGGGATGGGAAGTGTGAGATTTAAAGGTGCCATGATTTTTTTCGGGGAGAGTGCTTTTTTGCTCAACATTTGGACATCCCCCTTTTAATTGATGCAGAATTGTGTTATGTAATATTGAATGTTGTTTTTCATATTATTTAATGTACAAATACAACATAAGCCTTGAAAAATGTTTGGCGTTCGCCACTCTTCTGAAAATATCAGTGTGCTATTGGCCACCAAAAGGATGGGAACCACTACTATAGTAGATGGACACTCATCTCTGCTGCTATGGAGGTATCTATCCCATCAGTAAATTAGAATAGATAACTTTTGAGTTCAGTCTTAACAGCTCACTTTCTCAAAATATTTAGCCACACCCAGACCAGAACACCTTTCCTGTTTCATCCAACACAACTGGCAAAATCCATGCATCAGACACAATTGTACATTTTTCATTAGTTTACAGATGAAGACTAAAATATGTATTCTATATAGTTTGGGCACACACTTACTACAGACATATATGAATGTTCCTCCCCTTTAGACTCATTGTACAAAAAGAAAAAAAAACAATTTGCATTTGAATTATTGCCTGAACTCAGACATTAAAGATGTGATGTGAAAAAGCCTGCAGAGATTTAAATAGTGCACTTCCAGGATTAAAGTATAAGCAGTATATAGACTTTTTCGTAATCTTGCAATAGATTTAAACATCCGATGAATTTAAATAACCTTTCTTGTATGAATGCATCCCAAGTTGAGGCAGTTTCTACTGAAATTTATAGATCCAAGTAAACTAATATCAATACTTTACCAACAAAGCAATCTGCCAGACGGCATGGGGATATTGACTATGATTTTTTTCCTTTAGTCCATTGTCCTTCCCTCTAAGAATTTACAATCTAATACAAGTGACATCTGAAGGGTAGGGAGAAAAATACAGAGTATGTATAATTTATTTTATTTGTTATCACTATTGCTAAATTCAAATGTTCAAAAATCATGAGTGTCCTAACAGCAATAACATTTAAAAATACAATACAGTTGAAATATTTTTAATTGACTTTTGTTTGAGCGCGTAAGTTGCACTAGCTCCATCCACATTTTCAAGCTTTTCTCGGCAACCAAGCGGGCTAGAAACTTAATTTAAATGAAGGCTGATGTTCTCAGGAAATCTCTTCATCCCAGAACCTCTGGCTTTAAGACACATACCACGTACTAGGAGTCTTGTGATGCCAATCATGAGAGTTGACAATGATGTCAGGCGGTGCCCCACTCCGGTCAGACAGCTGGGATGCTCTGTTGTAGGTTGAGGGGTGCCATTCCAGGCTGGCACTGGCAACCCCATGCAGCACAGTAAGCGGCAGGCAGCCAGGTGGAGCAGGCTAGTTAAAGGAGGCCAGATGGGGGTACGCTGAAGGAGGCACATGCACTCCCAGACGGGCTCCTAGTGTGTCCGTGCCTGTCCTGCTGACCCCTTTCTCGCTGGATGCTGGGTAGCATACGTGCAGTCCCCAGTATGCTTGGCTGCCAGCAATCCCGGGAAGAAGCCAGGGAATGGAGCGGCAGGCCAGGGGAGTTCTCAAACCACCACTGGCATTTGCCTGCAGCAGTGTCCCCACAATGCCAGCCCCCAGCTCCCTTGGCAGGGACAGCAGAATAGGGACCTGTCCACCAGCCATATAAGGTAAACCAACCCCCATCCCCTGCGCACACAAAATCCCTTGCCCTGACTCTTCCCATACACACTCACCTAGCCAGCTTCCCTGACTGCACCCCTCACACCCTTAGATCCCTGCCATAAGCCTCTACACCCCTCTCCCACATTCCCTGCCCTGAGTCCTGCACCCTCCACACCCTCAGCCTCCTTTCCCTGAGCTTCCACCCATGCCTCCAGCCTTCTGCTCTGAGCCTCCGCCCATGCCCAGCACCCTGCCTTTAGCGCCCCACCCCACAATTACATTTCTTACAGGAACCATTGTATCATAACCCTCCCCAGACCCTCTGCCCAGGCCTCCCTTCAAGGGGGGAGGGGGAAGAAGAGGTCCGATATAACAGTACCCAAGGTTATTTACACACACACACACACACACACACACACACACACACACACACACACCTCATTTACTCTTCAGCTTCTCCTCAAGTTGCCAAATATTACCGTATTAATTTTTTGCACATCTACCCACCTTCAAGAAAGGGTATAAATACGTTATTACTCTTGAAGATGTGACAGCACTAGCTAAGACACTATCATCACTCCCACACCCCCATGCACAATTCAGGGATGACATTCTGAGTATTTTTCCTCAGGAAAATGCAGCAGTTTTTGCACTCTGCCTTTTTGGGGAAGACAAATCTGCAGAACCAGGGAGACACAGATAAAGAAGATCTACATTCTCTCTCCCACAAGTGTGGCAAAAGGCAGGACCTTTTCTGGCAGAAAGTCAGTCTTAGAAGAAACTCCCCCTCCCTCTTCACACATGAAAAAAGCACATCACATCTGCAGCCTTCATGACCTCTGGGATTGATACTTCGGTATTTTCAATATTGTAGCCTCCAGCTATGCCACTAAAACCACAAGTCAAACAAATGCTTTGCTTACTGAAAATACACAGTTGATTTTAATCTCGCTGGAACACAGTAGTCCAGAGTCTGATTTTCCATTACATTCAAAATGTGTCAGACTTTTTTGGGGGGGAGGGGGAGGGGTGTCTTCAGTTACTTCTAATGGGACACTTCTCCCAAAGTGTTCTCTCATCCAGTTCTGGCATTCTTGTATTGTTCAGCCTTCATATTTTAGGGAAAAAAAGTCCATTTACAGAAGGCACTGATGTAGCAAGACTGTCAATTGTCTTAAGATCTTCTCTTTAAAGATCTGTTGTCATGTGTTATTTGCAGTTCTTGATATTTCCCCCCACCCCCTTACATCCTGTAAAGAGCTTATTGCTGCTAAAATAATCCTTTATGGAACCTGTTGAGCTTTAACAGAACAACTCTTTGCCAAGTCTAGTCATCATTTTGTTTGGACCCCTTTACAACCTGTAATTCCATAATGCCTTAGTCAGATCTATCTGCTACAGAATTGAGAAAAGGAACAGGCAAGATGTTCTCAGAATTAGCTCTCAATAACGAATTATGGCTTCACGTTACTTTCCTGATCCATCCTGGATGCACTCAAATCTTTCTTTCTTTTTTAGATAAATCTATTCAGAAAGCAAGGATGTTTCGCTCATCACTTTTTCTTGAATTTTAAGAATATATTTCAAAGCAGCAAAGTTGCTGTGCAAAGACTACAAGTAGACATTTACACAGTGGTTCTCTACCTTTTAGTACTGCCATCTTAAAACTTGGTGATTTCTCAGAACCTAATTTTTGTATTTGATACTAGATTCAAGGACACAAGAATGAACAGTTCTGTGACTTTAAATATTGATAGCTTAATTATATACATAGATCTAACCGGGGTTTTAAAACTATAATTTGATTGTATGGATTTTTGGCATGTTCAGTCCCCATATGATTTGAGTGAAAAGAATGAGCTGCTTTCAAAATGCATAGCCATGCAATGTTGAATCAATGTTTGCTAGTTTCCAAGTTTAAACAATATATATAGTTAGTTTTCACAAAAATCACTGCTTAAAACTCAACTCCAGAGCAAGTGGAAAAGGCATTTTCATTGCTTGATCAAAGGAGAATACAGAGAAGTCATTAACAGAAAGCCAAAATTCCTGGTTTGTTGGATTTGAAAACTTGGTCTTCGGAATGTGATTACCTGACAAGTCTAAGATTTTTGTGTCTGAAACACCTAAGGTTGGAATGGAGTTAACCATTACTGTGATCAGATTTCAAATCCAATTGGTATTTGGAGATTCATTTTCCACTCCAAGCAAGTATTCACCAAAATGGGACCACAATCCAGAAAAATTAGTTAATATTTTCTCTTAATAGAATTCTGATCACTCTAAAAAAATAAGTCTGATATCTCTAAGTCTGGGAATATCTCTGAAACTCACTTTTCTAATCAGCATCTACAAAGCCAAAGGTTTTTTTAAAATCAATCCTTTGATTTTTCTCTTTCGTATCTAGCATATTGGCATTTCTAATTTGAAATGCTAGGTTCTGTGCATTGTATTTGCCACGTACGTTCATCCTGTATGCTAAATTCGATGAAGACGCGCCCTTTACAAACTGTTTACCCAAGAGAAAAATCCTTGTTTTATCAAGCAATTTAAAGATGCGTTGTAACACTTTCCCATAGGATAACCATCCTGACTTTACTGTGATAGTAAGTGCAGTCAGAACACATCTTAACACATTGTACTAAAATAATGTATTCACTGCCCAGGATTTTACAATATTATTTTACACTAATGTTGAAGGCCTCATATTTCAGGGTTCAACTTCAATGCCAAAGCTTGGTGAAAAATCATTTAGTTTCCCATCTCTGCACAGCCACCTTCACCCTCTGCAAATCTGAGGATTAGGAGTGGCTCCTTTCTGGTTGTTTAGGTTGGGGTTTCTTAGCAAAATAAAAGTACTTCAACTATTGCACTTGCTTTCATAAATTTCAGAAAACACAGAAGTGGAACTAGGTTAACTATGTCTGTGGTTGAGCAAACAAAGCAAAAATATTAACTTTTTTTTCCCCCATCAACTGTTCTTGGGTATTTTCTGCAAAGTCATCACTCCATCGATGGATGCTGTTAATTGACTAAATTGTTTTTTCAGTGTCATGCCTGCTTGTGCCCCAATTGTACTTCTATAGGTCTATTGCCACTGGAAAGAGACAGGTCCTGTCCAACGGATGTGCTTGTTTGCCTTTTGCAATTCTCATGACCACATAAGATGCCTCTAAGAAGCTACTTCATTAGATACAACTTTTTTGTCCGTTTTTAATTTAATCGAGTTTCTGAAGGAAAAAAGCACAACTTATGTTCATGAATTCCAGGTGTTAATTTCTCAAGTGTCTCTGTAGCTTCCTTAGCCTCATACTTTCAGTTACTAACACTTCAAAATAAACTACACATTGTGGTTGTTCCGGGTAATATTGAAACATGAATATCTAGACGTAACATAACTATTGTTGTGTAATCTACTTTCCTTCCTCTTCTGTTTAACTTGATTAAATCACCTTCTTTGCCCCAAGGTGTGTTACATGTAGGCCTACCACTTGGTAAATATCATTCTATCGTCTAGACGAGACACAACTGTCTCTACTTCAGTCTCCTTGCTTATCTGCTACCGCTGTGAGCCTCTCTCGATATATTTACACATATTGCAGCAACAAACACCCCCGTCCAAGAACACAGTGGAGCTAGCACAGAGAATCCAGTTTTGGTTGAACGCAGCGCTGGAGGTTTTATACCTTTAATTAAATATCCATCTCAAATCCAGGAGACTCAGGTCAATCCTGAAAGTTTGGCAACCCTACCTGGCGGGGTGCATGGTACTGTGCTAAAAACAGCCATGTAGACATAATGGATTGGGCTGGGAGGTTCATTGCTACAGATAGTGATTAAGGCTTAGAAACATAGGGAGGAGGATGGGCATCAGGGACTGAGCTCCAGCTAAGTTTACCAACCCTCCTGATTTCAACAAGAGTCTCCTGAAATTGGGCTCCAACTCCTGGAGGAGGCTACTGAAGCGAATCCAGGAGATTTTAGGCTACTAATCTCCGGAGGTGCAGCTGGGCTAAGGCAGGCTTCCTGGCTCCCTATGCTGCTCCTGGAAGCAACAAGGACATCCCTGTGGCCCTTGGAGGGAGGGACAGAGGGTCTCCACACACTGTACCTGCCCTCAGAGATGATTCCAAAGCTCCAATTGGCTGGGGATTGCCAACAATGGAAACTGCAAGGGTGACTGCTGAAGGGAAGGGCAACATGAAGAGCCCTCCCCACCCCCCTCCCCGACAGGGGCTGCAGGTATGTCCCGATCACTTCAAGGAGCAGTTTGGGGCCATAGCCCTGCTGCGCCACTGACCAGGAGCCCCATGAAGATAAGTGCCACCTGGCCGGAGCCTGCACCTCAACCGCGCTTCAGCCAGATGAAAGTGAATGAGGGTGGGGAGAACAAGCCACAGAGGGAGGGGGATGGAGTAAGCAAGGCAGGGCCTCAGAAGGGGCAGGACAGGGAGCTGGGCAAGCCTCTGGGTTTGTGCAATTAGATAGTTGGCAACCCTAGCCCAAGCCACAACTTTGAAGCACCGTCAAACACTTGTGGCTCCTCTTCACTGCTCCCCTAGAGAGCCACAGAATTACGTTGATATCTACTGCTATCACTAATCATTAGGCCACACACACACTCTCCTGCTCTACTTTTTGGCTGTCAAGTTGGGACATTAACAGCAACTACATATCTAAATTAGTGCATGTGTGTGTGTGGGCAATTCCTTTTACATCTGCTTTTTCACAGAGTAATTCTGCTTCTTGAAGAAGATAACAAGTCTGTATGCAGGACTGGATGATAGTCTTGTGCGAATTGCAAATGAATATATAGAAGAGAAACTGCTGTAATCTCTAACGTAATACAGGTTGAACCTCTCTAGTCCGGCAACATCCGTGGTCTGGCATGCTTTTGGTTAGCCAGAGATTTGTTCACTCATCATAGGTGTGCTCAAGTTTCCTGTGGTCCCATAAAGTGCATGTACCGTTACCAGTCATGGTGCTCAGGGTTCTGTACTGTTAGAAGATATTTAGGGGTAAACTTGAGCTAAGAGCCCAGTAAGCAGTGGAAGCGTTGGTAATGCTGCTAAACCAGTGTTTCTCAACCAGTGATACGAGTACCCTTAGAGATACTCAAGAAGAGTCTGGGGGGTATGTCAGGGTACGTCAACACAACTGAAATTTGGAGAAAACTGAATTTTTGTTTTAAGTTTTACAGCGCTTTATTATTTTTGTACTTTTTAAACCCAAAAATTTCATCGCCCGCCCGGCTACGATTAAGTTGTTTATACAATGGTAGGAAAAAATTGTGTGTGTCTGGAAAACTGTAGGTACTGGGGCTACTTATAATTATTATTACGGCCGGTCCCCGACTTACGAATGGGTTACATACCAAACACCTGGTCGTAACTCGATTTGTTCATAAGTTGGGAATACATGCTTTTTAATACGACTGTGCTGTTCGTAAGTGCGGATAGTGTGGTTGCAAGTCAGGGACTGGCTGTAATAGGCTTAATGGGACATTGGTCGTAAGTGCAAACGGTCGTAAGTAGACGTGTTCGTAACTTGGGGACCGGCTGTATTTTGGGGGGGGGAGGGTGTATTTTATAAAAAAAAGTTGAGAAACACTGTGCTAGACAATATTGACCTCCCATGGTTTGGCAAATTCTCTGGTTCAGCACCAGTCAGGTTCCAAGAGTGCGGGATTAGAAAGGTTCAACGTACAGACTGTCTGTGGAATGCTGCTGAGAGAGGGTATTGCGGTTCTAGATTTTAACCACTGTGGCTTCTTTATTCTACTGCCATTAAAAAGCTAGTGCATCTAGCTGTACTTGGCTCCAATATTACATCTTTTCTTTTTGGTCTGATTAGGACAGAGAACATCTGTTGGTTCTCCAGGAAGCCAAGGGCAGGCACAGATGGGGTTGCTCTCGTTAGCATTTTCTCCAAGCATTTGCCCAGTTCCTTCCTGTATTTTATGTTCTGACAACATCACATTTCTGCCTTTTCCTGTGAGTACTGCCAGCACTTGTTGCATAGTTTGGATTCCCATTCTGCACTGCCTGAGAAGTGTATTGTATTAACCTAGCCGTGCCCATAAAAAGAAAGGCATCAGAGGACAGGCAGTAAATAAATATAATAGAAGGTGTGGCAGGGCAAAGGTGCTTTGGAGTCCTATCAGGCCTACACACAGATGGGATCCTAACATTGCTCGTATCAGCAAGAAATATAACCTCCCATTCACTGGCTACGGTATTCAACACTTCACATGTGAGACCTACCTTTCCCATGCACTCTATCTGCACACCCAGGATCAGCGCCTATACAAAATCAAGTGTCCAGTGAAAACCCATCACAAAGTACACAAGAAAACTCATGGGAACAAAATACTCAAGAGAAAAAAAAGCATGATTGCAAACCCATGAGAGCCTCCATCCACCACTGCTAAAATACATAATCCTATAGCAAACGAACAAGTAGGGAAGGACAGACACAGATGGGTGGGTGCACGCATGAGAGAGAGACAGACAGACAGAATTAGCAATGTTCAAGTGCATATGGCAGGCCCTAGGTTGCCAGAGATTGCTTTTCATCGCAAAAGTTAGGGGGCTATGCTTTCTAGACCGACAGTTTGGTTCTATCCTTTTCATCCCCCTGAATTTCCAAGTGACCCTGCTATGCAGCAAAGTGGCAATCACACAGATCTGTAGGCCTTAATAAAGATGCCAATTACCTTACACATTACAAAGACAGCCTCCCCACCTTTCGATATTCGTAGTAACTCCAGATTAGCCACTTATTGACTTACAATAAGCTATTTCCTCTTTCCTTGTCTCTTCTTTGCCCCTTGCTCCCACCTTCTATTCTAGTAGCTGATTTGTTCGATTATAATCGGTTTACTTTCTTCATTGTATTCCTTTGTTATATATGGTCATGCCAATTCACTTTCAGAATATGATCTGAAGAAGTGGTTCTACCCCAGGAAAGCTCATCACCTAATAAACTATCTTGTTAGTCTTTAAAGTGCTACATAATTTTTTCCTTTTGTTTTTCACAGATTTAGATGGCTGTGGTTTTGTTACAATACAGTGACTCGTGGACTACAAAGTCATCTGCATTTTGCATCAGGATGTGATTTTTTTGCAGTTACATTTTCCAACGCCTATTCACTTTCCCCTACTTGTTTCCTTTTAAGAAGTCCCTAGTAAGGAATCTCAGATCTATCCCCTGTCTAATTCCATTGGCCTCAATGGGATTTTAGGAAGGGATAAATGTATGCCTTTATTCCTTTTGTTTAACTGGGACATCCGACTGGCTTGCTATTGTCTTGCTAGATTTGTTCAGACAATTATACACAGGCTAAGCTCTCAAGCCAATTCTGTCTCCAGATGTCCTGATACTGCTGGGTTAACAGTGTTTTTTGCTACTCAACCATTTGTTCCTCCACCTTTTTTCATAGCACAAACATGAATAGACATGCAAGTTCAGGTCAGTTAGTCTTTTCCAAAAACACCTTCTCTCTTCTCCTTCACCGTCCAGTTTTGGAGGAATGCCACATTTTCCATATTCAAGATCATTGAGGAGTCCCAGTTTTGGTGCACTCAGACATAATATCATTGTGCAGTGCATATCCTGGGTGTATTTCTACAGGTTAAAAGCATTCAGCATTTTCATAACTACCACATTTAAAGGCTATCTACTGTTGAAAGATTTTTTGTTTTATTTTCTTTATTGTATTTGTAGAGCTGAACACAATTTTTTAAAATTTAGAAAAATAAAATTTTCCTTTTTGAATGGCTCTATAAAAAATATCTTCATATGAAAAACCTGGAAAAACAGCAGGTATGGTTATAAGCAAAAAAATAAATACAGAATATAGTTTTACCTTTGCTTCTACATGCTCATCCTCCTTACTGAGTTCCTCATTCTGCTTTTCCTCATTCGGCTTTTCTTCTACATTAGTATTAATTTCTACAGTTTCATTTTCACAAGGGAGCAGTGTATCCCTGCTTGGAGTTCTGCAGCTGTCAAAAGTTTGCTCTGTGCAGACAGTTATAGTATGCAATGAGTCTGTAGTAGTGCTTTCTCTTTCCCCATTTACTAAGTTACTGTTGACTGTAATATCTGTAGCTTGTGTGGCTGTATTGGTGCTATGATCTGATAGTTGATTGGCATTGCATTCCATCTGGCTTTGTGCTACTACTCCATTGACCGTGTGTTTCTGTACAACCTGAGTTTGATCTGTATTATTTCCCTGCTTTTGTAGTGGGTGTTGGGAGAGGAGTTTTGGCTGAGGTGATGCTGACACAAATCTTCCTTGAGCTTTAGCAGCCTTTAGAACAGAGGATTCTTTCTTCAAATCACTAGGACTTGAGGGACTAAAGGATAAGAAGAAAAAAAAGGGCAACATTAGAAAAGTGTTTGATTTTAGGAGGGCTTTTGTATTGAGCAACTTTAAACTTCAAATCTGTTTAATTTGCTAATATTAGAAACATCCAGTTCTGGAGAACGTGTCGAACATTGGCCTTCCAAGGTGTAATGTCATACTTAATCCAACAAGTCACAGAGACAACAGTATACATCTTTCTAGAAATTAAAATGCTGTCCGTTATCTGCTTGTTAAAAAAAATAACTTATATTACACTCCTCTCACTAGTAAAACACAAAGCATATCACAAAGGAGAGCAAGTATTATCATCTCTATTGTACTGCTAGAGCAAATGAGACAGAAGTGCAGTGAGTGACTCGCTCATTCGGCAGGCTAGCAGCAGAGCTGGGACCAGAAACCAGATCTCTCTCAAATCCTAGTGCAGTGCTCTGTCCCTAGACCGCACTGTTCCCATGGCTACACTCAAGAGTGCAACTCTTAATTTTTCTCTTTTCCTTACTTTGCCAGAATATATTGAAGCTTTATATTCCTATTATAGTTCTATATGTTTAGCTCGATAGTCCAGTCCCAGGTAAGTCAACTTATTTATTGTCAGCTTTTCAGATCCTTGTCACTATCAAGAGGAAAGAAGGCTGCCTTTTTCATCATGCCTCATCAGTTCTCCAGGTCAATCCCAAACACTAGTGTGTGCCCTGAATTTGATCTTTCTGTGCTATTCTTTCAAGGTTACTACTCTAGGCTACTGTTAACATTAAGACACTCTATACAAGCAAATTTGACTACTTTAGTGTGAAATCACTGGGATGAAAAGGAATACTTGTATGTTACTGTTTTACTTGCAATTCATTGTTAAGCAAAAAATGTTTTAATGAACTATCATTCCAGAACTATTTTGCATAAAAAGTGCTAAAGGATACAGTCCTTCTACTGCATTGTTCGCAACATGGGAAGACCACTAATTCCATTGCACAATTCATTTAGAAGGGTTAGAAACAGCAGGTTTACTATCATATAACTCCTCCTTAATATAAATATTACAACCACATTCTGGACTCAGCCGGTTTATTGGTGGCTTGAAGAATACACTTCGATTTTGGTTTTCTGCAGCATATAAACATATCTAAATCACACTGTAATTTGTTTTGTGAAAAGTATCCCCTTTTAAAAACCTCAGTGAATTGTGTATTGTGTTACTGTCACTCATAAAAATAAGTAACTTCCTGCAGGTTCATTTTGTTTCTTTCATGCCATTTTTTTAACATTGCTGCATATAGTTAAGAATAACTTTAACTCTTCCTCACTTCTATTAAATTTGTGGTTGTGCACGCTAACAAAAACCTAATACTATAATTCACAATCACAAATTACAGTTCACAGCTGCACAATTTGGGTATAGAGAAACAAAGCATTTGCCGAGGCAGTTATTCTTCCTGCTTTAGAGCAGTACCACCCTCCCACCTGAGGTTATGAAAAAACATCTCTTTCCACAGCCCACAATATATCACAGAATTTTGCAGGCATGTTATGGAGGCTTTTTGTCAAAAGAGAATTAGCAAAGCTCTAGGAGTCCAGTTCAGACTAGTGTGTGGGACTGAATACTAGACAGACCAATTATCTCTTCATGTACGACAATCCCTGGGTTTGTAAAAGAAAAGAACAAATGTTGTAAATAGGGAATAATAGGTTGTTAGCATAATATTAATAGTTCTCTTTGGTTGCAAAAAGTAGTACTGACTTCTCAAAACCATTCAGACATCCCCAAAAGACAGAACTAACATACCTCCCCATCTGAAGGGGATGGCTACCAAAGCATGCTACCTGTGTAATTACCAGCCAGGAGACCTTGATATTTGAGGGTGGTTAACAGGTTCCCTAGCTTTCCCCCCTCCCTCTCACCCAACTCTGCATCAAGGAGATGCACAAGGTCTCGTTTCTCTCTAGAAGATAAAACTTTGGAAGAAGCTGGGAGGGATGGAAGTCTTAAAGGCTACACTCTGATTTCTTTTATTTCCCTACTTAACCAAAAATGAAACAGTTCCGTTTGAAGGCTGGGTGAACATTCATCACATGATGTAACCAGAGTCAGTTAACCCACACTGTAACCTGCAGCTTCACTGCATTTTCTCTCTCTTGTTAAACAAGGCCTATAATAAATCACCAGATAACTGTTAAAGCTGATGCAAGAGTAAGAGAAGATTTTCTAAAGACACCATCCTGTTAAAAGAATGTTGAGAATACTACTTGGGGGAGAATGCTTAAAAGCAAAACAAAACAGAGACAGGGGAGGAAGAACTAAACTGAAAGTTCTTGTAAATCCTCCAACTCTACATTTCCTTTTTCCTACTAGCAGCTGTCATTGTAGTGTAGCAGAAAGAGGTGATCTCCAATATCCGAGAGGCTCCTTTTTCTTTCATAGATCAAGTTCATCATCCCTGTGATAGTCTTGGTTTTCTAGACAATAAAGTCTCCTCTTGCAGTACTGGACTGCTGCTGTTTTAGGGTACATTTCCTAAGCTTAATGTCAAATTCTGCCCCTTGATGCACGTGTGCACATTGACCTTAAATTAGTGGTCTGGCGATGTACAAGTACCGTAGTCCTATATTCATATAGGAAATGTTCCTTCACAATACTGATGTTCTTGAAATATGGAAAGGCCAATGCCACCTATATCCGCTACACCTTTTGCTGCTTCCAGCATTGGCCCAGTCTCAGGTTTGACAGCTTTCTGGAAGGTCACGGTACAATATCTATGATCATTTAGCGAAATTTTAAACAAAAGAGCTACCCCGGGTTTGTTTTTGTTTTGTAGATCTGCTTTTAAAATGAAGGTGTCTGAGATGGTGTTCACTTAAAATTTACCTCTCTTCTGATGGCAGTTCCAGCTCCCCCACCCCCATCCCGTTTTTCTTTCCAATTTATATTCACATATATCTTGAGTAGAGAAATTGACCTTGTGCGTGTATACAGAACCAGCGAAACTTCTTGGGACAGGTATTATAACAAGTTTATTGCCATTTTATTTATGGTAACATGCACAATGATGTTGCCCTTAAACCCCTTCCCTTAGCCCCCTATTTTTAAAAGAAAGCAAGTGACTTACCTGCCTCCTTCAAAACGACTGATGAGATCGGACACTTTTCTGGGTTTTTCTTTTGAGACACAAGAAGCAGAGGTAGGTGTGACTTCCTCCATTCTTGTTCGTGCAGTAGGTAAAGCTTTACACGTAGGGGTTTGGTGTGCAGTGGATAAAAAGGAATTCTGCAGATGTACTGGCTTTGGAGGCACTGTAAGAAAACACACATTAGCTATTGCTTTGCATTGCTAAACTGAAGACAGACAAAAAGACACTAGGAATGCCAAAAAAGATTCCTTGAGTTCCCCTAAATGTAATAATTCTCTTACCAATTTATATTAGATGTCAGCATTTACTGCATGCTGTAAAAAAGTTACTATATAGAAGCTAGTCAACATGCTACTTTAACAAACTTATAAAGTTGCTTTATAGAATCTACTGCAGTCAAAAGGAAAGCAGTTTTGATCCACATAACCAGTGCTGTTACCCAAAGCAAGAACTAGTATAATTCCAAGAACTAGCTGCAATGAAGACCACAGGAATTATTCCAGTTACCTTTCCCCAGCGGAGGCTAAATAAAGTACTGACCAAAACTTTGGTGTGTTCTCTCACCTCGTCCCCTCTCCAACACCCAAACACCCTCCATACTCGGGTATTACAGGGGCTTTGCTTCAGGAAAGTTTCAGTTCTTGTTGTCCGGTACCAAAAGACACTGCCTTGAGCAACAGGGCTAAGATCTGGCTCAGACTATATTGGTGCGATCAGGTGCAGCTGTATTTTCACTGGACCTGCGCCCTTTTACACTGGCTGACAGTATTCTCTTATGAGCTAATTTAGTTTTATATAAGCCTTTTATACATACCTATCCTTCGACATACACAATACAAGGTAAAACAGAAACAATCATTTGGATATGAACAAAAATCCAGCAAGTCTCTCACTTTGATCACTCCCTTTCCATAACACCAGAAGAAGGATAAGCTTTGCAGCACATCCAGAAAGTTTGGGGAATGGGAAAGTCAGGTGCTGGCAGACCGATGGGTGAGTGAGTTCCCAAGTCAGGGGTCCTTTTCGCTTTCTATAATTTGCCTCAAATCCTAGCTTTCTGAACTCCTCCCCACCATCTCCAGCTCTAAAAGTTTACACTCCCCTATCCCACCAAAATATTTGTTTACTGTGTCCAGAAATCGTTCACTCCTCATCCCTACAATAGCGAAGGGTTTCTTGAACTGTCAGGGGTTATACAGCCATAGCCAAAAGGCAAAAGGCCAAGCTGCATGAGCAGCACTGCCATTCAGAGTTGCAGCTGCTGGTGGTTTCCAAACTAATCTCACCTCTATCAGAAACCACCATTCACCACATCTGAGTGGCAGCTCTTCCACTGTGGCCTGACACTGCTTCCTGCAATCATTTCAGAACAGCAAAACTGCTTCTGCATGGCAAGGAAAGTGGCAGAGGGAGAAACAAAAATCGTATGAAACAAGTCCCCAAAGATTAGTTGTAGGGAGGTGAAAGAATGTAAGCAATTGAAAAGGAAAAAGTTTAATTACACACACAGCACAAATAAGCTACTACTTGGGCGTCAAAAGAGCAGCCACTTTAGTGGAAGAATGGTTCATGAAGCAATAAAGATAAACAGTTACTAAAAGCTGGTACACATTCAATAAAATAAGACTCCCACCAAGGGTGGCAAGGAGATGGCACTAGCACAGGATATGTGCACCATCCCCAGCTAAGAAGAGTAAGCATTCTAGAAGCTACTGATGTGGGGTACCATACATAGTTGAAAGCCAGACAATTCCCTAGATGCACCAACACTTGATTTTGCATGTATTATGCTTCAGTATCAGACTTTTAAGTTGCAATTATTCACACATTTACCAAACAGGAAGAGGGACTCCAAGTTTGGGGAAGACTGAAGAGTTAGCTCAAATTACTATAGTTTGGCTGAAGGACAACTAAGACTGGAGGTCAAACAGTGTGCAGTGATTTAAATGATGGAGAAGGCAATAGTTTAAGGCCGTTTACAAGACATAGCTAGGCAGCTAGGAGAGGAAGATCTTGTGTGTCCACTCCCTCTACCCCACCTCTCCCAGAAAAAAATCAAAATTTACTACTAGAACAGGTCCTGGAACAGTTCCTCACAGATAGCAGTTTAAGTCCAATCATCCAAAATGTCAAGACCATGTTGATCAAAATAGTTGCATATATACACCATATTGTCAGGAACTACCCCAGCCTCTCTCATCTCTACTTTGCATTCACATATGGGAGGAAATAGTGAATTTTGCCTTGAATCAAGAACTTCACTTCCAAATAGTAGCTTCAATGACAGCTTCAGTATAAATAGGGGCGTATGAGTCACTTTACAGATTAAATAGCCAGATCCCTTTCCCAAAGGGTTTATAACTTCAAATCAGACCAGCATCAAAGGATGATAAATGAAATGATAGTACAAAAGAGTAGAGGAGGAAGAGTCATCATAGTAAGAAATGAGAAATTTCTCAGTTACCTTTGGCTATTAACATTTTAATTCATTAACACATTAATTTATGTCTGTGATTCAGGATATAGAGACTGGACTAAGAATGAAGAAGAGGTGATCCACACTTGAAGGGTAACTCAACATGTAATATTTTTTAATGATTGCATTATAACCCAAGTACTATTTTCCTGGCCAGTATTTTGTACAATGAGAGGCTTTATCAGATAAATTAAATACATTTGTTTCATCCAGCTGCTTGCTGCTGGGAAGCCCTGTTCTCTCTCTCATTCACCCTTCTCTCATGCAGCTCTCAGAAGGACTGGCAGATCTAGGCCACTGAGCATCAGATAATTGTCAGCACTGAATAGCTAGCTGGCTGGCTGAACACACAAAGGTAACGAGACAGCTAAAAAAAAATATCAGACAGCCTGACTGGGAAGAAGCAGGACACATCTGAGGGTGGGCATTCCAATTTCCCTGGAGGAAGAGATGAAAGGAAAAGAGGAGTTTGGATGGATTTAAAACCAGAATTACAATGATGTTAAACACCCTTTCTTGTGATGCATTTTGTGCTCTGCACAACTGTAGAAAATCAGTTTGATAAATAATTAATAAAGTGAAAATTCATAAAAGTTGATGGTGTTAACGGTATTTATGTTGTGTTCAACAAAAACAAGCTATGCGTGTTTGGCACAGAAAGCTTTTTCATTGAGCCCTACTTCCATTTGGGGACAAAAATCAGTTTGTAGATCCTTCTTAAACTGACCATGGCAAGAGGTGGTCAGACTTCCTTCTAGTTGATAGCAATAATAGCTAGACAAAATCCTAGCTCCACTACAATTGGCAAACAGGAGGACGATCTTAGCCAACTAGGACAATCACAGTATGTTAGAAAAACTGGTCAACCTGAAGATATTAAGTTTTGAGTGACAGAACACATGAGAAATGGGACCAGACAGCCACACTAGTCCCATTAAATCAATTTGTTTTTATCTTGCCTCCATGCTTGCTCTACCACCTTCAAGTAAACTTTCAAATGAATCTAGTTAGGTGCCACAGAGCAGAGTCGGGCAATAATTTTTGACAAGGGGCCACTCCAAGATTTTGGAAAGTGGTCGAGGGCTGCACTCTTCCAGGATATTAATGGAGGAATTCCAGGGTCTGGGATGGAGGCTGAGAGCAGAAGGGAGTTTGGGATAAAGGATTGGGGTGCAGGAGGGAGAACGGGGTCTGGGAGGGAGCTTGGGTGAAAGAGGTAGTTGTGACCTAGGGCAGGGAACTAGGTAGGGTTGCCAGGTGTCCGGATTTGAACTGGAGTCCAATATTTGAGCTTTCTCTTCGGGAAACAAATTGAGAAAATATAAATGAGAAAAATATAAATGTCTGGTATTTTCTAAATAAGATGTAATGTAGATTGTGATGTAATGTCAAGTGTGTCTGGTATTTTTGTTGAAACCATCTGGCAACCTTGGAACTGGGATGAAGGGTTTAAGGATGTGACCTAGGGTAGGAAGGGATTGTGATCTGGGGCAGGAGATTGGGGTGCCAGATTTGGAAGGGGGTTGGTTTGGGCGTAGGAGGGGGCAGAGAGTTTGGGAATATGGAGGGGAGCAGAGCATGGGGGAAGAAAGTGTCAGAGGCAGACTCTGGCTGGGAGGTGCTTACCAGCAGAAACTTGAGGCAGACCATCTGCTGCAGGCTGCTCCATGCGGCTCCGCTCTGGGCATGGGGGGGACGACGAGCAGGGAGGGAGAAGGCTTCCTATACTGCCCTTGCTCCCAGCAAAAATGCTCAGTTCCTATTGGCTAGAAACTGAAAGACTGGCCAATGGAAGCTAAGAGATTTTGCTAGGGGAGGGGGCGGGAACAGCATGAGAAGTCTCCATCCTCTCTCCCCAGCCATCCAAAATGGAGAACAGTGGGCTTTTTAAAGCGAGTGCTGTTCTCTGCCTTAAGGGTTCCAGCAAGGCAGCCACGGGATGGATCCAGTGGCTTGGTGGGTTGGACCTGGCCTGCTGGCAGCCTCTTGCCCATCCCTGCCACAGAGCCTCTGTAGGAAAAAGGCATGAAGATATCAGCTTGGATCCAGGAAAGGAGGAAAATCACTCCAGTCTATTCTATTCTAGATAGGTTCCTAAATCATGCTAATCATCTTTGTATCTAAGCAACTTTCAGTAGTGCATTACACAATGTGACTAACGTCTGTCACAGGTCGCTGCTCTTATTCTCTATCCAGTTAAAAGACCTGTGAACTATATAAAGGTTGGACTTAACATGTCATGAGCATACTTGTTTGGAGCTGAATCTGTGCTGACCCTACAATGATAAGGAAACCCCTTGCATGGGGTTTTGAAGGATGAACTCTGATAGCCATGCTTGTAGGTTCTTCTATTGTTTTTAAAATGTTTTCTCCATCCTATTTTAGTATAAGAATAAAAAAGATTTGCACAGGAACAACTGCCTGGTAACTCACAATTGTGGGCTCTCACCCCTATCAGTCTCTGAAGAGAAGGCAAGAGAAGCTTGCTTAGGCAGGCTGTCTTGTACTGAGAATAACTGGGAAGGGAGGCAACTGAAAATCACTAAGTATCAACAGCTGTGAAACGAACCTACTTAGACAGGAAAAGCACAGAGAAAAAAGTCTCAATCGTCTGCTTAGGAAAAAGATAGAGGAAAGACTGGGGAAAATGCATTTTTCAACTGCTGTAGAAAAACTGGTTGGTTGAGCTACGTAGAGAAAGGCAGCTAAGAACCAGGGACCAGATAAAAGCAGAGCCAGTACATTTGCTGTGTTCTAACGAGCAGCAGCAGAATAGCCCAAGTTTACAGAATCCTGAAGCCAACTCCAGAAACAAACAGGAAAGAGGCTGACAGAAGCAGCAACTGTATTCTGTCCAAACCAAAGTACGTCACTGCAACAGGAGTGGTGGACAGCCCAAATGCCAAAACAGGAGACGTTGCTGCTGGAAAATGGGTGCATCTGGAAACTCAGCAGCTTGAAGAATAACAGCAACAGAGAGAGAGAGCAGATGGGGGAGGGGAGGGAGGTGTTGCAGCATCAGAGAAGACAGAGATGGAATGCCAGTGTCAGCACAAGGGAAAGGACAAGAAGGGGGTACTCTCCACTTAAAATGGAGACTATGCCAGATGGACAGAAAAGACATCCCAAGCTTGAGGCAGGGAGACTGACAGAATATGAGTCTATAGGTAGAGCCAGTCCCCAGGTACTTGGCCTGGTGGGTGTTGGAAAGCAGGCTTTTTCTGTCCATGGCCTTCGCGTATAGCCCATCCTGCTACACAAGGCCCCTCACAGAAAACCCAGACTGTGAGATATTCAGAGAAGCATAGGAAGCACAATGCAGCTTTCTGTAAAACGGGATTTGGCCTTGTAGGCATCATAGAACAGGGAGGTGAGCATGAAAAAATAGAACACAAGTTGCAAGAGATAAATAAGACTCTCTTGACCAGTCCTTGAAAGCAGGGAGGTAGGCATAGGGAGATAAGACGCAACTGCCTTGCACACTAACCATGCCCACACCCAGCACTATCCACGGGGCCATCAGGCAGGTATCATGAGAAATCCTATAGGGCAGTATTTCACGTTACCTCATTACCAGCCTATCAGGCCCGGCCAAGGAACTAACCCTAATAAGGTACCGGATATCAGGTTATGTTATAAACGACCCTCAACCCCTTTGTTCGAAGAAGGTTCCGTGTATTGAGGGCACGTATCTTTTTTTGCCCGGCTAAAGGATTGATCACCCTAAGGCTGCCTTCCTACCCTTCGAGTCAAATATAGGGGTGCACGAGTCCTGAGCATGCTTCGAGTTCTAACGTATCTTTGTGTTGTTATCGTTGCTGGATTTGTAAGTATTGCTTAAATGTATTAGTTATTGGTTTAATTAATAGTTATATTGTGTTAATTTCACTGTGTATTTCTGTGAAGAGTATCTAAGTTCTGTTAACCACACTGTGTAAATCGTATAATTTTGTGTTGTGTAGTAGTGTTGTATTTAGGCTAAGTGTAAGTGTTAGAAATAGAAGTCCAAGAGTTGTTAAGTTGTAAAAGTAAATTTATGACTAACTCCACCAGCTGCCCTAAAATAACCATAGAGGGGCTGGCTTTAGACAGAGTTTTTATTATCATTATATTGTCTTTGTTTTTGTATTTTTGTTAAGCAAATTAGAGACAGTGATTTAATATAAGTAAATTGTAATCTAGGAATTGTAATCAGTTAGGTATAGTTGTGTTCAAGTTTTCTATCCTGTAAAAGCATTAGGCAATTGTTAGTTAAAAAGACCATTTTTTAATTGTTAGTTTTGATAAAAAATCATTCCACTTAATAAAGATCATTTGTTTTACACCATCATCCAGTAGTTTTCACTAGGTAATCGGCTTTAACCCTTGAGGCTTCCACCACATCACTGAACCAAGGTGTAACAGTGGGAAGCATACACTCACAATTGCTTCCTTGCTCTAGGGAAGGGGGTGACATGGATATGTGCCTAAAGATTGTTGCAATAGGATATGAATGGAATAAGATAAGGAAGGAAGACATATGGAACCTATTGTCTGGGATGGTGGTCTTGGACATTGTTACCCTTATGGGTAGGGTGGCCTGCAAATACTATAACTGTAACAGAGCTTTACTGCAAAAGTTTAAAGTGACACCAAAACTTTTAGGAAAAGGTTCCAGGGAGTTCAGGAAAAAGGGGCCTATGAGGTTTCTACTCAAATTAAGGGATATGTAACCAATGGGTAACTGGCTGTGGAACAAAAACAATCAGTGAGGCCTATGAATTAATGGGTATAGAATGATTCTATAATATCTGCCATGCCAACCTGAAAACACGTTAACAGACAGCAACACTAGAGAGGTTATGATGGCTGGAAAACTGGCAGGCCAGGATATGGATACTTTCTCTGTCAAAACCAGGGCGACTAACAGGGACAGAATGGGATCAGAACACAGGGACTGAACCCAAGCTGAGACCCACACTCAATGGGGGAGGGGGACACGACAACTCACTTCCCAGAAGCTCTGGGATGAGTAAGGAAACAAGGGATGTGCCATGTGTGGCCAGAAGGGTCACCTTGCCCAAAAAATACCAGTGATGTTTACTGAGTCCTATTGGGGTGGTGAAAGGCCAGCTGTAACCCAGCCTCAGAGCTAACTGTGCGACAATCATTCCACAAACATTGGATTGGTTCCCAAGAGACACAGGAGTGGGAAGCAGAGGTGCAGGGTGCTGCAGCGCTCCCAGATATTGGGTATACTAGTTCCACGCCCCTGCTGCCCATGATCCTGGCTGCTGGCCCCATGCCTCTGTGGTCTGTGGGCTCTACTACTGGCCTCCTGCTTGGCCCCACTCAGCCCTGCTGCCAACCCCCAGTTTGGCCATGCCACCAGTCACTTGGCCCTCAGTCCTGGGGTCCCAGCTGGCTGCCAGTCTTGTGCCTGGGGCTCCATCTCTAGGCTTTTCATGTGGGGTCCCAGCTGCTGACCCCAGCTCTAGGGGCAGAGACCAGGGGGCATAGCGTCTATATGCAGCTCAGCACCCTCACTCCAAAAATCTCTTTGAGTGCCACCACCAAGAGAGCTTGGACTCCTGCAAAGATGAATTTCAGTCTTAATTGGGAATACAGGCAGTCCCCGGGTTAAGTACAAGATAGAGACTGTAGGTTTGTTCTTAAGTTGAATCTGTATGTAAGTCGGAACTGGCATCCAGATTCAGCCGCTGCTGAAACTGACCGCCAGTTCTGACTTACATACAGAATCAACTTAAGAACCCCAAGCTTCCCCAAGTCAGCTGCTGCTGAAACTGATCAGCGCTGATTCCAGGAAGCCTGGGGCAGAGCAACTCTGCCTTGGGCTTCCTGGAGTCAGCGCTGGTCAGTTTCAGCAGCGGCTGACTTGGGGACGCCTGGGGCAGAGCAGCTGGGGTGCTGCTGGGTTGCTCCAGTAGCACCGCTCCTCGGCGCTACTGGACCAACCCAGCAGCACCCCAGCTGCTCTGCCCCAGGCGTCCTGATTCAGCCACTGCTGAAACTGACCAGCAGCGGCTGAATCAGGACCTGGGGCAGAGCAACTGGGGTGCTGCCGGGTTGGTCCAGTAGTGCCCAGAGCGGCGCTGCCCCCAGCTGCTCTGCTCCAGGGTCCAAAGCAAAAGCCTGGTCTGCTGGGGGGGGGGGGGCACACTAGCCGCGCCCCCCCCCCCCCCCCCAGCAGACCAGGGACACCGGGAGCAGAGCCGCAGCGGCAGCGGGGTGCCGTGCCTCTGAGGCTTTGCTCTGGCAAAGTCTCAGAGGTGCGGGACCCCCCGCGGCTGCGGCTTCAGTCCCGGTGCCTGTGGTCTGCTGGGGACGGTCCCCAGCAGACCACAGGCACCGGGACTGAAGCCGCAGCAGCGGCGGGTTCCCGCGCTTCTGAGGCTTTGCTCTGGCAAAGCCTCAGAAGCGCGGGAACCCGCCCGGTGCCCCTGGTCTGCTGGAGACGGTCTCCAGCAGACCAGGGGCACCAGAGCAGCTTACGAACGGGGCTTTCTCGCCCCGGAGCTCGCAGGTAGCAATCCGCTACCTCAGCCTCTGGGGCGAGAAAGCCCCGTTCGTAAGTGCGGATCCGACGTAAGTCGGGGACTGCCTGTATTCTTTTTTGCCAGAGGTGTGCCATGTTATACACCCTGGAGCTTTAGATCTTTTAGTTCCCCTGGGCCCAACTCATTCAGAATCTTGACAATGAGGACAGAGACCTAGAACTTTATTTGAAATGCTATGGAGAACCAGCATATAGAGCTGAGAACAGGTTTCATGTGGCTCACCATAGCCTGGATAACTGAGGAGATGCGCTGCAGTGTTGGGCATTAGCTGGAGTTTCCTATTCAATGAAGGTTTAATGCTGCAAGATTGTAGTCCAGCTGAGCGCATGTATCGCTAAGGCCAGCTTTTTGACCACCAGGTTGACACAAAAAGTCTCCTCATCAACCTGGAGAGGCTCAAAAGGTTTACTCACAGATGCTGAACCTAAATTATAGTTAGAACATCCTTCAGAACTACAGGTGTACAGACATCTCTTTGTAAAATAGCTTACCAAAAGTGCAGTAAATGAACTTTATTTATTTGCCACTAACAGAACTTGAATTTCATTAGGTATGAAATAAGAACTCATGTGTGATACATCACACAACTGGAGGAACATTAGCATCCAACAAACAGTGTGTCTTGTTTATAACATTCTGTGAGATTATGATGAAGCTAGGCCCACTCTAGGGTTCAGACATATCCATAGTGGGGGCTAATTTCAAACTATCATGTTTCATCTCTGGATTATTAGAGAACTTTGTGAACGTTATCCACGCGATCCATGCATGGGTCATCCCCAAGCAGGTGGTGACACGTAAGCCGCCATATTTTTCATCTGACAACGTGCAGGCACCAGATGGTACTGAATGTGCCTGCCTGCTTCCTTTACAGTATAGACAGTTATGAGCACCTCAGGAACATGCTTAAGTCCCTCCACTGGCTTCCAGTCAGTTCCAGAAACCAGTTTAGGGCCTTCCTCCCCTACTTCCCTCCACTCAATTTTCAAAGCAAAAAGGATTCTAAGCTCAAAAACATTACAGATCGAATTTGTGATCTATGAATTGTTGAGCCAACATATTGCTGAAGGGAGCCCTGAGGAATAAAGAGGGCAGTTGACAGGAAAGTGGACAGTGGAGATCCCATAGTAAGTAGATATAAGCTGTATCCATTTGAGTTAAGTTACTAACATAGTTCAAATTGCGTAGCTTAGCTCAACCTCTCCCCGTAGTATAGATCGACCCTTTGACACACTATCATGTGTTCTGCTTAAAAACACTAGGAAATAATATAACCAAAATTGAGGGGAAAGAATTTTAAATTGGATCCTGTTCAGCAATGTGTTCACTTGCTCTGGCTGCATCAGCGCTGGTATGTAATGAATTATGAGCTTCCAAAGATTTAAACTTCTTTTCAGACAGAGACCAAGTAATTGCACTGAACAAAAGCAGGTTCAGGGTCCAAGGTTATTTTCAAATTTGAATCATGGGTAATATGTACAACTATGGTCATTCTACACTTACAAAGCTGATGAATTAAACATACACACTTCGCTTTATTTCTGTTACATCTATCGCAAATTTTGCTAGGCTAGCAGAATGTCATTTAGCGATTAATCTATTAACAGCAAAGAAACTGGCACAGCAATTCACGTCTGTTATCCTATTTCCTTTCATCACAGATATTTAAGGTTGGCAAGACTAAAGCAACCTCCCAAAAAGTAATTTTTGAAAACCATTTCCTGCTAGCACTGTAAACTAAAACTACAATGCTGTTAAAATCCAGCTTCTCCACAGAGCACACCCAACCATTTCAGACACTTGGATTGCTTTGGTTTATGTGGCTACACCTCATTCCATTCCTCATGTCTGTCTGCTTGGTTTATGAACAGAAACGCCCAATACAAAATGCTTGATAATTTTGTTATCCTGAATGCACTCAGAGAAGTAGAGAGGGAGATGCACAATGCAGACCCTGAACACACCAAGTCCTAAACTACTTACAATAGCTTTATTGCTTTTTTAGTTTGCAAATCTGCACAATATTGCTGGATGTGGCCCTATCTGGAAGAGGTTCTTTTGAGATGAACATCGGATTCATGGCTAGGAGGAAGCAATATGAATAGCAAAACTAGCTGAATTTTTCATGTTCACTGCTATCCAATAGAGAAATAACCTTACAATTTACAATACATTACTACAAATTGGTGTTTTAAAATAAATCAGACAATTTTTATGGATTTCCTACTTCTCTTCATCTATTAACCTTTTAAGTGTTTTAGTTCTTATGGATTAAAACTTATTTTTCCGTTTAGCTTGGATTAAATTACAACAGGACATTCAGGCAACACATAAAGGCTACCAAGCTGAGCAATGTTTATACATGACCTTCACTATAAACAAGATTATTTTACCATGGGTTTTATGTACAGATAGATCAGCTTTAATTTGCTTATGTTTCTGGAATAGTCCAATACTTACCCTCTACACCCACTGCCTTTTTCCATCCCTTAAATGCAAGATGAAGTAATATTTACAAAAGGTGCCAGAGTGACACCTCTAGACAGTAAATGCCTCATTTATACACAGTATAGGCAACGACAATGCTAGTTTCCACCATACCAGCAATGTACCTCAAACTAACCTGTAGAGGAATTCTCTTAGGAAGACAGGATCAGTGTCCATACTTTCTGTGGAGTATGAGGCCTTGTTTACAAGCAACTCCAGATAGGTTAACTGCATAACTGGAGTCAATGTACCTTAACTCTACCTTTAGAGCCTTCTCCACAGCTGAAGAGAGGAGTATCAGCATTGACAGGGGTACCCTCAGCATTCAGTATCGTGGATTTTTACTAGACCTGCTAAATCATACTCCAGAAGATCAACAACCGCAGTGCTATCTTCTCGGAAGTGAAAACGTGGCCTGAGCTGAAGGTCACTAAGCATGAGAAAAAATGCAGTCTTAAAAGACAAAATTTTTTTTTTAGAAGGACAACATTTTTAGATTTCAATGACTTTTGGTCACTAGCAGCCTCAGCTAAATGTTAAATCAGTGACCTCAAGGTGAAAAGTTCCACATCCCACAACTTCATTCCTAGCGCTGAGATTTTTGTCTGCCATGGTAACATATACAGGCAGTCTTATGTCGGATCAGACTTATGTCGGATCCGCACTTACGAACGGGGCTTTTCTCGCCCCGGAGCTTGCGGGCGGCGGGACCACCCAGAGCGCAGTGGTCCCGCTACTGCGTCCTCTGGGGCGAGAAAAGCTGCTCCGGGTCTCCCTGGTGTGCTGGGGGGGACTCCCCAGCGCAGCAGGGAGACCCGAGCAAAGCCGCACAGGCGGCGGACCCCTCTGCCCGTGCGGCTTTGCTCCTTTGCCCCGGAGCAAAGCCGCAGAGGTGGCGGGGTCCCCCGCCTCTGCGGCTTTACTCCTGTCTCCCTGCTGTGCTGGGGGGGGGGGGGGGGGGGCACAGCTAGTGCACATATGTAAACATATGGGTATGTGCTTACCATCTGATGGATTATTGGCTTCAGTACCTTTTTGACTGAGCTATAATTCTCTGGGCTGTCCTTATTCCCCCTTTCTGAGATAGGTACTATATTTGTCCTTTTCCGGTCATCTAGAGTCTCTCCTGTCCTCCATGGAGTTCTGAGACAATGGCTCGGATTTCTCTTCAGACAGTTCCTTCTGTATTTGGTCAGGCCCTGCTGATCTCTAACTTGTTTAAGTAATTCTTAACTTGCTCTCTCATTTTAGCCTCAGAGCCTACCCCATTTACACTTATGTTCACTATATTAATTACCAGATCACTAATTTTTCTGGTAAAAACTGAAACAGAAAGGACAATTTACCCATTGCTGCATTTTCTGTCACCGTCTTCCTCTCCTTATTAACTAATGGGCCCACCCCTGTTCTTAGGTCTTCCTCTTGCTTCTCATGCATTTGTAATATGTTTTCTTGTTACCCTTTAGCTATTTTTAGAAGGCAAATCAAGGAGAACACGTGATTGGTAAGAGTAAGTAAAATATACTTCCTCCATTCAACATGCACATTTGCATAACAAAAAATAAAGACTAAAACCTTCAATATAAAGTTTCTCTCTCTCTCCAAACCACCTCACTATAAACAGGTCCCCCATTTCTGCTAGAATCTGAAATTCCCCCCTAACTTCTCCTACTCACTTGAGCTGTCTACCTCACCATCTTGTTTAGGGGCAAGAAATCTTTTTTGGGTCAGGATCCACTGACCCACAGAAAAATCCATTCCGGGGAGAGAGGGGGGAGAGTCAGACACACTAGTGTGATTATGTACCCCAGCTCCGCAGTGGAGTGGCAGGGGAAGCCCTGAGCCTCGGGAGCTGGTTCCAGGCAAGCCAGGGGCTGGATCCGGCCCTGGGGTTCCCCACCCTGATCTAGCGCAAATATAGGATCAAAGCCTTCCAGCTTAGGGATGCAGGACTCCTTTCACAAACTAGCAACACACTCAGGGAGCTTTGCAATGCGAAATGGCATCAAACCATAGCTCAGCAGGCCTGACACACCCATTGCTCCAATTCACCGTTGCCACAACCTGTAGCCAAAAGGTATTGCATAAGGTATCATGCAAACTGGTAACATGCTGTACCTAAATCCATTGTTTTGCTACCTTGACTGCCTCCAGTGAAAGTTACACAAGATGAGACCAAGAACAATGACAGACATTTTACAGGCTGAACATCCCTGGTCCAGAACTCTTGGAACCCAGCCAGTTTCGAAACAGGGAAAATCAATATCACCCCCTCTGTTCCAGGCTGCTGCTTTTGCCCCTTAGGCTCCGTTCTTCCCTATGTCAGCAATGCTTCTGGCCCCAGCCAGCCAGTTTTTCTGTGCGAGTGCTGCTGTCCCGCAGCACCCACAGGCTCATCGACAATGCCAGACCAGGAAAGTCCAAATTACAGAAGCTCAACCTGAATTTGTAAGTTGAACAAAGGTGAGCAAGTGCAGGAAGGTGACCAAATAATTTCAAAGGGGAATGGAGGCTGCATTCCCAGGAAGCCTGCCTACCTATTGAAACAGGGTTAATGAACTTTGGAAAGACAATACAAAAGCAAGACACTATTTTGTGATCAATCCATCAGTAGATAGGCACATGGGGCCAGAGCTCTTGTGATCTGAGAAAGATGATCTTTCAGGTATGGGGGCCCACATCTCTGGGAACTAATGCAGTGAAAAACCTGCTAGAAACACAGATTATAATTTGCGGAAGTTATATTTTAGTCACTAGAAAGCACGTTCTGTTTTACTTTAACCACGTGTGTCTTGTCTTACTTGTTATCACTTAAATACCTGCTTTATGTTAATTAACTTCTTCTTCTTTATGAGAAAGTCTCAGTATTGTGTATCAAAATGAAGGATAAAACTCTCAATCAAACTTCTGTCTTTTAGCGAATATACCCCGCACCCGAATATACCCTGCAGTTTTTGCAGTTTGAGTAAAAAAATCTTGTATACCCCACGCAGAAGTATAACCCGCAGGGTATACAAGACTTGTTTTCAAACTGTGCGGGGGGGAGGGAAGGGGGGAAAGGAGAGGCTTCTATGGGTCCGGGGTGGGGGAGGAGAGAGAGAGGGATTAACCACCCTCCGGATGGAGGAGCACTCACCTCCCCTGGGTCCCGCGTGGCTGCACAACCTCCAGGCGGGGGAATGAGAGTGCTCCCCTGCCCCTTCTGCGGCTGCGCAGATGCCAGCCTCCAGGTGGGGGAGCGCTCATCCCCCGGTTCCTGCGCAAGAGCACTCCCTCTGCCCCTTCCTGCGGCTATGCAGCTTCTAGCCTCGGGAGTGCTCATCTCCCGGTTCCTGCGCAGTCGCAGGAAGGGGCAGGGGGAGTGCTCCTGTGCAGGAACTGGGAGATGAGCGCTCTCCCGCCTGGAGGCTGTGCAGCAGGGGAACAGGCGGGGGAGCGCTCACCACCAGGTGAGTAAAAAAAACAACGTATACCCCGCACCCGAGTATACCCCGCGGGGGTACAAGGTTTGTAAAAACAAATATAACCCGCGTATTATATTCGCTAAAATACGGTAAGAGGCTGGCATGTTTTCTGTCTCTCTGGAGGCAGGGAACTCAATAACTCCTGAAAGGGGGCAGCAGAAGAGACTCTACACTGCAGAAGGGAGGATGCACTGAGAACTCAGGAACTGAAGTGCACTCATTGTTACCTGCACAGCAGAAGTCTGACCCAATCTCAAGGAGTTTGCTGACAAAGCAGACACACTGGTAGCTCAGGAAACCGACTTGCAGTTTAGCAGCAGCAGAGCTTACCCCGACTGAATCAGAATAGTAACACACAGTGGGGTCTCAGCTCTGGGTGACCTATGCAAGGCATTACAGAGTGATACTTCTGGTATAATAGAAACAAGGGTCATAGTTTGAAAGAATACACTCTTATCTCAACCTACCAATCGCTCTTTGGGCCAGACAAGAAACTAAAACACTATTTGCATATCCGCATAAGGAAGCCAGTAGGCCCATGGGGTCAGATGGAATACTTGTGTTTATATCTATATTTCTTCATTTGCAGCAGTACAAACCTTCTCTCTGACAGCCATTTTCTAGTAAAATACTGCTTTGCAAATACCACATGGTCAAAGTAATATGCACAATTTCATGGTTGCTCTTTTATGCTGGTATCTTCACTGGATCAGAAGGGGAACACAGAGATTGAGCTTTTCCTTCAGCAAATTGGACAATTAGCTGCAGAACAGAGAATTTGTATCAGGCTTACCTTGTGGCTTTGGACTTGAAGCTGAACGTGGGGACTGCTTAACTGGCACGTTTCCATTTATTCCCTGAGCTGCTTCATTGCATACGTTCTGCTGGACTAGTCTGGTTGTGCTATTTGCTGAGCAAGACTTAGTTAGGAGGCTCTTTGGACACGTGCTGCTGCCTGCAGGGGAGGAGAAAAAGAAAATGAATAATGCATAGTATAGCAGAGTTATAACACTCTACCAAGTATGTTCTGACATTTCACCTCCACACAGAAAGCTCTGAATGATTTTGTGGCAGCCATGGGTACTGGGTTTCACACTTGCAGTTACTGCTTAATATAAATGTCTATAAATAGAATCATCTTACATGTGTGTTCTTTCCTAGTAACATGAACAATACTGTCTAGTTTTAAAAATCTTGTCACATTAAGAGAGCTTCCCAAAAGCTTTCAGATCTATCAATATTTTGTTAATTATATTATGTATACAAATAGTGACCAAATATTTCCCTTTTCACTATATTGGTTTTGCAAAAACAACACACTGAGCTACCTAGATTGACAAATAGTTGCTTCAATGAAGACTACTGTGGACATCTAACTACAGCTAACAGCTTTTCCATACGATCACCCATGCAGTGATAATGGGTTAGGTACATAAAGAAGGAATCTGAAAATGGCCCTCTCTCATTCAACTATATTTTGTTATTTCATTCTCCAAGCATTCTATTATAATTTCTGCTAGGATTCTCCAAAGATGATATGATTTTTGCCAACAAGCACAAAAGTATGTTATCTTCTTTGTCTAAAGAAAGCTTGATGCAATTCCAGATCGAGACTGTAATTTCCAATGTGTTTTAATTTTCCAATGTGTGAGCTAGTAAGAGATTAAGAAATTTAATTTTAATTTTGTTCTTAACTCTATGAACACAATCCTGCATAATTCATCTGACATTTAGTTTTAATTAAGTGTCTCATTCAGTTCTTAGCTTCTCATTCCTTTTTTGAAAACTAAAAGCAACAAGGTAACAGGAGTCATTCTACAAATACCCCTACTACCACAAGCAAAGACTTGTGGCCTTTCTTATTGATATCTGTAGCACAGTATTAAAGAAATCTCAACAACAGGAGATCACATTGTATGTGTGGCATCATATGCAGTACTCTTAACACAATATTATCCACCCTTTCCAAATCTCAATTTCAATTACAGTATTTCATGCCCAACTGTTTCTACAATTCCTAATTTAAAAACAGAAAAATAAAATATCAGATCTGAAAATGTTGAAAGTTTAACTAAGTAAGAGTCTTTAGTGAGCTCAGTGGGAGCTGCCAGGTGCTCAGAATTTTGAAAACACAAGCAGATGGTTTCAATGTAGCTTTATCAATCTTAGTTACAAGGATTTTATGTTTGAAAATTTTGACCACAGTTTCTTAAACCCCAAATGCGAAGTAATAAGAGACAATGTCTACCATAAAAGATTTCTAGAGTCATTTTCACTGCAAAGTTGATTGTTAATAAGTCACTTACGATTTAAATATACGTACAAGGAACAAACATCCCATCAAGGGGCTTATTTTATGTATGGGCTATACTACGTTCAGGGTTCCTGTCAAGTGAACAATTTATTACTCAAAATAAAGAAATATTTGTTTTGTTTACATCACCATATTTGTTGGAGATATTTTCAATTTCTAAATAATTTTTACGTTTCAAACTTATTGTACCATTTTCTTCAAAAGCACAGGAACTACCTGTTACAAAACACAGTTTATCCTACCATGGTTAGTAGATTGTGTTTAGCACCCCAGAACTTGAATTGAAGGAGTGAGAGGAAACCTTGCCATAAGAATCCTATTACTATGTTTATCAATCATTCTCTGGGGACATATAATGTATAAAACACAAAGGGACTATGAGTTCTGGCTTCAAACCAGTATCTTAAAACAAATTTAATTAAGCATGGAAGGCAACAGAAGTGCTATAGGTGGGACCTCCCTGGTCCAGGCACCCTGGGGACCTGAGCAGTCCCAAACAACAGAGTTTGCTGGACCAGGGGAGGTCAAGCCTCCTCTCCCAGCTGTTGGGCCTGCTCCCCACCACAGGCCCTCTGCCCCCAGCCCTGCCAGGGCTGCACTTCCCTCCCACAGCTGGGGATATGCTCCCCACTGCACTCACTCTGGCTGTGGCTGTGCTCTTTGCCACTGACCTGAGCTGCACTCCTGGGCTCCATTCCGGATTGCGCTCCTAGATGCCAGCCCCACTGCCTCTGGCCTGGGCAGGGCTATGCTCCCAACTAAGCTGGTCCCAGCCAGGGTTTTGCTGGGAGCTACCCTGACCCCACTGCCTCCAGTTGGGCAGGACTGTGCTTCCTGTGGTACTGGCCCTGCTGCCATTGGGGCTGTGCTCCCGGACAAAGCTGTGCTCCCTGTCCCCAGCCCCAGCCGACCCCATGCTACCCACACCAGCCCAGCTCCTGACCCTGGATAGCTGGGGTGCTCTGGTCCAGCAATATCTGTGGTCCTTCCAGATAACAGATGTTCCCAGACTGGAGAGTCCCAGATTTTTAGAGGTTCAATCTGTACTTATAATCCTATCAGGCATGAAAGAAATAGAACATATTGCAAAAAAGCAGCAGCAGATTTGCACTGCTATTGTTTTCATAGTATCATAGAACTGGAAGGAACCCTGAGAGGTAACCAAGTCCAGTCCTCTGCCCCCATGGCAGGACCAAGCACCATCTAGATCAGTGGTCCCCAACGTTTTGGGGCTGCCGGGCGCCTGGGGGCAGGGCTGCTCACAGGCCGCACGCCCGGGGCCGGCACGTGCCGCGACCCCAGGTAGGGGCTGCCCAGGCGCCGTGCGCCGAGGGCCAGCACCAGCACGTGCCGCGCACCCGGGGCCAGAGCCAGCACCAGCATGTGCTGCAACCCCAGGGCAGGAGTCACCCATGCGCGTGGGGCTGGCACCTGCTGCACGCCCGGGGGCGGGCCAGCCCAGATTGCTCGGCGGACACACATAAATGGCCCGGCGGGTGCCATTGCATCCACGGGCACCGCACTGAGGACCACTGATCTAGATCTAGATCAGTGGTTCCCAAACTTTTCAGCATCACGCCCCCTTTTTGATTTTTGAGAAACCCTCATGCCCCACATCCCCAAAATAGCAGCAAAACGTGTTGAGAAAAAAAGAAGGGAACTGAGCAGGGCAACAAAATTTGATGGGGAAGGGGCTGAGTCGCCTCACGCTACCCCTGAAATTTCTTCACGCCCCCCCAGTTTGGGAATCCATGGTCTAGATCATCCTTAACAGATGTCTGTTCCAACCTGTTCTTAATATCTCCAATTATGGCAATTCCACAACCTCCCTGGGCAATTTATTCCAGTGCTTAACCACCCTGACAGTTAGGAAGTTTTTCCTAATGTCCAACCTAAACCTCCCTTGCTGCAGTTTAAGCCCATTGCTTCTTGTCCTACCCTCAAAGGCCAAGGAGAATAATTTTTCTCCTTCCTCCTTGTAATATCCTTTTAGATACTTGAAAGCTGCTATCATGTCCTCTCTCAGTCCTCTCTTTACCAAACTAAACAAACCCAATTCTTTCATTCAGTCTTCCGTCATAGGTCATGTTTTCTAGATCTTTAAATATTTGTGTTGCTCTTCTCTGCACCTTCTCCAATTTCTCCACATCTTTCCTGAAATATTGTGTCCAGGAATGGACACAATACTCCTAATCAGTGCAGAGTAGAGGGGAAGAATTACTTCTTGTGTCTTGATAAAAACACTTCTGTTACTGCATCCCTGAGTCATGTTTGCTTTCTTTCGCAACAGTGTCACACTGTTGACTCGTATTTAGCTTGTGGTCCACTGACCCCTACATCCCTTTTTGTAGTCCTCCTTTCCATTCTATACATGTGAAACTGATTGTTCCTTCCTAAGTGGAGTACTTTGCATTTGTCCTTATTAAACCTCATCCTGTCTACCTCAGCCCATTTCTCTAGTTTGTGCAGATTATTTTGAATTTTGACCCTATCCTCCAGAGGACTTGCAACTCCTCCCAGCTTGGTATTATCTGCAAACTTTATAAGTGTATTCTCTAGATAATCATCTAAATCATTAAAGATGATATTTAACAGAACGGGCCCCAAAACTGATCCCTGTGGAACCCCACTTGTTATACCCTCCCATCATGACAACCATTGATAACTTCTCTCTGAGAGCAGTTATCCACCCAGTTATGCACCCACCTTGTAGTAATCCCATCTACCTTGTGTTTTCCTAGTTTATTGATAAGAAGGTTGTGCAAGACTGTTAAATATTGTATTGAAGTCTAGGTATACCATGTCTACCACTTCCATCTTATCCACAAGGCTTGTTACCCTATCAAAGAAAGCTATCACTTTGGTCTGATATTTGTTCTTGACAATCCATGCTGGCTGTTTATCATCACATTATTATCTTTCATATGTTTACAGATGGATTCCTTATTTATTTGCTCCATGAGCTTTCCTGGCACAGAACTTAAGCTGACCGATCTGTGGTTTCCTGGGTTGTCCTTATTTCCCTTTTCATAGATGGGCACTATTTTTGCCCTTTTCCATTCTTCTGGAATCTCTCCCATCTGCCATGACTTTTCAAAGATGATGGCTCTAATGGCTCAGATACCTCCATAATCAGCTTGCGTACTGAAGTTTTCAACTTGAGAATACTAAACATCTGCCCGTTTGTTCTCTGTATTGATTATTTGCAAATCTTGAATGACATTTTCAGAATTTCAATTGTGTACCAACACAATGCTAGCTAGTTACTTGCAGGGTATTACTACAGTAATAACTGTGGGGATGGTAAAACCAATACACCGGGGGAAGGAAGAGAACAATATTTGAAAAATGCCACTGGAATATACAAGAATGAGATACTATGAAAGAAATAATGGAAAAAAAAAATCAACAGGAAGGAGCGTTAGGCAACAAACAGAATGAGTACCCAGTCACCTTTTTACGTATAATCTACAGTGAGGTTAGAAGAAATCCTCCATCTGTTCTAAGACTGGGAGAAGCAGTATCTAGTTTTCCGGAAAATGTTAATTAGGAACATAGTGTCATATTTCATCTGCCACTGTTAGAAGTGCCAACAACAACGACGAAGAACTGATCTGCATTTGCACAAAATGAAAAAATAGTTTGGCACAGTGGCACTCCTCAGTTTGTGATTCTGTAGGCCATGGAAAGATGGAACAAGATCATTAGAGTATCAGATTTTTTATTTTCTATTCTGTTCAGAACACCTAGGTATCTCAAACAGCATTTTATGTTTGCTGCCCTAGTGAGCCTATGCTTGGTTATTCATACTGGACTGTAACTGGATGCAGTCACAGAAGACCCCTTGGGGTGCTTCCCCAAGTCCTGACAAAGCCACTGACACTCACCTCCTTACTCTCTGGGGATTCGCACCACCCTGTCCTGCTGGGCCAGCTCACCTGGTCTCCCTCAGCCAAGGCACAGAGCTGAGATCACCATCCCCTTTCTCTCTCCTCCTCCCGCCAGGAGCAATACAGACACTGAAAGTCTTCAGGTCCCAGGAAGAGGTAGCCTCCAGGGAAACCACTGCCTAAATGGCATCAAACTTAAATAAATCCTTTAGGCAAGCCCCCTTTAACACTGAAAGAGGGAATGTACACACTGATTGCTCCCACAGGTAACACTTTTTTACACTGAGCTTGATAGTAAATAAAAGTGATTTTATTAAATACTAGCAGTAGGATTTAAGTGGCTACAAGTAAAAACAGGCAGAGCAAAGTAGATTACCAATTTAAAATAAACACATAGCTAGTTCTAACACTTATTAGACACTTACCCTAAAACTGTTCTTATTCCAGCTAAGCCTTCAAAACAAGGACATTTCTTCCCCCCCTGGAGTCTTTGGTTCATTCTCCTGGGAATCACATGCCAGACAAAGAGCTGAAAGACTTTGCATCTTTAATAGACGCTCTTTCAGGTGAGAATTTTGTTGTATATTCTCACCTCCCATGGAAAAATTACCTGGTCAGCACCAACTAGTTAGGGTGTCTACACTAGCTTGTTAGTTCGAGCTATGTAGGCAAATGAGGGCAACCGGAGTTGCAAATGAAGCCTGGGATTTAAATGTCCCAGGCTTCATTTGCATGTTCCCAGGCACTGCCATTTTTAAATCCCCCTTAGTCCAAAATTCGTGCCCGCGGCTACACGCGGCACGGAGCAGATAGTTCAAATTAGAGATCCTCAGGAGTAACGGTAGTTAGAATTGGGATCTCTAATTCGAACTACCTACTCTATGCCGCGTGTAGCCGCGAGCACGGAGTCAGGACTAAGGGGGATTTAAAAATGGCAGTGCTTGTGAACATGCAAATGAAGCCCAGGATATTTAAATCCCGGGCTTCATCTGCAACTCCGGTTGCCCTCATTTGCCTACCTAGCTCAAACTAATGAGCTAGTGTAGACATACCCTTTGGGAGGTCGCATCACTTCATAAGATCAGCCACTGTTAAGACTTAAAAGAACAAAAGGGTCTGGTTTACAGGTGATCCCCCTAGACATTGAGGGAAACATGCTTGTTGGCTTTCATTTGCACATTTAAAACCAAAAGCCATTTCATACATCATATCTGTAACTTTACACACACACGAGAGATACATACACCAAAATCAGATCTACAAATCCATCCGACTCAGACATTAAAATTGATTGGTCATATGAGGTATTTTGCCCAAAGCACCTTCAAGTTGTGCATTTTTGTATCCAAGTCAATTTCATAAAGCATGGACAGGGGTGTGTGAAACTGTCACATATTCATAGTGGACCAAAACAGAAACATGTTTTTGGGTGCAGTCTAAGGCCATTGGGACACACAGACTTACTCAATCATAAATGAAAGCAAAACAGTTAAGTGTTTTCAGGAGGCAGAACTATTACAGTCTCAATGTCAGTGTAAGAATACAGATTTTTTTTTTAAATATCTCATTAGTGATTAAGGAATTCACAACATGCACATTTTCCGGCCCACATTAAATGTGGTTTCTCACTGTCATGGTGCCAAACTAATTCAAGTGATATACTCTAATTAACTCTTACCTAATTTTTTTTCCCCACACATCACAAAATGAGAAAGACAGTCTTATTATCTGACTACTCAAGACCTTTATTAAATGTTACTTTCTACTTTGCAGGGCAATTTCACTCAGGCTGAAACCTGGGAGAAAACTAGTCCAAAAGATAAAACAAAAGAAAAAACTGCAGATACACTGAAAGGCAAAACCTGCTCATTAAGGAGGGAAGTATTTTGTGAACAGAAGTGCCAACAAAAAGCATTCACACATGAACTTTTAGCAAAAGGCCCGTGTTGACACAGTGTTGTCACTAACACCTGCATAGAGTAAACACATCACTAGTTTTGCTTCTCTGCGAAAACCTAGTTAGCTCAACTGTGTATTCTACTAGGGTAGACTACGATCGACTATACATATCCCTCTTTCTTCCCCCCCCCCCCAATTCTGTATCAGAGGCAGCAAGGGGACAGAGCAGGAGCCTGTTCTCCGCAAGCACCAGATCTACAGAAGCACCTGACCCCTACTCCTACCTCAGTGCTGCTGTCTATGATAGGGGGTGTCTATGATAGTGCAGAGGGTGAGCGAGACAGGCTGGAGCCAGTACATGTGGGAAACCAGCTTTCAAGCCAGCTCCCTGTGCATTTTAGGTCATGCAAGCCACCTCCTCTTGCCTCTGATAGAGG
This sequence comes from Pelodiscus sinensis, assembly GCF_052426305.1. NCBI lineage: Eukaryota > Metazoa > Chordata > Testudines > Trionychidae > Pelodiscus > Pelodiscus sinensis. The sequence continues at coordinate 107,471,650 of NC_143052.1, forward strand.
CAGCAGCAGGAAAAGGGGGCAGGGGAGGCTGCCATGGAGCAGCCTCCATCCAGGTCAGACCCAGGCTCACCATGGAGAGAGGCTACTCCACGGGATGCCAGCGCATCCTCTGTGGAGCTTGGACCGCCCCTCGCGGATCAGGCCCCAAATGTACGGATCCATTGTTTTCTAAAGAGCCCGATTCTGCAATCTTTACAGAACCCTTACTCTCATACGCCGACTCACCACACTCAGTAAGATCGCTTGCATTAATTTTGAATGCAAAAAATCAGGTACGTCTTTAATTTTTATTTTGTTCAGGATACCAGCAATATACAAGTCATGTAGCATGGAACTATGCTTGAGAGTAAGATCTAACATTCTTTAGCATGGCCACCCAAATGTTACTGAAGAAGCACAATTTTTTTTGTTTATTTGTTTAAGCAGGAGAGAAGATAGAGAGTTCTTAACATCACAGAAATACAAAATAGCTAGTTACAATGGTAGTTGACTTTCTTATGTTAATGAAAAGGTTAGTGTGACCACATGCAAGAAAATGCTTTCCCTTGTCTATATTTAAGACAGTACAGACTGGCGGTAATTTTAGATTTTCAAACATTGGTCAATTGGCTTCCAAAAAACCCCAATATTTTTAAAATATAAACTGAGATTCATTTAGTCCTTTCTTGCACATCATATATAAATTCTGTATTGGAACACATTTTTAATGTGCCTATGTCGTCTTTTGAAATCTTGTTAATCTTTAAAGTGCTACATAGTCCTGTTTTTTGTTTCAGCTACACCGGACTAACACGGCTACATTTCTATCTTTAGCCCTTCAGTCCTCCTATCTGGTGATTTGTGCAGTTAAGACAATCCTAAGGCAATTTGTTTATTTAAAAAATAGCTACATTTTAAAAGATGAACGCAGATATATTTCACTGATAGAAGTCTCTGTGCTACTGGGCAATATTTTTAGAAACAGGATGCTGCAAGAAAATACCTCAGCCTGAAGAGAAAAACAAACTCATTTAAGAAGGTGTAAATGCTAACTATTCCTTTGATTAATTTAAACACAAATTTACAAATCATGAAAATTTCCTCAGTTTATTTTATGTGATATAAAGATTCCATATAAAATCTGCCAGAAATGAGACACACAAAAAAGTCATAAGAAAAAGAATTAAAAGCAATGTCAACACTTGAGCCAAACTTAATAGCAGCATGAACCATCTTTCTTATTTCTAAACTTTTCTTTCAAATTGCAGAATTGGATAGCATACATATGGCAGAACCACCATTGATAGCCCCACTAACTCAAGCACAAAAGAACACCCCGGCCTCAAACCTGTGGATTAAAATCTGAAAAAAAAAAAAAAAAAAAAAAACCTTTTAAAGGCAGTGCCTTAATTCTAGAAAGCTGTGCACTAGAGCCATCTCCATAACAAAGGCCAGATGCTAATATTTACTGCTGCAAGACAAAATCATTTAAAAAGAGAAGCATACCTTAGAAAAATCATCCCGTTTGTCAGAGCAGACTGAAGCAGACTGTGAGCCCTGTGCCCACAGCTCCCATAAATACCAGCATTGCCTCTGTGCAGAACTAAAGCCACTTTATTTAGCATGCTTTTTCTAATCTTTGGGGCACATGGCCCATTTTCAGGCTACTCAAGTAGTACCCGTTTGTTGCCAAGTAATTAACAGCCAACATCTACAAAACACAGAACAAAGAACAGCTCCCTAGGAAGGGCTGCAGCATAGAATCAGAAATATAAGGAACTCAAGCTGCAAACTTCACAAGAATTCCAGTACTTCCTGCTTTTGACCTGGTTGGAAATACCATAAGAATTGCCTTAGATGGCTGGTTTGAGCACATTTACAGTTTCCTGTGCAATCATTCAGTCGGAACCCCTCCTGCAGTCTCCCAGTCATTCTCTTTTACCAAACTTGCACAACGGTGCCAATTTTGATGCAGGCATTGCCTACCAAGAGTTAGTCTTCCATATCCTCAGCATAATGACCCAGGGATATTACATTTCATTTCATCAACTAATCGATTAGTTGATAATCAGGGGAGCCCTGGGAGCTAACCCTGATGTGCCTCTGCCTTTTAAATGCATTAAGAGCCTACTGGCTCTTAATATGTTTAAAAGGCTGATGCGCAGAGGAGGGACTCGGCACAAGCCAGGCCAGCTGATTCCTGGCTCATGCCTGGTCTCTCCTTCTTTACTTCTGCTTTTTATATGTATTAAGAGCCAGCAGGCTCTTAATACATGTAAAAAGCAGAGTCGCAGTGTCTGGGACTGGGCGCTAGCCAAGAATCAGTTGCTTCCTGGCTCACGCCCAGTCCCTGCTACCTCCCTGCCTTCCCTGCCCCCCATAGAGCCCGTGCTAGCGGGAACCAGTTCTTAAGCTGGCTCCCCCCAGCATCGGCTCCTGCTCCCCCCTATTTCTGCCTCTGATAGAGGCAGCAAGGGTAGGGTGAAGGGACTAGTCACTTACTTCTTCTCTATAATGACCATCATTAAGGAAGTAAGTTATATTCACATAATTCCTTTTGAACCCAAGACAATACTTAAAAGCAATCTGCCAGAGAACATTGTTTTGCTATTTAAATACTCACTTCAGCTGATGTGTAATTAAATGCTAATATCAACTGCTTAAATTTTATTAAATGATCAGGCTGACAGACATACTAGAATTCCAGAAAGACCCAGGCCAATAGTTTAATGTTTCTACACTGTCCAAACTCTCTCTTCTCTCCTTTCCCCCCCGCCCTACCTAAAATGAATTTATTCATCCCATCAATGAATAGACACACACACACACACACACACACCCCACACCACACGATTAACTCCCAGGAATCTTTTGAAATTATTTTTGATGAAAAGACTTGGTTAAATTGCTTATTAGAAGCATTAAACACTAAAAACAGATGAAGTGTCATGTGATGAATTAAATCAATTTCCTGTTCTGGTATTTATAGTATTCCTAAAACAAAGAATAGGAACTTCCCACGAAATCTCATGCTACTGGAGGAAAAGCCTGATAAGCTTCCTTGTAAAGCAGGAGTGGGAAGCCTATGTCTTGGGAGCCAAATGTGGCTCCCAGCTTGCCTGGATCCAGTCCCCAAGGCTCAGGGCTCCCCCACCCCTGAACCATCATCAGGAAGCTAGCACTGGTATTTCAGCCCTGCAGTGTCCCCTTTCTCCCCTCCCCCCGTGGCCAGCATCAGCTCCTCACCACAGGGGAGGGGGAGCCCTGAGCCTTGTGGGCTGGAGTCAGGCAAGTTGGGGCTAGATCCCATCTATAGGCTCTGCCTGGCAGGGAAAGGAAACAGCTCCACATGTTGTTGCTCCCTCTCCCACTTCCTCCAGCTGGTGAAAAAGCAGCTCAGCAAAGCACTGCCTGGAGGCTTTTCCCCTGCCATTCCCATTGGCCCTAATCACAGCCAATAGGAGCAGCAGTGTCAGTGCCTGGGAGTGGCGGGAGACAGAGAAATATGTGCACCCCCAGGGAGCTGCACCAGGTAAGCTTCCCCCCCATCCACCATCGCCCCGACCCCACACCCACCCTGCTCTTACACTCTCCTCCCACTCAGAGCTCCCATACCACCTCCAGCAGAGACCTGCCACTTCCAGCCCACTCCTGCACCTCCCTCCCACCCAAACCCAACATCCTAAACCCACTTCCTGGCAGCCCCATCCCACACACTGAACTCCTCATTTTTTGGCCCCACCTCAGAGCCTGGGGGGGGCACAAAAATCTACTAGCCTGCCTCCACCTCAGGCTCTGGTGTGCAAAGGGAATGTAGGGAGTGTCTTTCTGCTTCTTGGTCGGGTGCCATGTCAGTCAGGTGTGAGTTTGGGAGGTTTTCTTGCTTCTCACTTGTGTGGCCCCCGACTGATTTTTCTGTGGGTCAGTAGACCTGAACAACAACAACAAAAAGTTCCCTGCCCTGATGTAAAGTTACCAGTGCTTCACCAGTGCAAGTGTCTTTTTGTGGGGATTGCCACAGTTCATACGGCATTCACTATGACCTGTCTGAGAAAGGCCCTTGATCTCCCAAGCCCTTATTTATTACAAGTAGCCTCCTTCATTATACAAAATGTAAAGCTTGGGCTAGATAAAAAAAAAAAAAAAAAAAAAAAAGACAACTTAAAACCAAGCAAATTCTTGTCAATTCACAATATTTGGCGTTCTTCTCAAAGTTCCAGCATCACGTCATGGCCACTGTACCAGCAGTCTCCCTCAAGGGCATCTACTCTAGATACCCAGCTCCTCAGCCATCATCCTACTTGAGCAGAGAGTGATGTCTCCTCCTCCTTTCTGACCTAGAGTTTTCCAGGTTACACAGTTGTGTCTGCTCACACAGTTATAGCCCCAGCAAGCCACACTGCCCCAAAAAGCTTGGCTTTGTCCTCAAAGGTTATGAACAGCTGTAATGGCCAACAATCATAAATTACCCAACAGCAACCCAACTCTAATCTTTTCCATCTATGTGTGGAATAAATTTTTATGTGCACTGAAGCATGTATATGTGCCAGTAGAAACACTAAGCTAGCTGTAGGCACTCTGCATTTCAGCTAGGTGGTAATGGAATCTCTCTGACCCTATGTCTAGACTACATTCCTTTTTCTCTGTCATGCGTTTACCAGAAGTGTCTGAGCACTTTCACTTTCAAAAAACCCTTTTTCACAAAAGCACTCAGATGCAAATATGCAAATGAAACTTGGGATATTTAGATCCGCGCTCCATTTGCATTTTGGATTTGCTTTGTTTACATTCCTCTTTCGACAAAAGAATGCAGTTTAGATGTGCCCTAAGTGACCACACAACTTTCAACAAACACTGCTACACTGCTCTTTATAAGCACATTTATACTTGAGGTAAAAGCATGACAGAGAAATCATTTCAAATAGCACCAATATATATGCTAAAAGCTTACCAGATATCACCCATCAGTCTTATGCAGCCTCAGTCTTTCCAAACCCTCCCTGAAAGGATTGAGACCCTTTCCCCTCCAAGAGAAGGCCCTGTCTGTTTGCTGGATCAGAAAGAAAGCCTTGAGTCAGTTTAAAATCAGCTACAGGAAGTCCCCGGGTTACATCAATCCAATTTACGTCGGATCCCTAGTTACAAACGGGGGGGGGGCGCGCAGCTAGTGCGGGGTGCCTCCCCCACTGTCGCCGCCTCCGGTGGCGCGCGGGGCGCTTCCCCCCAGCAGAACAGGGAGATGCGGAGCTAGTGCTCCCCCCAGCAGACCAGGGAGACGCGGAGCGGCTTTTCTCGCTGCGGAGGACTCGGGTCTGCTGGGGGGAACAAGACACCAGCCAAAAGGGGGCACCCCAGAGTGGAAAAATTAATTTCCTAGGGAACAGCAGGAGCAGCAGGCAGTGAGACCCATTGTGTTACAGTCCCCACCTTGGGAGCAACAGCTCTTTCCCTCTTCAGTGCTAGAGCTGCAAGTATCTTGTTAGCGTCACATGAAATTAACAAGTCCCTTCCAGCCTGGCAGAAGTGAAGCTGAAAAATTACCCAGTGGTGTGGGTGGGCAAGAATGGGGAGGAGCAGGACAGAAGGGATGAGGGGATAAGCCCCAACCCCACACCCTGGCTGGAGCAGAGCAGGATAAGCCCTGAGGGGATGGGTCTGGTTGCAAAGTGGGTGAGTGAACAATGAGGACCCACCTATGGCTAAACTCCTGTTCCCAACACAGAATTTTTCTTTAAAATTAATCCTGTGGATAAATTCACACACACACTTCACAGGAAGGGATTTCCATTTTCTGCTCAGCAGAATACAACAACAGCTTTGATTGTATCAATATTTCACTTTGCTCTCCAATGACTATTGATTACAATTAATACCCATTTCACTGAACCATCTTTAGCAAATTCTATTTGGAACAGTAATATGCATTGAATAAACTTTTTTTAGTTATAAAAAACAAAGATTCTGACTATTAAATGAATAACTGGGATCTTTCAGGTACCCCAAAAGGAAGATTTGGATATAGCATGAAACACTGAAACTTATGATCAATTTTTAATTAAAATATCAACCAAAAAAACCTTGATATCAAAACAGTATGTGTTTTTCTTAGAATAAGGAAGTTGTATGAGAATCAGGGTCTTTTCCACCTAACTCCAGCTCCCCGTCCCCCCCCAAAATATGTACCAGTTCCAACTTGCATACAAATTCAACTTAAGAACAAACCTACAGTCCCTATCTTGTACGTAACCCGGGGACTACCTGTATTTTATTCACAAGTCCTCTTTTTATTACTTGGTTGCTGATGAAGACAGTTTCTCTTAGCCTTTCTCCAGGTGGTAATACTTTCCTGGGGGTTTTACAACCTGAGTGAAATTGCCTAATTACACCCCCCTCCCCCCCCCCCCCCCACACACACACACTGTTCTTAGCTCCTGATGGAACTTTTGGTCATTTTTTTCTATACTAGCCAGCTCTCAACTTCTCCTGTTCACTCAGACATGAATCTCATGGTATGCTAATACACCTGAACTAGGGATGTAAAATCCCATTTAATCCATTGATCAGTTAAACATTATGTTTAACTGGGTGGCATGACAAGCCAGCCAGGCTGGAGTGCTCCTCACCCACAGCACGGTTCAGTGGGCTAGATGGTCTGGAACAGCTTCCCAATGGGCAGGGTTGCCAGATTCAAGAGGTTCAAGCCTCTTATTTGATCAGCATTTTTCAGTAAGGTCTCCCCGTGGTGTGTGAAGTCCGAGTCCTATCTTCACGTCGTCTTCTTCACCTCTACAACCCAAACAACCTAGTTGCAATGCAGCACGAACAAGGAAACTTTACCAGCTATTACTTGAGGCCTCCTATTACCACGCAGGGAAGCTTGTTACATGCCCTTCTGTGGAACATAGGAGTATCATCAATATTTGGCCTTTCAGGTAGAAGACTCACAAACTTCATCCATCCAGACTTGCTCATATTTTAGCCCAATAATTGAAATGGCATAGTAATGAACTCAAGAGAGAGATTTGGGGGCGAGGGGGATAATAATATGGAAACAACTAGAGAAGGCAGAAATCCATATTCAACTAGTACAGCTAGTTTACTTAGTTAATACTGATCAGTTTACGTAAATTGCAAGGCAAGTGTCACCCATCACGAATTGCTTTATCACACATCACTTAGATGACAGCTATTTTTAAAGAACTGTGCTCCTATCACACCATGTGAACAGAATTTGACCACAACAGCCACTGTAAGCATTCTTCCCCTCAGAACACAAAACAGCACGCATGCACGCAGCATACATCGTGCAATACAATCATCTACTTCCAACCACTGCTGTGCTCGTCCAGCCAACATCCTTTCTGCAGCCATGGTTTACAAGATAGCTTTATGAAGTATATTATTTCACACACATTGCGTTCCCAAAACAGGTTGGTGTTAGCTATTAAAGTTGAAATTAAAAAAGGCCAAAAACAAAAATAGAGAGAGAAAGGTTCTTGCGTTCATCACAAAGGGATTGTGTGAAGGCATTCATCAGATACTATACGTACGTCTGAACTACATCTCGCTATCGACAGAGAGATGTAGATTAGGCATGTTAAAATTACTAATGAAGTGGGGATTTAAATGTCCCATGGTTCATTCGCATAAACATGGCCACTGCTTTTTTTTTTAAATGGACCTTTTTCGAAAAAACAGCAGTCCAGACATGGATCTTTCGAAAAATAAACCCTCAATGAGGTTTACAGGATCTTTCAAAAAAGGGTTTATTTTTAAAAAAATCTGCATCTAGACTGCCTTTTTTTTAAAAAAGCGCAGTTTCAAAAAAAAAAAGCGGTGGCCATGTTTACGCTAATGAAGCACGGGATATTTAAATCCTCACTTCATTAGCAATTTCGATATGCCTAATCTACATCTCTCTGTCAACAGACAGGTGTAGTCTAGACACAGCCTATATGAATTGAGGGAGTTGGGAGAGGAGTAAGAGACCAGTTCTGTGAGCTAAGACACAAAATCAGAAAGGTTTTAAAGAGTCTAGGCACAACTGTTGGAGCATGAAATTAATGAGCTGTGAGTGGAGTTGCCTGATACGGATAGTATGTCACACTGCATCATGAGTCACACACCTATGAGACGGTGGGCACCAGCAAGTACTGACGTCAGGAGAACTGGGCTTGTAGTAGACAGAACTGCAGAGAACTGAGTTCTGCAATTCGCTGCACAGTTTATCCCAAGCTCCCTCAGCAGATTGGCATCGAAACCCCAGGTCAACTGCCATCCAGCACACAGACATTCTCTTTTTCCACCCCTGCCAACTAGTTCTGTGTATTTCAGAACACAGAGTGATGGGCTTTAACCTGACAGATCTATTTCACCCCTAATATTTTATTAGATTCCCTTCATTTAAAATAGTACAGCTCCATCTTAGGGTCAGAGGACGTTTACATTGTGTGTCCTGCAGAGTCAGCAGAAGGCTGAAATAATGCAATTTAAATAAAGAACACTCTTACTTACTGCATAGCAAGTTAGAAAAGTAATCCTAGAGTATGTGAAAGTCACCATTGCAACACCACATATAAAGAATTACTTGACAAAGCAAGCTTTATTTCTCACAAATTAACCATGTATACTTAATTCATAAGCCACTGAGAAAATAAACATGTAATGTTAGCCAAACATTCCCAGAAAAAACTCTATACACTGATTTATCACAACATAGCCTAGGGAGCTTTCAACTGCAAACAGAATGGTTGCTGTCAGCTCAATAGAAAACCGGAAATCGAAAGCACTTAAATAGCTACAAACTCAATTGTTTGAGAGTTAAGGTGTAAGTAGTAGCAAAATGAGCAGAAAGAAACAGTACTTTTGCATGATGAATTAGCCAAACATTCCCAGAAAAAACTCTATACACTGATTAATCAGAGCAACACTGTTCCAAATATATTACACAATCAAGCAGCTAAATTTATACACGTTTATACTTTTAAAGACACCATATACAAAACTTTGCTCTTCATTTGTCTTTGGACTAAAACACTAAAGGCTACAACTTAAATTCCAAGACTTTAACAGTCAACAAAAACAATTCAAAAATCCAAACAAGCCAGCCTTACCTAGATCAGAAGACATAGTTTTCATGTAGTCTGCTACCAAATTCACTCTGCTGTTGCTGCTGTATGCACCAGTAATTGATTTCACAATAGTAAGGATCACTTGAAAGGTTCACATATCCCGATTTACAAGTTTTGAAGACCACTGACAAGAAGTTATAATCAGATGCTTGATACATACTGAAAGTTTACAGTTCAAAGACAGAATGTGATACGCTCCACCTCTTTGAAGGCATGCCTGCTGTGTGGGGGGAGAGAGCTTGCACAAGCAAGCAAAACTAAGGAGAGAAGAGACACAGACAGTCTGAGAAGGCTTTGCCCCTGTTAAACAGAAAAACAAAAGCATCAACTTATGTAACCTTCAAACCTCAAGCACACAGTGAAGTTGTTTTCCTCTAGTGACTCAGCTGTTTTGGAAGTTTCTACGACTGTGTTAATTCTACCACTGTATAAAATACAAGGTTAAAATGATAATAGTAGCTCTTTCCTCTGGTTAGTTCTTACATTCCCATTGGAAATAAAAGTCATTTAGTTGCGATGTCCTTTTCATGGTGCAAACAAAGGGTGTTTAGATGGCTTCTCTGAACTAAAGTAAACATGAAGATTAGAACTCCAAAGCAAAAGTAGAACCAAAAAAGATCACGGAATCTACTACATATTTGAGAGCTTGTGTGTGTGTCTGTTCAAGAACTCCTCCTAAGTGATAAGAGCTGGGATGACCAAATTCAGTATACGGCTTACTCTTATCACAGCTTAAAGCAATGTAAGGGTTTGATTTTGCCAGGAAAATGGCCTGTGCCTGGAATGGGATTGTCTCTCTTCTGTCTGGTTTTATGAGAAGCAGAATCACGAGGCAGGTGAAAGGGGCTGGCTGGGGGTGTGACCCCCCCTCCTCCCCCGCCCCATGTGCAAGCCTCCCATCGCCCAGAGCCCTTTGGAAAAGTGAGCTAAAGCTCTGCTCCCACCCGCAGATTCACACGGGAACATTGCTGGCAATGGGGAGTGCACTGTTTGTTGCACTCTCCAGCCAGAGCGAAGAATGCAAGGGGCACATGAGCTGTGCATTTCGCTCTCACTCCCTGACAGGGATAGGAAGGGGAAGAGCAAACAGCCCTTATACGAATCTCGGGGGAGGGGGAGTTTTGAACACATCACAGTTCCCCCCCCCCAAAACACACACACATAGCCCCCTGCCCTGAGCCCCTCACACCCCCCACCCCGCAACCCTTACTCATGTACCCCCCACACCTCCAGTCTCTTGATTCTGTGCTTGCAGTCAGAGTCAATTTTATATGGTGCAAATGCAAATTATCTTAGGAAAGTACAGAGAAGATAGTAACAATTACCTTTACCAGTTCATCTATTGTCATACCAAATGCTGAAGATCCCCAGAATTCCTCTCCTTTAACATCATGCCCTACTTGTATTGTATGACAATTGCTCTGTGTAACTTTGCTTACGCCGTAGCAGACAGTATTCACAACTAAACACAGTGGTCAGCAAAATAAAATACATGAAAGTAACTTATCCTGTTTCCTTCTCATTCATGTAGATCATGTGACAGGGACAAATGCTGCCCAGGCTTAGGGGGGAAAACACCTTAAAAGTCCCGAATTTCATTTGGGGCAGGAAAAATGAAATGGGTTAAATTGACTCAGTTCTTGGTAAACTCAGGCCATGTGAATCAGAACATGGCAGCTTTCATTTAATTCATAGTAGTTGAAGTCCTCTTCCTCAATCACTGCTCAGAGTATCAGGGCATGAATCTGCTTCTGTCTACAGGAAGATTGGAAGGTGATGTGTAAGATGATGCAAAGGAGTATAAACTGGTGCAACTTGAACACCAAAATGAAGAAAAGAGAGAGATAACAGTAAAACCTGACAAAATAGCATAGGCCATAGGTACTGGTACTAGGATATGTGTGGGCAATAATTTTTGATGGGGGGGCCACTACAAGATTTTGGAAAGTGCTCAAAGAACACACTTTTCTATGGAGAAGGTGCAGGGTCTGGGACGGAGGTTACATAAGAACGGCCATACTGGGTCAGACCAAAGGTCCATCTAGCCCAGTATCCTGTCTGCCGACAGTGGCCAGCACCAGGTGCCCCAGAGAGGGTGGACTGAAGACAATGATCAAGTGATTTCTCTCCTGCCATCCCTCTCCAGCCTCTGACAGACAGAGGCCAAGGACACCATTTTATCCCCTGGCTAATAGCCTTTTATGGACCTAACCTCCATGAAATTATCTAGCTTCTCTTTAAACTCTATTATAGTCCTAGCCTTCATAGCCTACTCTGGCAAGGAGTTCCACAGGTTGACTACACGCTGTGTGAATAAGAACTTTCTTTTATTAGTTTTAAACCTGCTACCCATTAATTTCATTTGGTGTCCTCTAGTTCTTCTATTTAGGGAACTAATACATATCTTTTCTCTATCGGCCCTCTCCACACCACTCATAATTTTATATACCTCTATCATATCCCCCGCTCAGTCTCCTCTTTTCTAAACTGAAAAGTCCCAGGCTCTTTAACCTCTCCTCATATGGGACCTGTTCCAAACCCCTAATCATTTTAGTTGCCCTTTTCTGAACCCTTTCCAAGGCCAAAATATCTTTTTTGAGGTAAGGCGACCACGTCTGTACACAGTATTCAAGATGTGGGCGTACCATAGTTTTATACAGGGGCAGTAAGATATTCTGGGTCTTATTTTCTATCCCTTTCTTAATAATTCCTAGCATCCTATTTGCCTTTTTGACCGCCGCTGCACAGTGTGTGGAAGTTTTCAGAGAACTGTCCACGATAACTCCAAGATCTCTTTCCTGATTTGTTGTAGCCAAATTAGCCCTCATCATACTGTACATATAGTTGGGGTTATTTTTCCTGATGCGCATTACTTTACACTTATCCACATTAAATTTCATTTGCCATTTTGTTGCCCAATCACTCAGTTTGGTGAAATCTTCTTGGAGTTCCTCACAGTCTGCTTTTGACTTGACTATCCTAAACAGTTTGGTATCATCTGCAAACTTTACCACCTCACTGCTTACCCCTTTCTCCAGATCATTTATGAATAAGTTGAAAAGGATTGGTCCCAGGACTGACCCTTGGGGGACACCACTAGTTACCCCTCTCCAATCTGAAAATTTGCCATTTATTCCTACCCTTTGTTTCCTGTCTTTTATCCAGTTCTCAATCCAAGAAAGGACCTTCCCTCTTATCCCATGGCCATGTAATTTACACAAGAGCCTTTGGTGAGAGACCTTGTAAAAAGGCTTTCTGAAAATCCAAGTAAACTATATCTACTGGATCTCCCTTGTCTGCATGTTTGTTAACCCCTTCAAAGAACTCTAATAGATTAGTAAGACAGGATTTTCCTTTACAGAAACCATGTTGACTTTTGTCCAACAAATTATGTTGTTCTACATGCTTCACAATTTTATTCTTTACTATTGTTTCGATTAATTTGCCCGGTACTGAAGTTAGACTTACCGGTCTGTAATTGCCAGGATCGCCTCTAGAGCCCTTTTTAAATATTGGTGTCACGTTGGCTACCTTCCAGACATTAGGTACGGAAGCCGATTTAAAGGATAGGTTACAAACCACAGATAATAGCTCAGCAATTTCCCATTTGAGTTCTTTTAGAACCTTTGGATGAATGCCATCCGGTCCCGGAGATTTGTTAACATTGAGTTTTTCTATTTGTTCCAAAACCTCCTCTAATGACACTTCAGTCTGAGACAGTTCCTCAGATTCATCACCCACAAAGGACGGTGCAGATTTGGGAATCTCCCCAATGTCCTCAGCTGTGAAGACTGAAGCAAAGAAATTATTTCGTTTCTCCGCAATGGCTTTATTGTCCTTGATTGCTCCTTTTATAGCTCGATCATCTAGGGGACCCACAGGTTTTTTAGCAGGCTTCCTGCTTCTAATGTACTTAAACATTTTGTTATTTCTTTTTGGGTTTTTGGCTAGCTGTTCCTCAAAATTTTTTTTGCTTTTCTTATTACATTTTTACACTCGATTTGACAGTTCCTTTCTATTTATCTCACTAGGATTGGACTTCCACTTCTTAAAAAGATACCTTTTTGTCCCTCACTGCTTCTTTACATGGTGGTTAAGCCACGGTGACTCTTTTTTAGGTCTCTTGCTATGTTTTTTAATTCGGGGTATACATTTAAGTTGGGCCTCTATTATGATGTCTTTAAAATGTTTCCATGCAGTTTTCAGGGATTTGGTTCTAGTCACTGTGCCTTTTAATTTCTGTTTAACCTCCTCACTTTTGTGTAATTCCCCTTTTTGAAATTAAATGCCAGGGTGCTGGACTGCTGAGGTGTTCTTCCCACCACAGGAATGTTGAATGTTATTATATTATGGTCACTATTCCCAAGCGGTCCTGTAATGGTTATTTCCTGGACCTGATCCTGCGCTCCACTCAGGACTAAATTGAGAATTGCCTCCCCCCTTGTGGGTTCCTCCACCAAGAAGCAGTCATTTAAGACATTGAGAAATTTTATCTCCGCTTCTCTTCCTGAGGTGACATGTATCCAGTCAATATGGGGGTAATTAAAATCCCCCATTATTATAAAGTTCTTTATTTTGGTAGCCTCTCTAATCTCCCTCAGCATTTCAATGTCAGTATCGCTGTCCTGGTCAGGTGGTCAGTAATATATCCCTACTGCTAATTTCTTATTATTGGAGCATGGCATTACTATTCATAGGGATTCTATTGAACATGTTGATTCACTTAATATTTTTATTTCGTTTGAGTCTACATTATCTTTCACATATAGTGCCTCTCCACCACCCACCCAGCCTGCTCTATCCTTTCGATATATTTTATATCCCGGTATGATTGTGTCCCACAGATTTTACTCATTCCACCAGGTTTCAGTGATGCCTATTATGTCAATCTCCTCATTTCATACGAGGTACTCCAGTTCACCCATCTTATTATTCAGACTCCTAGCATTTGTGTACAAGCACTTTAAAAATTTGCCACTGCTTATTTGTCTGCCCTTCCCTGATGCATTGTATTCCTTTGTATGTGGTTGTTTGTCTGCTCTGGCCCCTTGTTTGTCCTCTCCCCTCCTCTCTTTCTGACTACAGCTTAAAGATTCTCTATCAATGGATTCTCCTCTAAGAGAATACTCCGTCCGATTTACATGCATCTCCGCACCAATCGGCCTTCCCCCATATCTTAGGGTGTGTCTAGACTACCTAGTTTTGTCGACAAAAGTGGACTTTTGTCGACAAAACAATACCAGCGTCTACACTACCGCGGAGTTCTGTCGACATAACGTCGACAGAACTCCGCGGTTTTGTCGACGCTGGTATACCTCATTTTACGAGGCATAACACTTTCTGTCGACAGAACTCTGTCGACAGAAGGTGTTATTGCCTGTAACACTGCGTCCAGACTACGGAGTTCTGTCGACAAAGCGGCTTGCTTTGTCGACAGAACTCCATGTGTCTGGACGCAAATTGTCGACGGAAGTTTTGTCGACAGTATCTGTCGACAAAACTTCCATCGACAAAACGCAGTAGTCTAGACGTACCCTTAGTTTAAAAACTGCTCTACAGCCTTTTTAATGTTTAGTGCCAGCAGTCTGGTTCCACCCTGGTTTAGGTGGAGCCCATCCTTCCTGTATAGGCTCCCCCTCTGCCAAAAGTGTCCCCAGTTCCTAATAAATCTAAACCCCTCTTCCCTACACCATCGTCTCATCCACGCATTGAGACTCTGAAGCTCTGCCTGCCTACCTGGTCCTGTGCGTGGAACTGGAAGCATTTCCGAGAATGAAATCCAGGACCTCTATGGTGGCAATCGCTTTCCTAGCAGCCTAAATTTGGCCTCCAGGACATCTCTCCTACCCTTCCCTTCGTCATTGGTACCTACATGTACCACGACCACCGGCTCCTCCCCAGCACTACACATAAGTCTATCTAGATGCCTCGAGAGATCCGCAACCTTCGCACCAGGCAGGCAAGTGACCATACGGTTCTCCTGGTCATCACAAAGCCAACTATCTATGTTTCTAACGATCGAATCACCCACTACTAACACCTGCCTCTTCCTAACTGGCATTCCCTCCCCCTCAGAGGTATCCTCAGTGCGAGAGGATACTCCAACATCCTCTGGGAAGAGGGACCCAACTACGGGATGGTTTCCCTCTGCTCCCATTGAATGCTCCGTTCCCTTGAGACTTTCATCCTCCTTAAGAGCACTGGGGCTCTCAGACTGGAGGTGGGACAGTACTACAGTGTCCCGGAAAGTCTCATCAACATAGCTCTCTACCTCCTTTAGCTCCTCCAGTTCAGCCACCGTGGCCTCCAAAGCCCAAACTCGGTCTCTGAGGGTCAGGAGCTCCTTGCAATGGGTGCACACATATGCCACCCGCCCACAGGGCAGGTAATCATACATGTTACACTCGACACAATAAACAGGATAGCCCCCACTCTGCTGCCGGGCTTCTGTCTCCATTTTTCTAATAAATAAGTTTAAGTATAAACTGGGATTCTTTTTAAACCTCTGGAATATAGATTATTATAAAAGAGTTATGTTTTAAAGAAGGACAGAAGTCACTAGTGCCCTCTAACCTCCCCCTCCAAACTCCCTGTTAGCTGTTCCTGTTCGCAAGGTTGGGTGCAGAAGAGAGCTCAGAGTAAGGTGCAAGAGGGGATGTGAGGTCTGGGGTGAAGGAGGAAGTTGTGAACTGGGGCAGGAGATTGGGGCGCAGAATCCAGGAGGAGGTAGGGGTATAGGAGAGGATTCAGGCCTGTGATAGAAGGGTAAAGGGGGGAGGGTGCAGGATCTGGGAGGGAGTTGTGACCTGAGCAAAGGGGGTGAGAGGGTTTGGGTGGTGACCTGAAGAAGGGTGTTTGGGTGCCAAATGAGGCTCTTACCTCATCAGCCCCTGGCCAGCAGCCCAGTGGGACCCTGAGACAGATTCTCTGCCTGACAGCCCCAGGCTGCTCCAAATGGCTGGCTGCTCCCTACCTGTGCTTCCCTGAGCCATGCGCCAGGGGAGGTAGTGGCAATGATTGGGTTGGGGGTGGGGGCAGGGCGCAAAGTCTCTCCCCTCACAAAGGGACTTGGGGCTGTGGCAGGCAGAGAGCCTGCCTCAGGCTCCTGGTTTGGTGGGTTGGGGGCCTGAACTAGGGGGTTCTTCGGGGCTCAGATCAGGGATGTTAAAGTTAGTGTAATTTGCTAACTATGTTAACAACTGAAAATTTCAGCAGTTACATGTGGGTCAGCTGCCAGCGCCCTGGAAGCTGGCTTTTAAGGTGGCTCCTGTCATATAAAAAGTCATGTGGGGGAATTACAACTCACCAGGCTAGGATGGACGTTTCCATCATAGTTGTACATAGCCTGGGACCCTGCAAGCTCAAACAGCAGCTGGTCCTTATCAGCTTTAACACATGCACTTGAGCTGGGAAACTAAGAAGTGGTAAACAAGTCTGACCTCAGTCTCAGCTCCTAAGAGTGATAAGAATGGTGTTGAGCTAGTATGCGCACACCCAATAAACAACTGTAGTATAACTAGTGTATGGAGTCCTGTGCCCAGTGAGTCTCACCAGGGACCTACACCTTGGAGGGGGCCCTGGATTCCCCCAGCTGTAGCCATGTCCACTGCGGCCTGGTGCAAGGTGACAGGAATGGGACTCCCTGCAGACTGAAGGGGCGTAAGCATTTTTAAGTGCCTATTGCTCTCTTATGCATTGCTCGGCCTGTGCTTATTGATGCATCACTTTGCAGTAGCTGTGTAACCATAGGGCAGCATTAACCCTGTAATAGTAGTGACGTATCGAGATTAATAAAACGAACTATTCCTAATCGGCTCTGTCTTGAAGCGAATCCATAATTCTGTTTGGCCATGCCCCTATGAGTTGATAGCTCCCAGCATGCACCAGCTGCTACCCTGCCTGCCACCCTGCTCCCTGGGGGCCAGCTGCTGCCTCGCACTGCTGCTTCTGATACAGAGGCAGCAATGTGAGATGGCAACTGGCTCCCCAGGAGCTGGACCAGGAGTCGCATGAAGCCATATAGCAGTTTGGGTAACCAATAAGCTCATACTTATCTGTTTACACAGCTACACTCTTACATCCCTAGCTCAGATGCTGGTAAATTTTTCAGCATGAGCTGAATAATAGATGAATTACGGTGATGACTGTTTTTTAAATCTTACAGTGCATTTGGCAATGGGATTTGGACAAGGAAGAATTAAAAAAAAGAGCAGAGCTGAAGAGGGAGTCTAAGATAGTATAATTTCTTTGCTGAGGTGCTAGAGGAAGAGTGGAAATCAAGTACAAACTTAAGTAATTTAACCTACGCAAGGTGCTGAAATAATTTTTATATGGGGGTGCTGAGAGCTACTGAACCAAACTGTAAAACCTGTGTATGACGGGAAAACACTCCAAGCCAGAGCTCGGAGAAGCAGCCACAGAAGAAGCATCACAAGAGCTAAGTGCCTTTATTACTAGCTAATCATCCTCTCCTGGACAGTCTGCTATAAATTTCCCTTCCCCACCTGAAACGTGTTTTAGTCACCATCTTCTTCTAAGGTCTGAATGTGTTATGAAGCAGGTGATGTGGTTAGCATTAAGCTACACTCCCCAAGTCTGTATCCAAATTAATCTGAGTTCATACCATAACTTCCCTCTGTCTACCACCTCCCTTGCTTAATAGATAGGACTACTTGATAATGAACGTGCAGATTTAAAGGCACAGTATACTACAATATTTGCTTATTAGAAAACCCCACACACATTTCCTATTACTACCCATAGGCAATTTTAGTAAGGAAACCACTTAAAAGCCATCCAAATAGTGTTTTGCCTCCATAACAGATGCAATATTAGATCCAAAAGGATATGTAACCTGCTTCAAAAAATATTCTCAACATCAAAAAACACCAAGAGTAACTAATCCCCAACAAGTAACATTTAAAAAAAAATTAAGGAAGCCAATTCCCTAAAACCTGTAATCGCTCACAGCCCTGTTTAGTGTTTTTTATGTGCAGAACAAGCTATCATCATCATCAAGGTATTGATAACTGGTTTACTATCTTTATATTGAAGAGTCCGCTCTTGGGAACTGGGCCCTTCATTATTTTCTTTAGGGTACAGACATTGGGTCATGTCAGCAAACAGTTTTGCCAACCCCCAATAAAACTTAACGGTTTTGCTGTTGTTATTTTAAAACTTTTATACATATTTTGCCTTTAGTGTGACAATGCAAGTCTTATTCATAGATATCTGAAACTAGAATAAGGCCTTGAGGTTTCACCATGAAATCCTAGTTTCTCTCTAGTTCAAAATATTTAGGGATGATCTCACTCTTACTCTTTCACCTCGCGACCCTACGAGGTGAGCAAGCAGGATAACTGAATTTCAGTGAAGAGGAGTACATGCTTCCTTCAAAAATAATTGTAAATTGCACCTGTTTCTTTGTTTTGAAATTAACCCCTCCACAGAAATTGTGTTTTCTGGGGGCAAGTGAAAACAAGATTAAAAAAAACATGCTATCAAATGGAGCTCTGCTCACTCCAACTCAGCAAGTAAGTTTGGAACCCATTACAAATATCTTAAAGGGAATATCAGTATGCTGATGAATTCTTGGAGTGAACACTGTATAAATTTCAATATGAGAAGAACTGCAAAGAGGGAAAGCTGTAAATTCTCCAACCCTAAGTTTGTTAAATATCCATTAATTAACTAATCAAACAGTTGATGGGATTTCCATCAACTGTTCAATTAGTTGATAAGGACTAGTGCGCATTCCGCCTTTGAAATGTACAAGGTGCATTTCAAAGAGCAAGTGCCGCCCTGCACCCCTGCCCTGTCCTATGGAGCTGGAGGGAACCGGCTTTTAAGACGGCTTCCTCTAGCATCCCCTCCTCTTCCTGCCCTTGCTACCTCTGTGATAGAGGCAGCAAGAAGGGGGAAGCGACTAGTCGACTAATGTATTGACTATCTGATAAGTTTTGCTTATTAGAAAGTCAACTAGTCGCTTACATCCTGTTATCTACCAGCCCTGTGCTCTTGGGAAGCCAGGGAGTGACACATGAAAAACCATCCCCCTCCCCATGGCCTCTGCTAGAATCAAAGACAAAGCAATGAAAAGGCCAGGGAAGACACACCTAAACTGCTTCAGACAAGGGTGATAGAATTAAGGAAACACCCCAGCCTCATCTGCATTGAAGATAGAACAGAGACACATCTCTATTAGCATACAGAATGGATTCCAGCTTTTCCAAAGCAGGAACCACACTGAACTATGGGATACCAAAAGCAGAGAAGCACTGCCTGATGGGAAATATCTGCTCCAGATGCTAATGAACCCAGGCCTAATTAGTCATTATCAAACCAATTCTAGTAATGGATCCTATTGACATCCAAAATAGTGAAACTGCCTAGTTGCATTGTGAGCTCTTCAAAGATCATCACCCATAACCAGGGGTGATCAGTCTCTATTGTCTCGCCTCTGTTTACCCAGAAACAATCCAGTATTCTCTTTGAACTATTGTCCTGTCCCTATAAAAACTCCTACCCTTACTCAAGAAAAACTGTTCTGAGACCTGGATTTAAACTGCATCAGTTCCATTGAGACTTCTTCATCTCCTGTCTGATCGTGCTGGGGGCTCTGCTCTGCTTGTCTCCTGCCTTCTGGACCCCCAGCTCCCATCACCATCTGCGAACCCCGATCAGTGCAAGCTCCATAGAGTGGTGAAGTGTCTGTCTGTCTGTCTGTCTCTCCCCCACTTCCTCTTCCCCCTCCACTACCTCTTTCTAAGCCTAGCCTCCTGAGTCTACCCTATGTAAACTGTTATATGGTTACCTAGCCCTAACATTTGTAATCAGTTTCAAATTAGATTTAATATTGTAACTGTTATCTGTGTTTGGCTTCCTATCACTACCCAAAAATAAATAACTTTCATTGTTAAGCTGGTTGCTTCTCTCTCTTTCTTTCTCTTTTCCTCACTCTCCCTCAAGGGGTGTTGTTTTGGCTTCCCCATTCGCTCTGTAACAACGCCTCTTGTACCCAAGCTAAAGGTCCCTGTAGTGCCCAAAATCCTGTGGGGTTTGCTCATCGTGTGGTTTACCAGTGAATGATTGTGGTGTGAAAGTGGGGATAGGCGGTGCTGAACCTGGGGGCTTATGAGGATGGCATCTTAAAGTGCTGTTTAATCCAGCCCACTGAGTCCAAAGGCTCATGACGGTGCAGTGTGGCATTGCTGTTAACCCAGCCTGCTGAATCCAGGGACATGAGAGGTCAGCTTGTGAGTGCTGATTACACAGTTCTCTCAGGCGTGCTCTGTTAGTGGATGTGAGTGTCGCTAAGGTGGGAGAACCCCATCCTGAGGAACCTAGTTCCTGCAGGAGAGCTCCAGTGGGAGGGGGAATTGGCAGCAAGGAGAATTCAGCTCCATATGAGCGCACAAGTAAACAAAAGCAGTACACTGCTAGAGTTGTTAACCTCCCCCCAGTCCCATAAGAGTAACCCTAATAAATGAGCATATCCTAGAGTATTGGGCAAATCTGGTAACAATCCCTACTCTCAAACAGACAAACACTGCTGGAAATTACACTGAAATTTAACACACACACTACCAAGTACATATCACAAATTTAGCACCACATCCAGAGATGAAGGGTGGCTTAGTGCTTAGGAAACCTGTGTTCATTCCTTGATATTATTCATCTTGATTTCAATAGACCTACTGGCTGGTGACCACTGCCCTAGCCCAAAGAGCCTGTCCTCCAGAGGACAAGAGATGCAAGAGCAGCACAAAAGCAATTTGTTTCCAGTGCCATTTTCTGCAAGTGCAATTTGCTGGCGCTTGGGACTTCTGGAGCTTAGTATATCAGCCTGTACTGCAGAAGCTAAAAGCCAGCTGTGTCCGGCTTCTTCACACTCCTTGCTCAGCCTGTCCTCCTTCCATCCCTCCTACAGAAAAAAAAAATCAGCCTTGTTTTCAGAGACTCTCAGGAAACAAGGGAAAAAAATCTTCCCAATAGGGATGTAAAAAGATTAACCGGTTAGCCAGTACGCATTAGACTTATTGGGTAACCAGTTGGATGACCAGCTGTGCCATGTTGTAAGCAGCCCTGGCTGCCATGCCTGTGTCAGACTGACAGGACCCCAGCCCCGGCAGAGTGCAGGCAAGACCTTGGCCCCAGTAGAGTGGCCCTTGCAGAGAGGCAGGACACTGGCCCCAGCTGCCTTCTGACCTCCTGCCCTCAGTTAACCAGTTCAATGGTGTAATTTTAATAGTTTAACGGGTTAACAATTTTAATGGCTGTTGACATTCCTAGAATAATAGTGCTTTGAAGTTGCAGCCCAAGCTGGTTATTCCATGTTGGGCTCAGCTGTGACCCAGCTCCCCATCTAGAAAATAAGGGTAATAGCTCTTCCCTACCTCAAAGTGGTGTTTAGAGGATAAATACATTAAAAAGTAAAAGGTGCTCAGATAATACAGTAATGGCTCCACATACAAGTATCACAGACAGTGACTGATTTTAAAGAAAGGTATCATCATCATCATCAATATAGTCTCATTTCCTTCATGGAAGAGGCCATATATTTATATAAAAAGCTTCTATTCTGTATGGCTGTGTCTACATTGGCATCCCTTTCCGGAAAAGGGATGCTAATGAGACACTTCGGAATTGCAAATCCGCTGGGTCCTTTCAAGTAGAAATAAGGGATCTCCCGGAAAAGGGCTTATTTTCCGGAAAATTGCGTCTTCACTGGCGCTTTTCTCCGGCAAAAACCCCACGCCGGAAAAAAGCGGCAGCCATGTAAATGCAAATGCCGCGGGGGATAGTTAAATCCCCCACGGATTTGCAATTCCGAAGTGTCTCATTAGCATCCTTTTTCCGGAAAGGGATGCCAATGTAGACACATATGAGAAAAGAGTTGCAGAATAGAGAGATCTGCTCAGTGAAACGGTCTGCAAAGACAGACTAGCAGTCTGCCTATTAGATAAGGCAGTGATCCCCAACGCAGTGCCCGCGGGTGCCATGGCGCCCGCCAGGCCATTTCTGTGCGCCCACCAAGTGATCGTGGCCGGCCCCGCCCCCGGGTGTGCAGCGCATGGACAGCCCCAGCCCCTGGGTGCATGGGCAGCGCCAGTCCCGGGTGCACAGCACATGGGCGGTGCTGACCCCAGGTGCACAGCATAGGGGCGGCGCCAGCCCCGGCTGCGCAGCACATGGGCGGCCCCCGCCACCAGGCGCGCGACTCATGGGCACTGCCGGCTCCTGGGCACGTGGCACAGGCGCCAGCTCCGGGCACGCAGCTCCCAGGCGGTGGCAGCCCCGCTCCCAGGCACACGGGATATGGGCTGTTCCGGCCCCAGGCCCGTGGCGTATGGGTGGCCCCACCCCTGGGCATGAAGCACAGTTGCAGCACCAGCCCCGGGAGTGCGGCGCATGGGTGGCACCAGCTCCAGGCACGCAGTGTATGGGTGGCTCCACGCCCAGGCGCATGTGTGGCCCCACCCCTGGGCGCCCAGCAGCCCCAAAAGATTGGGGACCACTGTAGGGATGCAGCATGACTATCAAAGACTCTGTAAGAGGGTTGGGGACAGAAACAGCTGAGTCATCTCAGAGCCAATGAATATTTTCTTTCCTAGAAAATCTCTTTAGGGCAACCTGACCTTCAAAAAGTCAATAGATGATTAAGACTGCACAAGCCTGAGAAAGCTTGTGAGAAACTAGACGTACATTATTGGGAAATTTCTTAATTTTACCAGCTATCAGAAATGCATTTTATGTACCGCATGGATAGTATCTACAAGGGATAGACAGAAGTAAAAACTGTATGGGAACAGACCTGTATTATTTTACTCCCAGCAAAATCAGTTCTAATATCAGGCTGATACTAAAAGAGGGAACTGAGGTCAGGTCTACATTAAAGGGGATTGTCAAATTAAGATAAGCAACTCCAGCTATGTTAACTACATAGCTGGAGTCTATGTACCTTAATTCGAGTTTCCCTGCCGTCCCCACAGTGGGAGGCCAATAGGAGCAAATTGCTCCCATCGGCTTTCCTTACTTCTTGCAGCAGCAAGAGTACTAGCTACTGACAGGGACACCCTCTGACTTCCATTTAGTGAGTCTTTACTAGACCCACTAAATCTAACTCTGGAAAAATTGATTGCGACAGTGTCAATCTTCCGCCTAGTGAAGCTATGGCCATTGTTGCTCTCGAATTATTTTACACATTTCAAAATACATGGCTGGTCTTACAAATGTAGAAAAGATAATTTATGATCCCATATGATTAGACAGCAGATAAAGGGATTTGAGGGATTTAAAACAGCTATAACAGACATCCCATTAACTTATTTCTCTTGTGTTCCATTCAGCATTCCTTATTCTAGCTAAGGATGGTACAAGTGATGAAACGGATTATGCTGCTTTTGAAAAAAAATCAATGTAGTAAAGCATTGGTATGACTTTATTAGAAGTAAATTGACAGTAGATGCAGCTACAGCATTAACATCTTCAGAGTAATGTGCCTACCAAGTAAATGGGATAACATCACTATTTCTTAGGGCTGTATAGGCCATGTCATCAACTACATTTCCTACATGGTTTCCTTGTTAGCAATGCTAAGATATCACAGATCTCTCATGCTATTAGAAAATAGCTTCTCCCAAAATTTGTCACTAGAGTGTCATTACCAATATAAGAAAACCTAAAGAATGGGTGATAAAATTTGATTAAATCTCTCTACCTACACAGAAAAGAGAGTGTCATGAAATGAAATCTCAGTAATTCTGGTTCAAATCTTCTCATTAGTGGTTAATGGAGAATGTTTCTAAAAAGGATTATTTTAATCCATATTATTCAAATTATGTGAGATACATCCAGTAAAACAGTGTTTGGTGGGGTCAAGAACATGCATCATGGGTGTTCAGTATAAAAGTCAAATCAAGCAGAACATTTACATTGCAACATGATGAATCAACAGATATGACTAGTCATCCTCTAGTCTCAGCTAACACCAGGTACATAATGGAGATAATACTAAAGATTCCACTAGTTCAGTCCCCACAGTGAATTAGAGCAGCAGGAGGCACATACTAGCTTCATCTAAGAGCCTGGTGCACTTGTGCTCTTTGATGAAGCTGCAGTGAGTATGTCACATGATTTTGAGGTCGATTACAAAAATCTATGTGGAAGTTTCACAACAGAGTGAAAATAACTATTTGAATTTTGTACTGATGCATACATCTAGGGTAATTCCATCAGCTACAGATTAGTTCAATTGACCGTGACTCACCTGGACAAAGGCTCTGTGCATTTACAGTGTGAATAATTATTGTAGGCTATTTTGAAACGTAACACATTATAATGCCCACTCATGGTCAAGAAGTTTGCGTTGGAAACGACAGCGGCTTGATGCTATGGCGTGAGACAATGATTTTGTTCCACAGACAAAAGCTGGAGAGCGCCCAAACTGAAGTGCAGCTCTGCACAGGTGGAAAATGCAGTAGCATGTCTCTCCAATGGAGAGCGCTGCTATGAGCACTGAACACACGAGTGCTCTGCATTGAAAGTGTTGGCTTCCCAGGGATAGACCCTACTCTCTGAAATCCCCTTTCCACTGTTTCTTCAGTGGTCGAATGGGAGACATTCAGGGCTTCCCATTGCAGAGAGGCACCCCAAGCAGTGAAGGCTGACATGGTTGGCTTCATGCCACCTCCTCCCAGACTCTCCACTGCACAGGGGGTGTGCCATGGAGCATTCCAGGAGCAGAACAAAGCAGGGCCAGAGCACACTGCTTCTGCAGTCTTCACTGACATAATGGCCCTTATGAAGCTGATATACCGGTAAGCCTACTGCTGGCTCTAATTCACCATAGCAGGTGAACTGGCTACCAACCCTTCCCAGGATCTGATGGATATAAGATAGACAAGGGGCATTATTTTGCATCTTCCCATATCCCACCATGACTAAGGATTATGCCCCTGTTGAAACTTAACTGATGGGCCACTGCTGTTTTCTTGAATTTTGAGCTACTCCATAAATCAATAGCAAGATGACATTCTCCCTGGAAGGCCCATAGCACTGGAAACATATCTTTCATGGCTCACCAAAGCCAGGAGTTGATGAGTAAGGATGTTAAGGAGCAGGTAATTGGCTAAGAGTGTAGTCGATATAATTTTTATTAACTACGCAATTAGTCGATAGGGTGGGGTGGGGGTGAGCTCTGTCCAAGCTTGCGCCTGATCCAGGAGCTACTCCTGCTGCAGCTCTGCCTCCTCTCCTCCCCCATGCACTGCTAAGACAGAGCTGGGGGAAAACAGCTTTTAAGTCGGCTCCCCCCCACCACTGGCTCCTGCTCCCTCCCCCCGTGCTGCTTGATACAGAGGCAGCAAGGGGGGGAAGCAAGTAGTCAACTAGTCCACCCAATAAACCTAGGCTTATCTTGACTACTTGACTAGTGTCTTAGATCTCTATTGATGAGATTCAGTATGAAGCTTAAATGACTTCTCCATTCCTCCATATTGAGGCATGGGAGGGGGCTGCACCAGCCCAGCCAAAGCAGCCCCCATAAAATTTTAACAGTTAACTAATTAAATGGGATCCCTATCTCCTGACCATTATGGGGTACTTGTACTTTAAAGGGAATATGGTCCCAACATAGGAAGATTCTTTCAAGCTAGTAGTGTAATATAGCAACTGGCATTTAATAGAGTATGCAGTAGATTAATGGAGACTCGAAGTCTGACTAAGAAATCTAACCATACTATGTTAAGTTGTGTGCATACACAAGCACGCAAATGGATTTTAGCAACTGCCAAATGAACTTTACTGCAATAATTCTCAAAGGAAGTCATTCGAACCATAAAAACACAATATTAACAAAAGCTGTGAGCAATTTTAAAATAGGGCAACAGCAAAAACACACTTGGATCTGTGTCAGGTATCCACATGTGAAAAGGTATTGTGGCCAGTGGTTAGGAAACCAGAGTGTGTGTTGGGAAACCTAGCACCTCCTCCCATCTCTGCCAATGACCTGCTGCTATGTAATCTTGGCCCACCGTTGTTTCCCCTCCGACCCTTAAACTTTGTGTATTTACATCGTAAGCTCTTTGGGGCATGGACAATCTCTCACTTTTTTGTACCATAGAGCCCTGATATCTCAGCCTCTAGGTATAATCTGTAGTGCTAAAATAATAACAAAAAGGTAATGATTTTTCACCTTTCCCTAACCCGGAAAATCTTAAAACACAACAAAAAGTCTAGCAGTACCTTAAAGGCTAACAAAACATGTAGATGGTATTATGAGCTTTCGTGGGTACAACCCACTTCTTACAGACTAACTTGGCTACCCCTATGAAGCTTTCCCTAACCTGTTCTTTCCCCCTAGGGCAGACTCTTCCACATCCATCCTTTAAACAGATTCTTTTAACTGTTTAAAGAAGCCTCTGGTACAGGCCACCATTGAATAATGGACTAGATGGACTATCGGCCTCTGGGCATTACCATAACCAATTTCCAGCTACATTAACGCTGACAACAAGACAATTCCTACATTCCTATACAAATGGGAACCTTAATGGCCATTCAAACAGATTTCTAAGAACTTAGCACATATAATAAACTGTGCTACTATTAGCAATGAATCCGAACTACAACTCTGAATTCCAAACCTCATGTATATTTTGGGATGAGGAAGGGAGAAAAGAGAATTTGGATGCAAATACATGGGACTTGTTTAGGAAGGAGAAAACAAAAAGCAAAAATTCAGCAGTTAGCTTTTTCAGCCGCACAAGAGTCACTACTGAGCCAATACTATATTTTGAGGCTTTGTCTATACTTAACAGTTGAAAAAGCAACTGCAACAGCACTTGAAACTGAAAGTGTGGCCTCTGCAAGAGCCTGGTAGAGAGCTCTCCCATCATTCTACATAAACCATCTTTGAGGAGAGTAGCTAATGGTGCAGGGAACTGCTTCCAGTGCTGTAACATGGTTCACACCATGGCACTTTACTGCGCTGTAACTTGCTGCACTCAGGGGACCGGGGGAAGGGAGGGGGAGGGGTATTTTTTCCACACACCTGAACCAGAAAGCTCCAGTACAGTGGCAGTGTAGACTTTGGCCATCTTTCAAACCGTCAACAGAGCTTATTAAACGCTGCATGGAGAAAGCCACTTGCATTGTACAATTGACCTAGATGGAAAGTCACTGCATTAAAGAGCTGTCTTTTAGTTTGTATTTATATAGCACCTCGCACAACAGGGTCCTGAGCACAGCCATGGTACAAATATAAAAACCATGTTTTACTGCTTTTACAAAAAATCCAGCAATTATGCTACATATTCTTGAACAATCAATCACTAGCTTTTTGTTCTATTTTTGTGGAAATAAATAATCACTTGTGCAACATTTACTGTGTGGGTTTTATTACTACAAAAAGTGTTTTCTGCTGTTTTAACATTTTCACATCCGCTACAAAAAATAGGAACTTGTGGTTCATTTGCTAATCCCCTCCTGCAAGGACAGACTTTGCCTTTATCATCACGGGTTTAAAATTTTAATCAAACTTGCAGGCTTTAACAGCAATAGTTTCTCCTAATAAATTTAACGGCTCAACATTTATTAGGTTTCCTCTTTAACCTAACTATAATTTCAGAAAATTGATAGACCTGCTTTGACAGATAGAGAAGAAATATCATAATGCCTCTATCCAAATCCATGCTATGCCACATTTTAAAATACCACATGCAAATAAGGTTGCCACACATCAAGAGATAACGGAATTGAAAAAGATACAGAAAAGTGCAACAAAAATTAAGGGCAAAGAACAGCTTCCATAAATGGCAAGGTTAATAAAACAAAGTTTTCAGCTTTGGAGCTAGATGATCAAGGTCTATGAAAATCAAGGCATGAGTGGAGAAAGTAAATAAGGCAGTGTTCTTTATTCCTTTGCGTAACACAGTGTGAGATCACCATATGAAATTAACAGGTAACAATTTAAAAACCACCAAAGGAAGTATTTTTTCCACACAATGCACAGTCAACCTGTGACACTCCCTCTCAGAAAATGTCGTGAAGATCAAGACAAACAGGGTTCAAACAAGAATTAGACCTATTTTCCATTAATTTATCTATCAATAGCTATTAGCTAGGATGAGCAGGAATGGAGTTCTTAGCCTCTGTTTGCCAGAAGCTGGAATAAGTAAAGAAGGGGATGGATGACTTGATTACTGGCTTTGTTCATCCCCCTCTGCCAACAGTGGCCAATGCCAGATGCTTAAGACAGGATACAGGGCTAGATGGATCTTTGGTTTGGCACAGTATGGCTATTCTTATGTTCTCCCCAAACTCCTGCACCTCTGCCCCAGTCACAAATCCTTTCCAGACCCTTTTACCTCTCCTACATCCCTCCCCAAAAAAATCAGAATCCTCTCCTGAACCCTTACTCCCTCCCGGACCATGCATTCCAGACCCGCACCCTAATCCCCTGCCCCAGATTACAACCCCCTCCTTCAGCCAAACTCCCTCCCAGACCAACTCCCTCCCACTCTCCAATCCTCTTCCCTGAGCTCCCTTCTACTCCCAGCCTCCATTCCAGACCCCGCACCTCCTCCATTAACATGAAAGAGTGTAGCCCTTGACTACTTACCAAATTCTTGGAATGGCCCCCTACAAAAATTGTCCACCCCTGCAGTAGTACGCACTGGTTAATTTATAGGAAGATTTTTAAACTTTCTTTTTGGATATATGGGGGGGGGGGTATATCTCTCATCTATGTAGATGTACTTACACCTATTTTACTCTCACTTAAAATCAATTTGATAATTCATTAGTATATGCAAAACAAGGATTAAATGGGTTTAAGAGCATCTACATTAGGGGGCATCACTTATTTAACTACACAGATTTCAAATTAATTTAGTTAAGACTGTAAAACTTGTCTAATATAGACAATGCCTAAGTATTAGGACACAATTGCAAATATTAATATTTCCCCAATGTGCATCTACATATTAATATAATTCCACAATAAGTCTGCCCATTAGGGTTGCTTCATTTGTGTCTGATTCTCTCTCAAAAATAAAATATAAAATTTCCCTGAGAAGGTGTGTGGGGAAAGCCTACTGAGAGAATAGATGAACCATTTAATGAATGTCCTAAGGCTAGAGGTTTTGTCTACATGATTTTCCTGTGGAGAATATTGGTGTAGAAAAGAATCGAGTACAAGGAGGGAAAAAAGCTTTCCAAAAGGCAAAGAATAAATACTACCTAAAGGAGAAGCCAAGCGAGGAGGCACCATGGAGAGAAGGGTCTGGGGGAAAGAGGCAGGGCAGGCATGCCCAATCTTCAGAAATCAGAAAGATGGCTCCCCAATTAACTCCTACAATCATAGTATGTGTTTTAATGAAGTTATTGCTTGGCTAGAAAAACATTTTTCTTCAATAAAAAACTGTGACCAATCAACCTTTACCCCAAAATCAACCATTCTGCAGTATCTATTTGTAGTTTGGTAATCCACAATGTGAGCTACAATACATATGCATCCATAAGGCGAGACGCTTTTTATTTAGGGTTGCCAGGTGTCCAGTTTTGAACTGGAAAGTCCAGTATCTGAACTTTCTGTTCAGGGAAACAAATTGAAAAAAATAGAAATGTCCGGTATTTTCTAAATAAGATGTACTATAGATTGTGATGTAATGTAAAGTGTGTCCGGTATTTCTGTTGAAACCATCTGGCAACCCTATTTTTATTGAAAGTGATTCTTACCATGTTAAAAGGACAACATAAGAGGTTCCTAAGTTGCTCCCATCTTAGTTACTCCAGAAGGAATTCCGTATGCGCGCGCGCACACACACAAATTTCTCAACTTTCTGCATATTGTATTTATAAAAATAACAGAAAAACACAAACATTATCAAAATAACCGAAAAATGGAATTCATGTCCAAACACCTGTCTGCGAATGTATGTCACAATACAGACAACAAAATGAGATTTTTTTTAAAAAGTGGTTATGACAAATAGATTCTTTTCTAGGCATATCAGCACATCTATATAGTTCCACAGAACAGATGGCAATACTAATATTTCCATGTATTGCCAAGCACAGATGACTTTAAGGCTATTTCTACATAAGCAAGAATAACCCCTGGCTGGACTCAGTCTCATAGAGCTATTGCATTGCTGCACAGACTTACAGGTTTGGAGTATAGGCAGAGCTCTGAGATAGTCCTGCCCTGCAGGGTTCTAGAGCTGAAGTCTACATAGCAATGAAACAGACCCACAGCCTCAACATCAAGACCTGGAGTTGGTGGACATGGGCCAGCTGTGGGTTTTTCTTAGTTGTGTAGACATACCCACAAGGGCAGCACATACTTTGGAGTGAAGTTAGGCCACGATCTGGCATAGCACTTAAACATTAAATGCCTGATTAAACAAATATAAAAAGCCTCATCTTGACTATTTTCCTAAGTTTAGCTTTTCTTATACCTCGACATACTTATGGAGGTCTGTCTATGCCCGTATTGCCTCCTGTCTCAGATGTACCAATTATTTTGTTCTTCTCGCTTGGCACTATTAAGACTCACAAAATCTGGAACCCGAGTCAGCCAGCCAAAACGGCAGCATTTCTGCACAGGGTCCTGGCATCTGCCATCCTATCCTAACACACACAATTGCTTCAACAGTTATCCCCATCTACCCCAGTTGAACTTACATTTCTAATTAAAAATGATTGAGATGAAGTTCATAAGGCACAGTCAAGGGTAAAATCTATCTAAAGGAAGACGAGAACACTTACTAAAGATTGTTACATCATTGCGGTACCAGCTGAGTCTTGTCATGATGAAGGTACAAGCCCACATTTCCAGGCGTTCTGATTTATAGAGAAAAGACTCATATTACATTGCTGGTTACACACAAAGGCTATGTCTACACTGCAGGCTTTTTGCGCAAGAACACTTGTTCTTGCGCAAAAACTTGCAGTGTCTGCACTGCACACACTTTATTGTAAATTTACTTGCGCAAGAACGCATCAGAAAAGAGGGCTTCTTGCGCAAGAGTTAGTCCTCTGCTCACGAGGAATAAGCCCTCTTGTGCAAGAAGGCAGTGTGTACAGGCAACAGGGGTTTCTTGCGCAAGAAACCCCTATGGTTAAAATGGCCATCAGAGCTTTCTTGCACAAGAGAGCATCCACACTGCCATGGACACTCTTGCGCAAAAGCACATTGCAGTGTGGACGAACTCTTGCTCACAAGAGTTCTTGTGCAAGAAGCCTGCAGTGTAGACGTAGCCAAATAGTTTTCAGGTATTGCTTCAGCGTAATTACATTGTAATTTCTTTTAAGTTACAGGCTGGATGCCCCTGGTCCCGAATCAGGCAATTTGCTGAACCAGGGGAGGTCCCCTGCCTCAACACCTCTCTCCACTGACAGCTCTTTCTGGCTCAGGTCCTGGCTTTGATGCCACTGACTTCAAGGCTCTCAGCTGTGCTACCAGCCTATTCTCACCCCCTCCCTCTCCTGCTACTCCACTACTGGCAGCCAGCTGTGCCACCAGACCTCCCTGCCCCTGGGCTCTCTGGTCCAGGAACATCCATGGTCCTGCTGGACTATAGAGATTGCTGGAACAGAAAGTCCCAATTTAGGGAGGTACAACCTGTATTACTGTCTACATCAGTGACTCAGTGATGGCTTTTCATAGTTAATTTTAACCATGATCTTTTCCCATATGTGTTCTTCAAATGCCATAGAGCTCCTCAAGTAGAAGGTAGCAGAACAAAATAGGTTTACCATAAGATACATGGTTATTTAAATTTCATTTTTTGCTTTCTGACCTAAAACCCAAAATAAGTTTTAGCCTCTTCTGAAACTGAGCTCGACCACTTCCATCTAGCTAGTTTTTAAATAAATGAATTTTGCAATATTTGCATTGAAGTTTTAAGAATCTGAATAAATTGAAACATGATCAGCAGACTAACATACCTTACTGAAAAATCTAAATTAGATCAAGTGCATTTTCACAAATTGTTTGGGTCTCCTCTTAGCATTTACCTCAGTCCACTACATAACTGATTATAGGCTGCTTTATTCAAATGTCCACGCTCAGGGCTGGCCTGTGCCATTTGTGCCCCCCAGGCGTGCGAAGCATACTCGCCGCCACCCCCGCCCAGCCCAGCAGTCCTACGCAGCGCTCCCTACAATGGGGCGCCCCGGGCAGTAGCCTGGTCAGCCTGTAGCTTGGGCTGGCTTTGTCCATACTCCAGGTTAAGGATGTTAAAATTCAATTAATCAGATAATCGAGTAGTCGATGGAAATTCTCGCTCAATGGAAATTGAAACATTCAGGCTCATGCTGGTCCCAACTGCTGCTCCTCTCCCTTTGAAATTTACAAGAGCCACAGGGCTCTTGTACATTTCAAAGGAAGAGGCACAGAGGGGAAACTGTGCCAGCGGGGGGGACTGCTTCACTTATCGACTAATCAAGGATACTGGGGGGGAACTGGCTTTTCAGGCGGCTCTCCCAGCACTGGCTCCTGCTCCCCTACCCCTGGCTGCATCTCTCAGAGGCAGCAAGAGGGGGGAAGCAACTAGTCAAGTTCCTACTTCACTACCCAATAAGCATTGGGTAGTCAACTAGTCACTTACATCCCTACTCCAGGTGTAAGTTTAAAAGCAACAAGGAGTCCTATAGCACGTCAGAGACTAACAAATATATAGTATCGTGAGCTTCTGTGGGCAAAACTCACTTCTTCAGCATCAGCAGACGGCAGAAACAGCTTTCAGTTCAGGTGAATTCAATTCTGTGTGAAGTACCAGACAGAAAGCATTTTAGAATTAAAAGGAAACCAGAAGGAAGACAAGATTAAGTTACCTACTAGCTAAAGTTTTATCCCTACATGGTACTGAGAAAAAAGTATCCCTGCAACTTGTGGAAATATCAAATATTCAGTTAATGACCTGGTACTTTGCAGCAAGGCTAAAAGTAAAACCAAGTCAGCAGGCTTGGAAGACATAGTTGAGGTATGTATTGGCACTAGCTTATACAAAAGGCTTATCGCAAAAATCAAAACTCAAGCAAGAATCGTATCACCATTCTAGAATCCAGCATGTGGTTTGCTGAACACAAGCAGTCTGACAGGGAAAATTGGCTTGCAAGACATCTAACAACAATAGTTTGAACCAGGTGAAAAGGAGCATTTAGCAAAAGCACGTTCATGGTGGACAGATCACTGCAGTAATACAAGTATCTTTTGTTAATCACTCACAATGAGCCTTACTAAGGAAAGTGAATGCTTTATCCTGTCCGGAAGACAAATTTTACAATACACCAGCCATACATAGCTACAGAGAAGCTTTTCTGCAGTACCTACTCCCCAAGATTAAAATTTAGACCTCTGAAAAGACAGAGGGAAAACTGTCACAACAGGACCAAATGGGTCATGTGGATTTTATAGTGAATGTTCAATTATAACACCAAAATAGGACTCCAAGAAATGACATACACAATGGCCATGGAAGAAAACTGGTGCAGAAAACTCGCATCTGAATCGAAATCATATGTAATTCCTTCTTGGCAATTGCATTTGTCTGAAGTAATAAAACAAGGGCTTTGAGAAAATAAGGGTGCTGTCCGATCACCCAGATTAAACCCTCGGATATTTCAGCAATTCTCGATACTTAAATATTATTCATCATACTGAACACAAACTATCATGTCAAATCACCCTACTCAGAAAGCTCATTATTACGAGTCCTAACCAAGGCAATCCCAATACTATAATCTGATCAACCACCAGGCAGGAAGCTAACAAGAAGCCATTTTACTTATAAATACATATAAATATGTTCTTATTCACCTTCTGGAACATCACAGTCTTCTTTATTAAAAGAAGGAATACAGTAGAACTTCCGAGTTACAAACACCAGCCTTATGAACCGAATGGTCAACCACATACCTCATTTGGAAGCGGAAGTATGCAATCAGTCACAGCAGAGAGAAAGACAGAGACAGACACTACACACACAGAGCAATATTGTAAAGTACTGTGTTAAATGTAAACTGCTAAATAAAGGGAAGTTGTCCGTGCTTGTTTTATTTAATTTAAGATTAGATATCTCAGCATTAGATATCAGTAAAAAGCATGGTCCATAGCCTATCAGCGTGTATAAAAGTCTGCTGAGAACAAGCTAAAAATTACAAGTGATAGATCCTATTAGAAACAAACTGTGGACATTACTTTTCATTTGAAAGATGATCCCTCTGGCATGATCTTGTAAGATCCCTTTTCAGGACTAGGTTTTCAGTATGAAGCAAAAATAGCCAGTACAGAAATTACTGCGACTCTATTATTTCCACAGTTCGAGTCATTAAAAAGCAGCTCCATTTAGATTTGCTGCTACTTGCAGTCATATAATCACTTACAAATATTAAGATAGCCATCAGGAACTTATAAACATGGTCATGAACCCCTGAAGTTTCACAAATGGATAATCTTCGTGGCTAAATTTTAGTTGGCCAGTGAGGGGAGAAGAAATACCATGAGTCCACTACATGCCACGAATACGGACAAGTCAAAATGAAATATTCATAGGCCATTCACAAACAACCCACAATTAAAAAAAAAAAAACTATGTCTGAAATATACAGCGTACTAATGATATCAATCTCCATTCTTAAAACAAAGCCAAATTTAATTGAATTTTCAGTTGAGAGAATGTAATTGACCACTCCAACCATTCATTACATATAGGACAGTTGACCCAGCATGAAAACGCTCACGTTAAACAACAGTATTTGATGAGTATGGAACATGAATGTGTGTCTCAATTATCTACATAGACCTTACTAACCAGCAATCTGGTCCTGGGCAGGTGAATAACCACCTCTGGAGAACTCAGGGGCAATTACTCCTATTACTATCATGCCTAAACATTTACAAGGTCAGGATTTAGGCTATTTTTTATATTTAAGTATTCAAGTATGCAGTTTGCTCACTCACTTCTTACATAACACACACTACTTTGTTCCATTTCATGGCTTTCCAAGTAGTATAATCTTTCATTTAACTGCTAGTTAATTATATATAGCTGAGCAACTGGATGGTGATGATGATTGTTTTTATAATCTCACCTGAATATTCTATTCCTGCCTCTTCTACCAACCCACTTACCCCATTTTGCATATGGGAAAACAAGTACAGAGGGTAAAGCAATTCCCAAAGGTAAGCTGTGAGATTCATTCCTTTTATTAAATCAATTTTGAAGTCCTCCAAATCTTCAGTTATATGTTGCTAATGGGGAGTGGGTGGTGGAGCAAAAAGTATTACATTCTTCCCTACTGAATACAACTCCCTCCCCTTGGAAAAGACTAAAAATTCCATTACAAATTATAGATATTTTTAATCCTTCACTGTCACTTATAGATTTAGCTGTAGTTATGCAAATATACCATACCAAGAGAAATTATTTCCTTTCAAATGCATCAAGCTATTTCACAAAATTGCCTAAATCCTTATATAGCAATTTCTAATTTCAGAGGGGGCAAAATGCAGACATCAGCAATATTTTTAAATAAAACAGGCATGAAAGGCACAAGTAATTTCATATAGAGAATTTACAAACAGGCTAGCAGTAGCAACAAGCATGTCAGCAGGTTTTTCCTCCCACATCTAACATCCCTTGGCCTCCATTATCTCACACAAGTTGCAAAGCGAGTGACTTGTAAACAGACACTATGACTTTCCAAAACAGTGAATGTTGAGAGAATTGCCAACTTTAACCTTGAAACTGAGAAGCATCCACAAGGAGATAAGCCACAAGCTGAGTTTGGTTTAATTTTTTTAAATTCAAAACAGCAGAAAAATGTATCAAAACTAAACTTGTTTACAAACTCTGCAAGCCAGCAGCCTGGATGCAATGCATAAATCCACAACATGTCAGACAGCATTCCAGAATAATGTGGCAAAGAAAGAGCAGAAAGACTTGTCTGTTCATGGGAAACAATTGGGTCAGTTTGCTGGCAAGCCCTTTAGACTCCTTTACATTTAAATAACCAAACCCGTTATTCAATGCCAAGCATCCTCTATAGTTTTATATACCTAGATATTGCAAATGAGGCACAAGAAATGTCCCAGTTAAGTACCTACACTGTTCATATATTTCTGGCCATGGTATGTTGGTTATGTCTTATTGCTCATTAAACACATCCTGTAATAAGAGTTTGTTGTTTTTGAGCGGAGGCTGGGAGAAAGAGGTTGCGGCAAGATGCTCAGGAGGTGATCTTCCGCTCAGGTAGATCTTTTCTAAAGATAACAATGCTGCTCCAGGATAGTTTTTCAGGAAGAATTCAAGGAGTGACAGAAACCTGCATTTGGGTACTCCTCAAAGTGGCTCAGTGCAACCTGCTGACCGAGAGTGCCAATATTCAAGGACAGGTTTCCCCCATGACAGTGCATTGCACACAAAGGCATTGCTGTAGCCTTCATTTGCCACTGTATCAAGCAGGAAGGCAAGGAACATTTACATGTTGTCAACAACGAATTAAAGTAACAGATTCCATAAGAAGTCATGTCCACATATTTTTACAAAGTATTTCAATGTGATTCGTAGCATCCAGAAAGTGAAAAAAAATGTTATGAATAACCAGATGCTTTAATGGATTAAATACTGACTGGCCTTTAACTCCCTCTATATGGAGATCAGGACTGACCAAGTGACCAAAACACACACCATTCTGCAGCCTCATATACATTCCAACTTTTTTTTAAAAAAATGTGTTGTAAGTCTATTTAAACATTTACAACATGTTCACCGTCATTTAAAATGTAAAGATACATCTGAGAATGTCAGTTGTGAAAAGTGTTCCCTTTAAACATTTCCATCTATGGATGGAATAAGTTCTCATGTGCACTGAGGCAAGTGCAAATGTGCAGCACAAGTAGAAACAAAAGAACTAGCTGTGGGTACTCTTTCTAATCAGCTGGGCAGCGCTTGATATAGTGCGATCACACAAGAAGCCACTTATAAGTCCATTCCATTATTGGCCTCTGCCTACACTTGTCAATGAGATACTAACAGTGTCTACTGTAATGGACAATTCTATGATTGACACTGTCCAGTAGGAAAAACTGAGAAACTCATTTCACACAAGCCACAAAACAACCATGATATAACTGCCAATTGCTACTTTTGACCCAGCTCAAATCTATAATGGCCTAATGATGAAAGTTCTCTCTTTCCAACCACATGAGTCAGTCTGCTCCCTGAACTTTCTTTTCAATAGCACCCAACTATAATAGAACACATGAACAAGTTGAATTACCACAACTTTAAGTCCAATAAAACAAGTTTTACACAAAGGACACTGCTCAATTGAAGCAAAAACACTTGATTGTGAAGAAGGGATCTGTCCAAATGCAAAATGATTGAATTACTAAAAGGCTGTACAGCCCTCACCAAAACTACTTCCCCACTTCCACCATGTGTAAGCATGGCATTGTTCCATTAGACATTTAAAAGGACTTCAGGACTATCTTCCTACATTTAGAGCACATATGTAGCCATGCAACTATGGGTTCTATATATAAACCCATATGTTGTAGAGCTTCCAACATAACTGCTCTAGAGATAAGAACTCAATTTTCAGCACCACAAGACATAGAAGCACCACATTGGTAGATTACAAATATAACATTTTCAGCTGTTATTCTGCACATAGCTGACCTATTAGCCATGTCATTTTCCAACTTTCCTCAGATTCTGACCTACTGACATTTTAAATACACAAACAGATCAGTGGAATTAGAAAGACTGACATAGCAAAATTAAAAGACTTTGGTGTTGCCTTCCCATCCCTGGCACACCTCTTTCTGCCCCCCCCCCCTACAAAATAAAAATGGAAGTCTTGGAAATATGCATGCAACCTTAAGTGTTTTATTTCCAATGAAAATACCAAAACATGGTCAGAAACCTTTGCAGAAGCGAAACTATATATTAATTCTGATTTGGTACAGTAGTGCTTTAAGAAATATATTTTTAAAAAGTCTCTTGCATAAGGAAATAGTCATTTTAATTGTACGAAAAAGGTTAAATCAATAATTTGTTATAACACCACAAAAAACACTATTTAAAAAGGAGGACACCATGGATAAAAAAAAATAAAGGAGCTTTAGAAATGAAAGTGTTCCCCTAATTTTACACTTGCTTTTACTGATACCCTGACATGAAAGCACTGCCGTATTGCTTCCACATGCACAGCCCCAGCACCCTGAGAACTTGTGCAAAGTCACTGCACAATGTTACAAAATAAAAATTCTAAAATTTGATCCGTCAGCTGGGGGGTGACATAGTGGTGAGGGGGGGGGGGGAATTGATCTTACATTCAGCTACCATTTCATGTTCTACAGCATTTACATGGTTGGCTTAGATAGTTAATCTATTGTACCAGTATGTCCATTTGAATACCCCTCCCCACATAGCAAAAGCCCCTTCCAAAACATCAAGCTCCCCACTAACCACTCAAAGGAAAAGCAATTAACATTACAAGGTGAGTAAAAATCAGTCAGTCCAATAGTTCAGTGTGCAATGGGGGCAATAAACAGTATTTCACATACAGACGAGGTATGAATTGCCTCACTTTGGCTAATTATTGTTCTCATCTATTACTTCAGATTTCCAAAATCAGCTACTTAACACGAGACAAAAGAATCTTGAAAAATATTTCCGGTCCTCATGGATAAAAATTGCTAGACTTAAATGACCACTAATATTCCTCCGTAGATCTCAAACCCATATATCACATCAATATTGCACAAACGGTATGTATATAGACACATTTCGTATTTAGCACTAACCTTAGAAAAGCTGCATTTACTCCTCTTGGTTAGAAATCATTAACAGTTTTTGGTAAAATCCCTTTATGTGCTCTTCCAGCTTGCTAATTCAAGCCTTCCATTAACACACTCCATTGCAGATAATTGCAGACAGCACACGCTCCCCTGCTTTTGCCCAGTCCCCAACACAGCAAGGATAATCACATTCCAGCGGGGAGTGAACAGATGGTGGATTCCATGGTAACCAACTCTCCTAAGGCTATTGGTAGAGTATGTGACTACCACTTATTGGGTAACAATCACTCTTTGTGCTTCAGCCTCACAAATGCCTAATGAAGGAACATATAGCTTCTAGCATTCACTGGGCATGCCTAAGCAGGTCTTCTGCCATTTAAACAAGGCACTGCAACACAACAAATGCTTTCATCTGGATTTAACCTTGATAGTGGCTGTGCGCCCAATATTTTGGGCAGGTTTAATGCTGAAGCACAAGATCACACAAAGCTCAACTTGAAGTCTATTATAAATCGCTCTCAACAGTTATGGACACATGTAATTACATTCTAGATTTATTCTTCAACCTTACTGATTTCCAGAAGGGTTAAGTGCAGTCAGTCTTTTTTTTCTAATTAATTAACTTCAAAACCATACTAGATTGAGATTTACATTATGTCACTGGCAAACAAAACAGGAGAGAGAGAGAATTATTCTATCTGGTGAAAAACACTAGAAAAACAAATGTTTAAAATGTAAATATTCATAAAACAAAAAAGTAGCAGTGTAAGATAACTAAGTTAATGCTAATAAGTTAATGCTAATATGGAACAAAAATAATCATCAGAACAATTTGCCAAAAGATTTATTTCCACTGGAAAAGCTTTCATACCTACTCAGTTGGAAAGCTTGCTGCCTCTTCTGGAACTACTATGCTTTTGAAACTAAAAGTACTCTATAATCTCGGGTTTTAAGAAGAATATTGCAGTTTCTTGTTTTGTTCTTAGAGCCTCTGCTGGGTTTTCTGCCTCTGCATCTTGTGACACTAAAGCTGATTCAGCAGCCAAAAGTTCTCTACTCTTTGTATTCTGACTGCCTGTGGGGGCGTGTCTGAAAAGGGCTTTTTGTACTGGGTAGTGACCATACACCCATCTAGCAATAAGCCCACACTGACCCACATTATTCTAACCAAGTGGAGCATTCTTAGCAACAACCTTAGTGGCATTATCCTGAGGACAGGAAGAGCAGGGAAGTGTTTTTTCAAGAACAATCGATAGCAGTCTTGCCTACAGAGGAGAAAGAGCCTTGAAGGCATAAGTTAAGGCTTTAATTGCATACTGTCCTCATTCAAAATAAGAGCCCTATTTAGTGAAAGAGCACACCTGTCAGTTTACCAGAATTTTGTGGGCAGGATCTGTTTACAAGTTCAGCCTTTCACAGTCAGGCCCTCCAAGATTCTGTCATTAATACTTTACAATGCTTTGGAAAAATTTGCAAGGGCAAGTCAAACTACCCAATATCTGCATCCATCCTAAGCATTACGGAGTGTCCAACTGACAGATTTACTAAAAAAAATCCCCTCCTTCCCAAACTATACTGGTCATATCTTTTACTAGAGTAACCCTGATGCTGCAGCACCATTAGCAATTCCTGTAGCAGAATGAAGCCCTCTATTGGAACCCATTGTGATAAATTTCAATTTTTCCCTGCAGACAATGCTATGTACAGTGAGATCACCTAGTGCTGCCCCTGTGTCATTCATTCCTGGATCCTCAATTCCTTTCAGTCACTGCACTCCTCAGCTAAATAAGCAAGTTGACCGCAAACAAAGCTAGAGTTATAATTAAACATAACTATTGCTTATAATTGAGGTTTGGGTAGCACCCAGAGACTGCTAGAGAGATTGGAACCCCCTTCCCATTGTTGTAACCACTTTACAAACATGTAGTAAGAGAGGTGCTGCTCCTCAAGAGATCAGTCTAAATCAGGGGTGAGGAACTTTTTTGGGTTGGGGGCTGCTGACCTACAGGAAAAAAAATCCATTGGGGGTCGCATACAAATGAGAAGCAAAGTGAGAAGGGGAAAGACACTCCCCACACTCCCTTTGCACACCAGAGCCTACGGAGGCCCAGGCTAGTAGATTGGGTGTGCTCCAGCCCTGTAGGTAGGTGGCAGGGGGCTGGAGCATCAGTGTGGGCTTCCCAATGCTAAGCCTCGGAGACCAGATCCAGGCAAGACAGTTTGAATGACAGGACTGAGGTTCTCCACCCCAGATCTAAATAGACAAGAGACAAAGGGTAGGAGGAGAGAGGCACTGGTAGGTTAAGTGGCTTACTTATAACGTCACAGAAAATCAGTCACTAAGGTGGGATTAGAACCTAGGCAGTACATACTGGCTCCCAATGTTAAATAATGTCTGAAAAGCTTTACAAGTGGCATTGAGGTTCAGAGGCACAAAACCACACCTGATATTTCCCCTCATTTGCGTAGTCCCCGGACAACTCTATCTGCAAATTCTCACCCATTCCAGTTCCAAAGCCATGAAATGTGGGTCAGAATGCTGGAAAGCAGGGGAGAGAGATACCAACTATTTTATTCTTATATTGGCAGTATATTCAGATGAGCACTGGGTAAGAGGAGAGCTAATGGGCAACAACAAAGTGGTACAAGTTGTGATACAAGTAGATCCTGTCACGGAGAAACTGAGGAAACATCGACTGAGATGGCGAGGACAGGGAGCTGACAAGACAAGGGGTGTGTTAGTCAGAGTACAAGACCTAGTAGTCCCAGGAAAAAAGGACAAGGAAAACCCAGAAAAACGTGACTCAAGAGACTGAAGGAGACAAAAAAGGTCAGTGTGTCAGTGAGAAAGACTCACTCATCAAGAAAATGTGGAGACTATGGACTAGGCTGCTGATGCCCAACTAATGAAGCAAAGCAAAGGCAAGAAAAAGGGATGGAAGACTAATTTACATCTGTGTTATCCGAACACCTCAATCTGATGCATTTTATCTTCCCAACACTATGACGTAGGATACCATTACCAGCATTTAACACCCGGGAAACTGAGGCAGAGAGGCTACAGTACCTTACCCTAACTCCCACAGAAACATAACAAAGCAGGTAACTGCACTCAGGTCTCCCAAGTCTTAATCTACTGCTCTAATCATCCTTCCACTCCAACTCCCAGTGCATGTGCCACCTCAAATAATGGCTAAAGATCCCCAACTCGCTGAACATGGAAGCGATTGGTACCAGCTGACTATCATACAGGGATTGATGCTGGCCTGCAGGATTTCTGGAGGGGTGGGGATGGTTGTTTTGTTTTTTGGGTGTTGCTTGGGGGGGGGCACTGAGGAGGGTGAGAAGTGTGGATGGAAACTGTAAGACTGCCATTCTTCTCTGGCTGTAAGGAATTGAAGTTACACACACATACATACTCTCTGATGCCATACTAGAGAGACAGCAAAGTCATCACTATAAGAAAATCAGAGGAACTGTATTGATGACTATATTAACATAGAAGCCACAATGAAAATTATGTAACTACAATCGAGTGGGGAATCCTCTATGGAAAACACCAGTATAGTCACCACGTAATAAATTAGAATTTATTTATCAGTATTTCCGTTGCTGGTCGTCTATGTTTATAAATACATTAAATGTTTGTTTATTAAATCTGAGAGTGGCCTAACATACAATGGCCTAACTCTATATAATATATTTTAAGTCCTGAAGAGACTCTGGTTTGTGTTTCAACATAGATAGTCTGAGTTACAGGATAAGAGAAGTGTATTACAGTTATACATATATTATTATTATTATTATTAAGCATCTCTTCTTTAACCCAGTACAGGTGGCTAACGTATTAGTCACAGAGACCCTATAATAGTGTTTACCATCTGCTTACTGATGTACCCAATACAACAGTTTGATGCATTTTAAATTCCAACTGTTGTAGGAGGAAAGCGATACAAAAAGCATCACTGCCAATTCTTTGCCACCCATTGCTAAGCCTTAAAACTGCTTTTCCTAGATGTTTATACGCAAGGCCTTTTTGCACTGCTACAGAGCATGAAGACCTCACAAATTGGCACAGGACAACTTTGAAAGCCTGAAGCTCCTCCACTGTGTGCTAACTTAGTTAGCAGCAATCTAAGCCAGGAAACCAGGCCCTGTTATTTGATCAGGCAGCTACAGAGTCTGCCCCATCTGTGACCACAGCTGTCAACTCTAATGCCAAGTGAGCAAGAGAAAGTGATCCAAAGGGAAAAAAACAACTTCTTAAGTTTTGCTAATAGCAGCAGTAGCTGTGCCAATGAATGAATGCTAAAAATTCTGTGTAGATTTCAGTATGGCAATTTTTACAACATATGTTTGCCATGCTTTCTGCAGTGGCTCACAACCCCAAGTGCCAATCTCAAGGAAGAGATCCCAAAGTATTTGTATGTTCTACAAAAAGATTTCTCCAAATCAGTAACAAGTGTCAACTCTTAAAAGCTCTCTAACAGCCTTACCCTAGAGTCACAAACAGTTCCCATGGGCATTCTAGTTTACCTTGCTACCCAGGAAAGCAGGACTGTGTGATAGATGGTCACTTCACCCCAAAAATAATATTCAGGTTATAATCCATCCCAAAACACTATTCACTTACTACAGGTCAGGTGTA
Source organism: Pelodiscus sinensis (assembly GCF_052426305.1). Taxonomy (NCBI): domain Eukaryota; kingdom Metazoa; phylum Chordata; order Testudines; family Trionychidae; genus Pelodiscus; species Pelodiscus sinensis. Next base: position 107,515,223 of record NC_143052.1, read on the forward strand.
CTCAGATCTCAAATCAATGATGATACCTGTAGCCAATGCCATAAAACTATAGATTTATTAACTTACAAAATAAAATTAGAGTAATTTACAAGGTTAAAAACAGGTAATACACCAATGAGTTGCTGTCTTTGGCTTTATCTGTCTACACTTGCAGCATTAAGGGGCTGCTGCAGCAATGCTTTAACATGACAGTGCAGTCCTGGTGCCAGTGCTGGGAGAGAGCTCTCTCTTCACTTTAGGAAAACCATCTGCATGAGGGGTGTAGTTCCCAGCACTGGGAGTCTGTCTACACTGGCAAGTTACTGTGCTGAAACATGCTGCAATAATGGAGGTTCTTCAAGATGACTGCCCTGTGTCTGGATGCCACTGTGCACCTAGATGAAGATTTTTGGTGGCAATGCTCTCTAGTAGGCTTCACACGCAGAGCAGATGGCATGCACGGTGCAGCTACTACACATGTGCAGCCACCGATCCCCTCACATCCCTACCTGGTACCTCAGTGGAGGTCACGCAGGGGTACCTTGGGTGTTTGCCCCTGCTTTTTAAAGGGGAGTCACCCTTACTTGATGAATGGGATCTCTTCCTAGGCTGGTCAGAGGAACAGTCCCTAATACCAGAGACTGAGGGAGCAGCCTTCTCAGAACATGGCCAACGGAGACGGCTGTTGAGGTGGAGTGGAGTGCTCTGAGTCCAAGGCCAGGCTCACCGTGTTCTCCAGGGAAAGAAACTTCAACTGTTGCTCCCCTGGATTTAGCATGCAGGCCATTAACTGCTTGCCCTGCTGGCACTGGACTGTGGTGCATGCCTGTCCCAGGCACTGAACACACTGAATGCCTGTTCAAGATGGGGATTGAGAGTCTGTAGGACAGGTAGCTTTTGAAGCCTGGGGAACCTGGCATCCCAAGGAAGGAAATCTTGTTAAGGAAAAAAACACCTTAACAGCAAGAGAAGAAAAAAAATTAAATCTAACAATAACTGATTTAACTATTAAACTGGGGGGGAAGGGAGCTATACTAAACTACACTAACAATAACAACAAACTATGAAGTTTTTGAAAAAGGCTGGAGAGCAATTGTGGTTTCGACTTATGCCGGCGGCAGCAGAGAAGGAACTGAGGAACCGTTTGGCTGCATATGCGTAGTAGTGGCACCACACCTGCTCTGAGCGCGCAGCCTACCAGAGGACACGGCTACCAAAAATCTCCAACTAGGCATGCAGAGGCATCCAGACACCTAAGATGGAAAGCCTACAGGGACTCTCCTTGAAGAAGAGTACACAATTCTCATATAGCAGAAAGACATTTCAGCAGAGTCTGTCTCTATGTAGAATATCTAGCGTGCGCACACACAAACGGGTCATGATCATGAATGGGGCCATGATATTATAAATAGATTTACAAAATTATAGCATTGAAGATACGGGTCATTAAAAATAATCTGTTTACTGTCCTGTTTAAAAGAATGTTTCCCCCTCTGTTGATCCGATTACATTGTTTCTGCGGTGCTTCACATTATGAATACACATTTCAGCAACAATAGAGCGATAATCAGAGGGTCAGCAATACCTTTCTTTCCCTCAAGCATGTAAGAATCACATATTGGTAGGGCGGCAATTGCAGAATTGGCAAATAGGAATTTTTATTTTTTCTTAATATGGCAATAACTAGGGTTGCCAGGCATCCGGTTTTGAACTGGACAGTCCAGTATTTGAGCTTTCTGTTCGGGAAGCAAATTGAGAAAATATAAATGAGAAAATAGAAATGTCCAATATTTTCTAAATAAGATGTGATGTAATGTCAAGTGTGCCTGGTATTTTTGTTGAAACCATCTGGCAACCCTACCAATAACCTTTTAAGTAACCTAGAGTAGTTCTCAGGTATACACATGGGGGAGGAACCATAAAAAAAATCATAAGAGTAGCATTACTTACATTTCCAGTGACTGCACAGAAGAAAATCAAATGCAATGCAAACTGAAGAAATATTGTTTTGCTAATATGAAATTTTCAAACATTTTTCTGCATTGTCGGTAGTCTCTGACTTCAGTATTGAAGCACTATCCCAGTCAAAGGAATACTGAAAGTATTCGCCCCATCTGTATAAACTGCAATGTTGTCAAATACACTATACTAACTAAAATAAGTTTAAGTTCCTTCCACCATCACCTGATAGCCTGCTATGTTACATACTCTGAACCCAAGTAAGGGCTTCACTCAAGAGTTTTGACAACCTCACCGTTCTAATACAGATGCAATTTTTTTAAATTTTAAAAAACTGATCTATGCAAGCAAAAGCCTAAACACAAGTGTAGTTATACAAGCATAAAAGTAGCTGTGCAGATATGGCTTGTTTTGTTTGGGAAACAGTTAACAAGCTGTACAGGCAGTCCCCGGGTTACATGGATCCGACTTACATCGGATCCCTACTTATAAACGGGGTGAGGCAACCCCGCACTAGCTGCTTTTCCCCCAGCAGACCAGGGAGACACGAAGCTAGCGCCTCACCCAGCAGACCAAGGAGACGTGGAGCGGCTTTTCTCAGCAGACACCTCAGCTTGAGAATAAAGGACTGAGGGAAGTGAGGTGTGGGAGAATAAAACTGAGCTCTGGAGAAATGTTTGGCTAGAGTTTCCTCTACAGTATGTACCAGTTCCGACTTACATACAAATTCAACTTAAGAACAAACCTACAGTCCCCTATCTTGTACGTAACCCGGGGACTGCCTGTACTAGCAAAAGCAATTTTTTGCCAGTATTAGTTGCATCTCCAGCTGAAGGGTTTGCCAGTGAAGTTGTATCAATAGTTATAAAGGCAAAGCTTTTAAGCACAGGCAAGGCTTTGATTTGCTTCCTTAATCATGAGGACTTAATGAGGCACTGCAACCACTCCCTAACTGCTGATATAGGCAGTAATACCAAATATCATTTCCCATCCCTATCATTCACACAGATGGACCAACAACAGAAAAAGCAGAAAGAGAAAATTCAAATGTTGGTGGCAAAAAACACAGTTTAACACAAGAGAAGAAATGGCAAAAAGCCTATCTATGACATTTTGCTATTGGTGTGAAGATATGGCTTATCCTGCACAACACACCAATATTCTGCTTGCTGCACTGACTTTCCAACCAGTACCAAGTCCAAGTCAGAGAGTCTGATCTGATGTTCAAAGTCCTCAATATAGGGTACGTCTAGACTACCGTGTTTTGTTGACGGAAGTTTTGTCGACAGATACTGTCGACAAAACTTCCGTCGACCAAGAGCGTCCAGACACATTGAGTTCTGTCGACAAAGCAAGCTGCTTTGTCGACAGAACTCCGTAGTCTGGACTCCACGTTACAGGCAATAACACCTTCTGTCGACAGAGTTCTTTCGACAGAAGGTGTTATGCCTTGTAAAATGAGGTATACCAGAGTCAACAAAACTGCTGAGTTCTGTCGACGTTATGTCGACAGAACTCAGCGGTAGTGTAGACGCTGGTATAGTTTTGTTGACAAAAGTCCACTTTTGTCGACAAAACTAGGTAGTCTAGACACACCCATAGTGGAGAAGGAAGGCTTTATTTACCTGAGAGATGAAATCACCCTTCTCAACAACTACATGCCAGCATGGGGGAGAGAACTCACAGGAGAGGGACCTAGACTATGTATCTGACTTCTGCAAAGGCAAAAATGATCACACCGGTCTTATGTCCAACAATATACACAGAGCACATCTATTTGACTTGCATTTCCACTATTTTTTAAACAAATGCCCCCTCTCCTCCCCCCCCCCACACACACAAATCAGATCTAGAAATTAATCAAGGCACTGGTCCTAAAGGCTGGAAAGCAAGAAATATTTCTCATTTCAAATTCTTGGGGACGCTCAGGTATAATGGCAATAGAGATTATAAATTTACCTAACTAAAAATAACAAAGTAACTACACTATACTAAGATGCGTTAGATTAAAATTAGTTTACTTACAGCCACCCATGCCTTTCATCAAAAAAAACCAGCTAGCGATGTGAACGGGACTTCTTCTTAATCACAAATATTTACCTGTTAATAAGTTTATGCATTTTGGATTTAGTCCATAAACTCAGCACAGAAAGAGATTTACAAATACAATGTGTTAAAAAATAGGAAGTTCTGAATTTCATAGTAGTTGCTAACACGGATGCCACTCAGGAAGTATGCAATAAAAGTTTCAAAACACAGTAAGAGCATTCTAGTGGTGGGAACTAAAGCAGAATTAAAACAACAACAACAAAAACAAAAACTTTACAACTCCTTAAAAAGTACAGTAAAAACAAGTTGTCCATTAGCATTCAGAGAAGCTCTCATACCAGTTCACGCTGTGTCCTGGGCAAATGTATCTCTCCTGTTTTGGCTCTTTAAGTCTCAAGATTGTATTTTTAGGGCAGGACATGATTTTGTTGTGTTTGGTCTCTCTTACTATTGCCAAAAAATTAAAACAGTGAACAGATTTTTATGAAACACTGTGTGTCTAAGAGCTGCATGCTAGCTGATAAGCATTTGTCCAAGAGCTTACATTTAGATAAACAGAATTAGGAAGACCATCTGCAGTGGTTCTATATACGTCCATCACAAAAGATGGAGACAGGAAGTACCAAGAGCCAAGACAGAAGAGACAATCTGGGAACACTAAGTAGATTCCTCTTGGTCTACGAGACTTTCCTGAAATCTAAAAACTCACTAGGGCTACGTCTAGTCTGCAAGCTTCTTTCGAAAGAAGCCTTTTCGAAAGATCTTTCGAAAAAGCCTCTTTCGAAAAAAAGAGTGTCTTGACTACAACCAGTACTTCTGAAAAAGAACGCCGCTTTTTCAAAAGAGCACCCAGGCAGTCTGGATGCTCTCTTTTGAAAAACAAGTTTGCATTACATAACGCCTTTTTCCAAAGAGCACTTTCAAAAAAGGCATTCTTCCTCATAAAAAGGTTTTCCATGGTCAAAAAATCTGCTGCGTTCTTTCGATTTACTTTCGAAAGAATGCGGCAGTAGTGTAGATGCAGGGGAAGTTTTTTTGAAAAAAGGCCACTTTTAAAAAAAAACAACAACTCTGTGCTCTAGACACACCCTAGATGACAACTTACCTTACGTACACATCATGCCGAAACAAGCACATATACTACATCTAAAAAATCCAGTCAGTCAACAATGGATCCACGATCTAATTATTTTTCTGTGCTTTTGCCAAGATATCTGCTTGCCCAGAATGTCTATTACACGGCATTTACATTCCTGATTTTTTTCCCCTTCAACTCCTACTAGCTAACATTTCGTCCGACAATGGTACAGAATAGAATGAGTCACTTTTAACACTCAACAAGGAATTTGTCAAAATAAGCAAAACACTTATGCACAAAACTATTTTCTTTCATCCCTTCATGGCAGAATCTTGATCCACAACTTGATCCCTTTCCTCTGTCATGCCCCATATTTAAAGAAACAATACACAACGCCTTTTTAAAGTAACATTTTAGTTCTATAGCTTTTTTTTTTGCTTTTTACAGCATGGACAGTAAATTCTTCACTCTCCCACCTTGGTAATTGTATGTTACTAATTTATGAAAGCAATAGTGTGTGTCATCTGGCACACTAAATAAAAAAAACCATCACTAAAAATACAGCTGTTACGTTTTCTTGCCTGAGTTCAATTTGGTTTCATCAGTGTCATTGCTAGAGCTATTGGTGACATCAACAGGGAAAAGTGATTCCATTTGAAAATGGACAGAGGAATATCAGTGCTCCACCACAATTATCTGAAACAAAATAATGCTTCAGCATCTACTATACAGACAGTTCACTCTATATTCAAGCTTATTTTAGGTCACCTAGAGCATTCACATAAAGAAGGTGGTATTGTTAGACACTATTCTCCTCCTCAGTCCATTTTCATGGCATTAATCTATATAAACCTAGATAGATCGCAACTTCTGCTCTAAGTTTTAGATATAGTCTCCATTGAGGCTGTTTATTATGGTAGCAACTGTAGACCCTAGCTAAGGTGAGGGCCTAATTGTAGCAGGTGCTATACACATATACTAGGAGCGCCTTACTCTAAAAAGTGAAGTTACTCACCTCCGGTGTAGTAACTGTCGTTCTTCGAGGTGGTGTCCCCACGGGTACTCCACTAGGGGTGCTGGGCTTGCCCCAGCGCTGCAGACGGAAGCTTGTCATGAGCAGTGTTTGGCCGGACCATGCATGTGCCGTGGGCTCGCGGCTTTCACACTCTTTTCTGTCACGTGGTCCGGCCCCCCGCCAGTTCCTCGAAACCACCTCGGAGTCTGTAAGTGACAAGAGCAGAGAGAGTGAGGGCTCCGAAGCGGGGAGGAGGGCATGTAGTGGAGCACCCACGGGGACACCACCTCGAAGAACGACAGTTACTGCACCGGAGGTAACTTCGCTTTCTTCTTCGGGGATGTCCCCGCGGGTGCTCCACTATGGGTGACTGCGTAGCAGTAGTTGCCAAAATGGAAGGAGGACAAGGAGCCCCTATTTATCCGCTGTGGAGAGTACCGCAGTGCCACTACCCCATCTGAGTGAGAGAGTAGAGAAATAGAATAGTGCTTAGCGAAGGTCTCATGTAAGGACCAAGTCGCCGTTCTGCAGATGTCCTTCAGAGATACCCCTCTATGAAACGCTGTAGTTGTGGCCATTGCTCTAGTGGAGTGAGCGCGTGGTTGGGACGGAAGGGGTAAGCCTTTCGTTGCGTACGATTGCACTATGCATGAGGTTACGAGATTGGAAATCCTCTGGGAAGATAGGCGTTGACCCTTTGACCTGTGTGCCAAGGAGACAAATAAGTGGTCCATAAGCCTGAAAGGTTTAATGCAATCTATGTAGAATTCTAAGGCCCTGCTGGTGTCCAAGGAGTGTAGGGCCGCTTCTCGTGGTGAGGCATGGGGCTTCGGGAAAAAGGTTGGCAGGATGACTGGTTCGTTAACATGGAAATGGGAGACAATTTTGGGTATGAATCTTGGATGTAATCTCAAGACTACTCCATCCTTACGGAAAATTGTATATGGCGGTGTGGCCATCGTGGCGGAAAGCTCGCTAACTCTGCGTGCAGATGTTATGGCGAGCAGGAAAATGGTTTTCAGAGTGAGGAAATGTAAGGATACAGTCGCCAGAGGCTCGAACAGCGGCCTCATTAGGGCGTCGAGTACTACATCCAGGCTCCACACAGGTGGAACTGGGTCATGAGGTGGGTCCATGTTGATAAGGCCCTTGAGAAATCTTTTAGTCGTAGGATGGGCGAAGATAGAAACGCCATCTGTCGGTGATGTGAATGCTGATACTGCTGCGAGGTGCACCCTGATGGAAGCTAACGCGAGACCCTTGTTCTTTAGGTGCAGTGCGTAGTCCAGTATGGAAGGAATCAACGGACGTATCGGACCGTGGTGGTTCGAGGTACACCAGGAGGAGTATCTGTGCCATTTGTGAAGGTAAGTTTTTCTCGTGGTTTGTTGCCTACTGTGTACTAGGACGTGTTGGACTGGAATGGAGCAGAGAGATTCAAATGGAGTCATCCAGTTAGAAACCATGCTGTTAGGTTCAGCATTTGTATCTGGGGGTGTTTCAGGCGTCCTCGGTCTTCTGTGAGGAGATCGTGGAGAGGCAAAAGGTGGATTGATGTCCACGCAGAGAGACGGTGCAGGAAGGGAAACCAGTGCTGGCGAGGCCAGTCCGGGGCTATGAGGATTAGCGTAGCGCCTTGTCCGCCTTCAACTTCTGAAGGACTTTGAGAATCAGAGGTATGGGGTGGAATGCATAAAGGAGGGGTCCGTGCCAAATCATCTGGGTGAGGAAATAATGAGCAAATTTGCTGGGTGAGCAAATTTTCTGGGTGAGGAAATAATGTGAGTAAAAGCCCCTGTTCCTGAAATCCTTTGGAACTGGCTCTATGGCACCCAAAGAGAGAAGGAGGTCGACCTCTAGTCGGAGGAGGGTCTCGTGAGAGGGGTCCCTGAAGAGGGATGAGGTGGGAGGGGTGGGTGGTGGGATGGCTATGAAAGGGATAGGGTAGCCAGACTGAACAATCTCGAGGACCCATCTGTCTGTGGTGATTTTTGCCCATTGATGTAGAAAGGGCCTCAGCCGGTGGTGGAAGAGCTGGGTCGTACGATTCGTGATGTTGCCTTTGACTGTCTGCTCGCCCTCAACCAACGCATCAAACCTGTTGCTTGTTGTTGGGAGGCATGTTCATTCTGCCGGTTGGGTTTTGGTGTCGCTGAGGTCTCTGGCGAGAGCGTTGGTTGTCAAAGGGCCTCTGTTGCTGGTGCTGTTGCTGCCACTGATGTCTGATGTAGGAGCAGTCGTATCTGCGCTGATATGGTGATACGGCGTCTCTTAAAGGGGGGTGTATACATCCCCAGAGTTCACAAAGTTGTTCGGGAGTCTTTAGAGGAGTGTAAGATTGAGTCCATAGTCTCTGCAAACAGCTTCCCCTTGTCGAAGGGTAAGTCCTCGACCTTGGCCTGTAGTTCCTTTGGAACTCCCGCAGCTTGAAGGAAAGAAGCTCTGCGCATAACGATGGCAGTAGCAGTGGAGCGAGCAGTGGTATCAGCGACATCCATGGCTATTCGGAGGGACGTTCTCGCTGATGTGTAGCCCTCTTGGATTACTGATCTCAGGATCGATTTTTTTGAATCAGGGAGATGATCCATGAGGGGAGTGAGGCGTGAAAACATATCAAAAGTATGATTGAAGAGATGCGCTGAGTAATTGGCGATTCTGAGGAGTAGAGTTGCTGAAGTGTATACCTTCCTGCCCAGGAGGTCAAGTCTCTTTACGTCCCTATCGGAGCCCTGTTGTTTGAGGTGGGGGGCTCTAGACCTCTGTTGAGCTGCGTCGACTACTAAGGAGTTAGCCCGTGGATGGGCAAAGAGAAATTCCATGCCCTTTGGTGGTATGAAATATTTCTTGTCGGCTCTTTTGTTGGTGGGGAGAGCCGACGCTGGAGCACGCCACACTTCATCAACCAGTTCCAGGATGCCTTCGTCCAGAGGAATGGCTAGGCATGACCTATGCTGCGGTTGGAGATGCCTGAAAATCTTATGTTGCTTGTCTTTGAGTTCCTGCAGCGGGATCTCTTGTGTGATAGCTACTTGCTTAAACAATTCTTGGAACTGACGGAGATCAGCTGGTGGAGAGCTGTCGCCAGGTGTGACTGCCTCATCTGGAGGAGATGAATCTGGGATGGAAGACTCCAAAGTTTGGTGCACGAAGGAAGTATGTTCCGGCGATGATGGGTGGTGAGAGGGTAATGGTGAATGGTGCGGAGAAGGGGAGCTGGAGTTGGAGAGCGCCTGCGTGAAGTGTAGTCAAAGGTGGATCGTGATCAGCAAGAATATCTGCTATGAGAATGTCGGGAGTAGCGGTCCTCACGATGGTACGAGCCATGTCGTGGTGAACAGTCATCATGGAAGCTAGAGCGGCTGCAATACTGATAGTGGTATGGGGAGCAGGGCGAAGAGGAGCGGAGGTGTGATGCCCTGGAGGACGAGCTGCCTGTAGTGATGCCTGTGATGAGGAGATGCAGCAGCCAGAAACGGGGAAGGCAGTCTTGAAGAGGCATGAGGAGACCCATACCAGTGAGAGGACTAGCGTGGGGATCGGAGTGCTGGCAGAGGAAAGGATGGTGCCGGGGAGAGGAAGCAGGAGCGAGAACAGCTGCGGCGTGGAGATCAGAGAGCAGCAGGGCTCCGGGGTGGTTGTGTCGTGGCATGTGCTGAAGCGCTAGCCGCTGGATTGCTCTGCTCCAGGTGCAGAAAGGCAGGAGCAATCGGTACTGCGCTGGCAGCGGAACGTGTCGGCGCCGTGTAGTCCGGCACCGTGCAGTGACTCAGAGGCGGTGCCGGGGCCGGTGCCGTGATGGTCGGGTCCGAGGCTGCCCTTGGAGCCGGCTCAGCGCTCTGCGCTGGAGTAAAGAGAAGCAGCTGAGCTGGTGCTGCCTGGGGAGCTGGCGTTTGGGAAGCCTCCCATGGCCGCTTAGATTTCAAAGCCGCTGAGGCAGGGGGACGTGGCTTTACATTGCCAGACGTCCGAGGTGTGTCTGCCCGGTTCTCCCTGCCATTAAAGGCAGCTGGCAGGGATCTCACTGGGGACAGACCGCCTTCTTTTGAAGTCCCGAAGTGGGAGAGGAAGCCCGGCGTTTGTGTGGCTGCTGATTAGAGTCAGTTTGCTGCAGTTGCAGGGCTGTGTCAAAGAGGAGCATGCGAAGGTGCCTCTCCCTATTTTTTTTCGGGCCCTGGAGGTGAGTCTTGAACAACGGGTACACTTCTGGGGGATGTGAGACTCCCCCAGGCAATGGATGCACTCTGCATGGACGTCGTAGGCTGGCATTGCCTCCCGGCAGGAGCCACATTTTTTAAACCCAGTCGCTGACATTTTTCCGGCAGCCTGTTTGTTGTTGTTGTTGTTGTTTTAATTGCAGAGAGACAGGTAGTTGTTCAATGTTGATAACCTGGTGGTAATGACTCTGTCCTGCTGTCTTTGTTCCTTTGCTCTTTTTACAGGTTTTTTTGTTTTGTTTTGTTTTTTTTAAAAGGTGAACGCAACTATATACAATGGAGTTGACAGGAGAACAGCTGAGAGGCGGGAGGTAAGAGCGGTATGCGGTTTCTGTTCTTACTCCCGATAGTTCTGTCTTTTGTCTTTCTTTTTTTTTTTGTTTGTTTAATAAGAGAAAGAGAAGGGAAAGGGAAGGAAAAAGGGAATTTATGTACAAGGGGAAACTAGAAGCAGTCTAGTTCCGTGAGTGAGGTAAGGAGCGCAGTTCCAAGCGTCTACAGCCTGAGGCAGTGAAGAGGAACTGGCGGGGGGCCGGACCGCACGACAGAAAAGAGCATGAAAGCTGCGAGCCCGCGGCACATGTGTGGTCCGGCTGAACACTGCTCATGACAAGCTTCCGTCTGCAACGCCAGGGCAAGCCCAGCACCCATAATGGAGCACCCGCGGGGACATCCCCGAAGAAGAATACTACAATCTAAGTAAGCCAGAAATAAAAGTAGTACTAGGTATATTTTAAAGATAAGTTTGAGGAAAAGAGATTAAATAACTTGCCTGAGCTCTCACAGGGCCCTGATACAGAGCTATTAACTGACCCCATGTTCCCAGTCTAGTTCCTTAACCAAAGATCATCCCTTCCACAAGTCCACAATTGACTTTGATCAAGCCAGTTTTTCTACACAATTTGTCTGCCATAGACAAGCAAGACAGCGTTAAGTGTTTCACATTCTGAACACCAGAAATGTCTTCATTTTCCATTTCAGGCTCCCTGTGCTCAGCTGTTCATTCTTGTGTCAGGTACACATTGCCATAGCTTTTATGTAATCTTCTTCAAACTTTCCTTCAACTTACTTTTGAAGAGCCCTGTTCTCATTTTGGTTTCAGTATTGCTTTTTATTTGAACAGGTTGTACCTCTAGGCTAGTCCAGCACCCACAGGACCTGACTGGTGCCAAACCAGAGAATTTGCTGGACCGCAGGAGGTCAATATTGTCTAGCAGCATTACCAACACTTACACTGTTTACTGGGCTCCTAGAAGACATTTAGGGGTTAATTAGAGCTAAACAACAGCACAGAACATGGAATGGGCCAGGACCAGGAGCTGTAAACAAAGCTAATCTATTGGATTTATTTTCCATTATTTATCTATTCTTTTCACTTGATATCAACAACAACAACAAAAAGAAACACAAAACTGGTTTGTGGGGGGATGGATTGATAGGGATACTTACCTGCAGAAGTATTTTACGTTTTGATTCTTAAAGATGCTCAATGAAAATTCATTTCAGTTGATTTTCATGACAATGACTAACAACCTTGCCTCATCCTAAAGCTGGCTACCACAGACTTGTCCTTTGTCTCAGGTTTGTAAATGAGGTGCTGAGATAGTAGGTACTGGGCATTCAGTAGAACTTGTCATCTTTTTACCATGACATCTCTCCATTTGTTTAGTAAACCAGTGTCTTATGGAGAGCGCAGAGCATGTTTAAAATGTAAGGCTCATTTTGTTGAGTAAGTTAAGGTACCCAAGTTTAAATGTTCTGCCTCCATTTTCCAGGGAGAATTTAATGCAGCATCTTTTATGATATCAACAGGGCCCTCCACGAAATGTTCATCAAAATATAAACAAAAATTTAATCTCAAAAGTAGTAGAGTTCAAAACACTTTTTGTGAGGCAGGTCTTTTGATTTAGATTAGGGATGTGAATGGACAACTGGTAAGTATCACCCTTATCAGCGTAACCCCCTTTTTCCTCCTTGGGTTACTCAGGAGTAGGTCACACTCACAAGTGTGCCTGGGCACCTGATGGTTTTAACATAAAAGGAGTACCCCAGTGGTGATGATGTTTAGTTGTGGAAAAACCCTATTCACCCCTTTGCTGCTGTCCCTTGCTCATAAAGAACATACAATGGCAGTGACTCCACCTGGAGTACACACTTAATGGTGTGCCTTGGGAGCCTCTAGAAATAAAATTATTCCAGCAATAATCTGGATCTAACTCCAGAACAACAATTACAAATCGTAAATAATATACATCTGATAGATTACATTAGAATGAACAACCTTTATTTAACAACTTAAAGAAACAGGGTTTAACAGATCACCAGTGAATAACATTAACAAAGTACAGGCAGTCCCCGGGTTACATGGATCCGACTTACATCGGATCCCTACTTACAAACGGGGTGAGGCAACCCCCCACTAGCTGCTTCCCCCCAGCAGACCAGGGAGACGCGAAGCTAGCGCCCCCCCTACCCCCCCGCAGCAGACCAGGGAGACATGGAGCGGCTTTTCTCAGCAGACCTCAGCTTGAGAATAAAGGACTCAGGGAAGTGAGGTATGGGAGAATAAAATTGAGCTCTGGAGAAATGTTTGGCTAGAGTTTCCCCTACAATATGTACCAGTTCCGACTTACATACAAATTCAACTTAAGAACAAACCAACAGTCCCTATCTTGTACGTAACCCGGGGACTGCCTGTACACAGTAATAATAGGAAACTTATCTATCTGGCATGTGCAGTGCCACCATTTACCCCACTCCTCAGAACTCACAGTACCATACACTTGCTTGTGTGGGCCCGCTTGAATATTTTGCAGCTGGAGTGCATGGTCCTAGTCTCCTTCTGTGTGCTGGGTACAGAGTAGCTTCTAGCCACAGGTACAGCCAAAGGGCAATCAGAAGCAGCCTACTAGATTCCTGTCCCAAAGGCTCTTAGTCCAAGTCTGTAGCTGCACCCTAACAGCTCCTGGACTGGATCAAACTCCTCCACAGCAGCCTGGCTTCCTTTCTGCTCCAAAAACAGAGGGAAGAGTCCACAGACTGCTGGGCCTCTCCTCACACACATGGAGAGACCCAGGACCAAAACAAAGAGTTGCTTCCTTCCTGGTTTCCTCCAGGGCTCATGGGAATTGTAGTCTCTTGGGCTAGATTGCACCACACAGGATCTTCCCAGAGAATAAGCAGAGGCACCTTTAGTAAGGGGACTACACCAGTTATCATTAACTGGCAGCCCAGTCAGAGCAGGCCCCACCCCCCTGTTTAAGCAGTTAACTGGTTAAACATAACGTTTAACTGATGAATTAAATGGGATTTTAGATCCCTAGTTCAGGTTATTCAACATTTACATACGTTTTACTTTTAATTATAATTATTTACATAGCATTACAAGTCCAATACATAGGACAAGCATTGAGATCTTAGCCTTGCATGTAAGTGAATACGAAAATTCAACAGTGTGCCTAGACATCTCTAGAATTCAAAGAGAAGACTAAGAAATGGATCATCTCTTGCATTTAAAGAACCTGGCTGCCAGCACTCCAACGAAACAAATTTCCAACGAACAAGCTCATTGAGTTTGCTGTACAAGTGAACAAGAGTATGAATCTATAAAACAATATGCAATCTAGTTGAGGGCAGGGAAACAACTCCTGCTGGTGTTGGAATACACCTTGAGAGTTTCCATTTGACAATATTTCTCCAAAACACATTATATAAAAATATACACCAGATACAAACTGAAGAATACCTAGCACAATGGGGCTCTGATTCATGATGGAGACACTGAGATGCCATTAAAATACAAATAATAGGATACATATATAAACAATTTCCTTTTGAAATTTTATAGAACTTTATTTTAAAACAAATGCAATAGATCTGCTCAAAATTAATACAATCCATAAAAATCTGCATCCTTTCTATTTGAAGTCTGATAAGAGAGAGGCCCAACACCATTCCCAAAATATCTGACATTGAAAATTGCTTCCTTTTCTGGAACAGGGCCAGTAGTCTTTCGCTGCACTGTCAAAACCATACCACCAGCCCATAGATATTTATATCTGTATAATTTTGTTCAAACATCTAAACTGCTCTTAGCTGCCATAGTGGAACATAGGGACAGAGCTGGCCTCTCAGGTATCCTGGTCCCAGCTATTCAGACATTTGTAACTTTAAGACCACATATTGATTTTCACAAGAGCAAACAGTAAGCCAGAGTTTCTGACTACTGATTTCACATAAGTTTCCAGGAACACAGTCAGGCATCTCAAAGCTTCCCCAATGTGTCAAAATGGGAAGAACCTTCCTCAATACTGGCAGCGGTACCCACCCCTGCTATTGAATCAGCATCTCTCCTCTAGTCTACATAATGTTTTTCTAGGAAACTTCAACCCATTTATTCTCATCAAGCACAATTCAACAGTCTAGTCTTAGTCAGGCAACATGAACACAATGTGATAGAAATGAAAAAGCTGCTAAATGTCACCTGGAGAATGACACCACAGCCCAAAATGCCTTGCTATCTCCTTTAGCAGCCTCTTGTACACATGGACTAGAAGAGATGTGGGGGAACTCTTTTGGGTCGGGGCCACTGATCCACAGAAAAAAACAAACAATCCATCAGAGGTCACACACAAGTGAGAAGCCAAAAAAATACCCCCCTCCCCCACAAGCCACAAACCCCCACAAACCCTGAGAAGGAGAAAGATACTCCCCACATTCATCTCCCCTCCCACACCAGAGCCTGGGCCTAGTAGATTTTGTGTCCGCCAGCCCCACAGAGCACCAGCCCAGGCTCCCCAATACTGGGGAGGAGAGCCCCAAGCCTTGGGGGCCAGATCCAGGCAAGCCAGAGGCCACATTCGGCCCCTGGGCCTTAAGTTATCCACCCCCGGAATAGGTGTTTTTAGTTTTGGAGATGGGTAGGGGGGAAAGAGGGGAAATCTTCTAGGATCTCTACATAGGATATAATACACCTGATGAACACAGTTTCTTTTTCTCCCCATTCAATAAAAGGCAATGTTTAATAAAACCAAAGATTCCACAATGTTAAGAAGCCCAATTTTGCCAGTTTACAAAATGTCTATAGCATATGATTGAGGGAAATGAAAAATGGGAACTGCAAGATGTTTCTCACGTTCAAGTTCTTCTTCTGAAAGAAGAAAAAACCCCCATTATTAGATAAAGCTAAGTAACCACTTTACAAACCCTCTCGTAAAATTCTGAGGTTTGACTTCTGTACTTTCTGCCTTTTTTTTTTCCACAATAGAGTTCAGCACATTTTAGGAATCAGCTTTGTAAAATAGTTTTAAGGACATCCCTTTGCCCCATCACCCAACTTGAGCCATCACAGCTACGAGAAACGTGAACTTGTAAGAATACAGTGTTAGAGGACTACATATGGTATGTGAAATATTACAAATGCATCCAATCCACCTCAAGTGGTTCAAACTTACAAAGTCTGGGGGATTGCGAAGGTTTCAGCCTCGCTTATGATGGAGGGGAAAAATCAGACCCAACCCTCTCCAAGTCGGCCGGAGCATGTGGGAGGAGGGCTGAGGCAGCATGGCGCTTCTGCCTTTACCCAGCTGGCCAGAGTACGCTTACTTTGGGGACCATGACAGAGGGAAGTGTTTGCACCCTAGCAGTCCACGTTTACAAAAAAAAAAAAAAAATCACACACCCACACAGAAATTCCTGTGTTCAGGCCTGAAAGTAGACATTAGGAGGTAACAGGGCAAATAGAAATAAAAGCCAAGTGAAGAGGAAGGACAGCAACAGCAAGTGTTCAGAAAGAAACACTTTGCTGACCCAAACAGCAAGAAGAGGAACCTCTGTGTTGAGGCTGGAGTAATGACAAGAACCTAACTATAGAAAGCTTGTTTTGGTTTTAAAGAAAGTCCTTTCTATTTGTATTACCAATTATATGCAGACATATAGTTGTACTGTGGCTACAGTGTAGCGACTTATAACAAGTGTATGAGAAAAACTGAAGCAACTGTATGCACTTTTTTAGTTTTAAATAAGATGTTCGATTTATCATCTGCTAGCAGCTAGTGGTAGGGAGAGGATTGCCGAAGAGGAAATCCTGGAAACCTAGAAAACACTCTTCAATAGTCACTACTGTACATTAAAAAGCACATCAGGGAAGTGCACTTAAAAAAAATTGGGAAGCCATCAGCAATCAAAGCACACCAAAAACTATGTAAAGCAAAACAAAAAAACCCCAAAAGTGTGTCAAATACGCAGTGACCCTTCATTAACTGTGTCAATGTCAATCCATCCCGTAAGCCCTGTCTGTCCCCTGTTTAAGTTGCTATTTAGCTAACATATAAAGGGCACAAATGTCTGAAAAGACTACCTAACTATCAAGTGCTTTTGAAAACGTTACCTATTACATTTTAATAGGACCTTGTTTCTAAGTTACAAAATAGGTAACATTTCACAAGGTATCAGTTTTGCTAGCTGAAAGGGTGACCCATTTAATTAATTCTTACTATGGCAATGAGCCTGAAGCCAGGCCTAGACTCTGATCCGGTTCTTTGATGATGAGTAGACAATACAATTCAGCCATTTGGTCATCTGCCTTTTCCATTACAGCAAATCCTGGAACAACTGGCCCTGCGGTTGCCATGCTCACAGCTCCATACACACATGACTCAGTCATGATTTTATAGTACAAACATTACTTTTTCCCCTCTATTTTGGCTGCTGTTTACATATTTCATGGTTTACAACTGCATCTTACTCTTCCGTTTCAAATAACTTGCGTGTGAAGAAATATTAAAAACCTATTCCAGTCTAAAAGGTCTTGAGTTTCCTCACAGCTACATGTACTGCTAAGTTTGTGCAAAACGCAGGACAATGTAGCACTTTAAAGACTAACAAGATGGTTTATTAGATGATGAGCTTTCGTGGAAGTGGGTCTGGCCCACGAAAGCTCATCATCTAATAAACCATCTTGTTAGTCTTTAAAGTGCTACATTGTCCTGCATTTTGCTTCAGCTACCCTAGACTAACATGGCTACATTTCTATCACTATGCTAAGTTTGTCACATTCTATGTCAAAAAATACCAACTACAAATGTCACAGAAATGAGAAAGTTTTACCTGTTTCCAAGAACATTGTTTTTTATCTATGGAATTCAAACACCCATTTATATGTTGCTGCCTCCTAAATCGGTCTACAAAACTGTTGGTCAGATCGAATAGGTCAAGTGTGGAAAAAAGAAAACTAATTTTTTTTTGCACCAACTGGTTGAGAGTTTGTTCTTAAATACTGTACGAAATAAGTTAGCTGTGCAGTAATACTCTGATGCCAAAGTTAGGCAACTAAATCCCTATTTAGGCCCCTACATGGCCCCATTTCCATAAATGAGACCCTTCAGCTGCAATTAAAAGATCTCTTGTAAATTTTGGCCTTGGTATGTACATTTCAGTATTTTACTATGTTGTATTTCATTTGGCACCTACACACCTAATTATACAGGGGGAAAAATGTATCCAAGAAAAAAATTAGGTCTATATGCTCACCGGTTTGAGATACACTGACACCAACATGAGCACTGGGAACTGCACATGTGAAATTGGAAACAAAAAAATACCGTTGTTTCCAAAGTCAAGTAACTTGTGAGAACACCATTCCTAGAGAAGATGGTCTCTGGTTAATGGATAGGACTGGGCATCCAGAGACTTGATTTCAGCTTAGGAGTGACAGACACTGCCTAAAAGTTGGAGAAGCTGGGCACCCAAACTGTAGCCCCACCACTATGATATCTCTTCCCTCTCAAAAAAAACCCACCTTCAGGCTGCCCCTTCCCACATTCCCTTCTTGCTCGTCTCCTCTCTTCCCTCCACTGCTCACCCTTATGGCTGGTTTAATTAAAAAACACACACACCACACACCACACTCGAAGAGCCCTCTGCCTCCCTTCTGGCACCCTTGGTTCTAGGGTTGCCAGGTGTCCAATACTGAATCGGACAGTTCAGTATTTTCACCTCCTGTCCAGTAAAAAAAAAAATTCAGAAAATACCAGAAACCTAAAATGTCCAGGACTTTCTGATTTTTCCCCCCGGCCAGGAAATGAAAATCTCAGGCTGAGAAGCTTGGTACAGAGGCAGCCTGGCAACCCTAGTGCTTACCAGGTTCCGCAGGGGAGCTGTGCAGCCCAGCGCAGGGAGGCAAGATGGCGGGTGGCCGCCAGTATCCCGTTGGAGCTAAAAAGTCTCACCATACGTTTTTTCAAGGGGCCATGCTGCTGCTGCTGTTTTTGTTTGGTATTTTTTCTGAAACCGTCTGGCAACCCTACCTGGTCCAGGTCTCACCTCTTCTACATGACTTGAGGCAGAGTGGTTTTTATATGCCCAAACTTCCCATATGTAAAATGGAGGTAGTACTACTTTCTCCATCTGTCTGGCCTACTTTACTTGTAAGCAGGTCAGAACACAATTGCTCTATAGTATACTAATAACAGTCTTTGACAAATACAAGTACAATTAGAAGATACTATCTCTTCCCCAATGATCTAACAATTAAAGTTTGACAAATCATGTGACAGTCTCCGAGAAAACGGAATGGGAAGTGCAAAGAGAAGAACTGCTCTTAAGCAGAGTGTAGGTCAAGACCAGACAATTTGTAACTGGCTGTGTGTCAAACTCCTTAGTTCCCGATTTTTTGGCAGTGGGGGAAGAACATTATTTTGTTCCCTGTTTGTTGGTAAGAATCAGAGTGAAGAAAGCAGATACATCAAGCAAGCAAATATTACAAAATTTTCTAGAAAAGGTGACTTATAAGTGTCAACATTTAATTGTTTTATCAATACACAGGAGAACTCAGAAACTCTGTGGCCTGCAATAGTAAATAATCATGGTTAGTAACTCTCAGAAACAATGGCCCGCATATATAGCTGAAAGTTTGGAACCTCTGGTAGATAAACATATAAAACATTCCAAATAACTTCTTGATACGCCAAATGCTTCTGGTATTTCATTATAGTTACTAATCCATTAACACACAGGGAATTAGATTCTCTATAGAATTTGTGCGCATGTGCTTTAAAAAACAAACCAAAATCTAATGTAGTATTGGGAGGGACCTCAAGGGATTGATAAATCAAGCCCTCTTTGTAAAGATACACAATTCTCAACAGGTATTTGTCCAATCTGTTCTTAAAAGTCTTCAGTGACGGGGATTCTACAATCTCCTTTGGCGGCCTATAAGCTACCCGCATAGTTAGAATTTTTTTCCTATTACTTATCCTAAATCTCTCCTGCTTCAGATTAAACCCATTTCTTCCGGTCTCACTTTAATTGGACACGGAGAACAGCTGATCACAACCCTCTTTGTAAGTAATTTCAAATGCACTGCTTGGAACATCTTATTGGTGATGAGGAAACAAATTAACATCAAATCTGCACTTACATGGGCAAAATTTCCTCTAGTCACACTTTTGAAACTAATGGCTACATTGTCATTTATTTTAAACCCTTAAAATGTGTTTATAAAATACTTAATTCAGTCTATGAACTTTTAGCAGGCTTCCAGTTGGTTGTACTCTTAAAGATACTGAAGAGTTTATAGGTTAATAGTTCCAACTTTTGTGGTTAATGGTTAAAACAATTATTTTACAGCACTCCTCCTCTCAGATATTAAAAAAAACAAATGTAATCAAATCATAAGAACTTCACCATAACATTATTAGAAAGATCAGGCTTGGTGATACTATTCATAAGTTGTCAGACACAAAAACCTATAGCTTTACACACTTTCTTCTGAAAATGATACCAAGGTAGCCATTCTTGAAATTAATGAGCAGCTAGTGTTTTCCCATTTCATCTCTGAACTCACAGTACTGCAGAATATAACACTTATGAGCCCAAAAAATTATGATTTGGATTTTGAAGACTGCATAAGTCTAGCAGCAGCCACAAAAGAAGATAGTCTAAAGAGCTAGAATAGAAATAAATGAGGTTTGTATAATTACTATTTTCTGTATTACTAGGTGGCTAGATTATATTAGGAGACAGTTATCAAAGTCTTTGACATCCACACAGTTCAAACTTAGAGATTTTTAGACATGCTTACAGGCCAGGTCTTTCCTTTATTATACACATACGGAAGATATCAGAGACTTATTATGTGCACAACTATAAAGTAGAGGGACGTGGTCAAGGCTGATAGAAACCAAAAAAGTGGATCACGTCTGAATCTCTTGCAAGTACCTCTTTAAGCTTCAGCAATTTTTTTATAATACCTGGAATACACTAAAGAAAATCAGTACATGTTATAAAATGTAATAGCACATCTTTTCAATACAGGCAGTCCCCGAGTTACGCGGATCCGACTTATGTCGGATCCACAGCTACGAACGGGGTTTGCTGCCCATCTCCCTGGTCTGCTGGAGACCAGCAGACCAGGGAGACGGGAAGCAAAGCCTCTGAGGATGCTGGCAGCGGGACAGCCGCGGTGCGTCTGGGCTGTCCACTGCCCGCGTGCTCCACGGCTTTGCTCCACGTATCCCCAGACCAGTGAGACGGGGAGCAAAGCCACGGAGCACGCGGGCAGCGGACAACCCAGATGCACCACGGCTGTCCCGCTGCCGGAGTGTTCTGCGGCTTTGCTCCCCGTCTCCCTGGTCTGCTGGAGACCAACAGACCAGGGAGACAGGGAGCAAAGCGGAGCAAAGCCGCGGAGGACCCGGACGGCGGGACCGCGGTGCGTCTCGGTCCCCTGCCCGCGTCTCCCTGGTCTGCTGGGGGGGGGGGGGCGCAGCTAGTACGCCCCCCTCCCTCCCCAGCAGTCCAGGTTTTTCTCCGGACGCCTGTGGTAGAGCAGCTGGGGCGCTGCCGGTTGGTCCCACAGCACCGCTCTAGGCGCTCCTGGACCAACCCGGCAGCACCCCAGCTGCTCTGCCCCAGGCATCCTGATTCAGCCGCTGCTGGTCAGTTTCAGCAGCGGCTGAATCAGGACGCCTGGGGCAGAGCAGCTGGGGTGCTGGTGGATTGGTCCAGTAGCGCCGAGGAGCGGCGCTACTGGAGCAACCCAGCAGCACCCCAGCTGCTCTGCCCCAGGCGTCCCCAAGTCAGCCGCTGCTGAAACTGACCAGCGCTGACTACAGAAAGCCCGAGGCAGAGTTGCTCTGCCCCAGGCATCCTGGAATCCACCGCTGATCAGTTTCAGCAGCAGCTGACTTGGGGACGCCTGGGGTTCTTAAGTTCAATCTGTATGTAAGTCGGAACTGGTGTCCAGATTCAGCCTGTTGAAACTGATCAGAGGCTGATTCCAGGAAGCCCGGAGCAGAGCAACTCTGCCTCAGGCTTCCTGTAGTCAGCCGCTGGTCAGTTTCAGCAGCAGCTGAATCTGGACGCCAGTTCCGACTTACATACAGATTCAACTTAAGAACAAACCTACTGTCCCTATCTTGTACGTAACCCGGGGACTGCCTGTACACTCATTTTAATTTGACAGCAGCAAAGATAAAATACAACTTAGCACATTTAACTTTTGAGGGGGGAAGGTGTGACATGAACCACTAAACAAGAAGAAAAAAATGCTAATGACTAAATTATCTCCTCTTAAGGTGTTTGGAGGGGGGTGACTGGAAACTTCCAATGAACATCCAAGGCATACTTTGCTTTTCATGTAAAGAAGTGCTAAACTTGAGGCGTATTAAAGAGGTGTAACATAGGGATGTTAAATATCAGTTAATTGAATAGTCAAGTAACCTCATGAGAATTCTTATCGGTTAGTCGATTACTCTGTAGTCCCTGGGGGCGGGGCCAGCAGCCAGTGTGCTGCAGCCTCACTCCCGAAAAGACTCCTGCCACTCTGTGCTGCTGCCTCTGTATCAGAGACAAGAGCACAGGGTGCCAGGTGGGAGCTGGTCTGCGAGGGGAGGCAGTTGAAAACTCAGCTCCCTTTGTGGACCCAGAGGTGTAGCCAAGGGGGGCAGGAGGGAGCAGTTGCCCCCGGGCACCAGGCTGGGGTGGGAGCGAAGCACACACTGCTCTGGCCCATGTGACACTTTTGAACAGAGACCCACGAGTTGGGTAAGTGCTCCTGGCTCTCTACACACTGTGAGCTGAAGCAGCAGGGCCAGGTGGCAGCAGCGGCCACTTTAAAGGTTAGATTTCCTTACCCGGCCGTTCCTTCCTCCTGTGTCTGGCTCTGAGGGGAGGGAGGGGTGCTCCCAGAGCCGGGGGCACCTGGTTCAGGGGGAGGGGTGAGTGCATTGGGATGGGGGAACACTGGGAGGGACTGGCTCAGGGGGAAGGTTGAGTGCATTGGGATGGGAGGACTGGCTCTGTGGGAGGGTGAGTGCAGTGCGATGGGGGGATGCTGGGGAGGGGCTGGCTCTTGAAGCCCACTGAGGGCCACAAAAATGAAAACTGATAGCTTTCAGGGACACCAATGAAAAATGTACTTCTATTGGAAAGTTGTAATTATTTATTATTATAGGTTATGTTTTAGGTATATTTCATAATATTTTTCAGGTCTTGTTTTAATATAATACAATAATTTGATGTGTAAAATTGTTATTTACTCAAAATAATTTTTAATTTAAACAAATTTAAGATGCTTTTTAATATGATACATAATTTGTTTTGTTGAAATAAAATCAAGTATAGACCATGGTCAATCAAATAGAACAGGCTTCTGTGAAAATTTCAGATACCTTGTAAGTTTTAGATTTTGCATAAACATATATTTATTCGAGCAACTGCAAAAAAATTGACATATATTTGATATAAAATTAATATACATTTTGTGATTTTATTTGGAAATAAATACATAAAAACCAAAACACAACAAAATATACCCCTCCACTCCCCCAGAGACAGGCACTCCCATATCCCCATTCTAACCCAATTGCCCTCCACTCGCCCCACTCTAACCCAATGCCTCCTCCCACCCACCAACCCAGGCACTCCCAGCCCCGCCCCTCCCGTACCTACTGCCTGGGTCCCTGAGCCAGTGTCACCGCCGCCACACATTTGTTCCTCAGGCACTGGGGAGGCATGAGCACAGCAGCCAGCTGTGAGCAGGCACTTGATGCTTGTGCAGAACAGCCCAGCCAGCCGTGATATGCATTCGTCCATGTGCTCCGAGCAGCTAGTGGGCTGCACTTTATTCTTTTATAGAACGTACTGGCAAGCCACAAAAATTTTTGATTGGGCCATATGTAGCCCACCAGAAGCCCACAAAAGCTCATGATACCATCTACATAATTTTTGCCCTGGGTCACCTTGGAAGGGGCAGGGCCTAAACAGGAAAGGGTGGGGCTACCCAGACCATGATTGGTCTAGGGTGGGGGGAACCCCTTTACCCCCTCCTTCCCACTAGGCACCCATGTCTCTGGTAGGGCAGGAGGTGGCGGCTTCGGGCATTCCCCCACCCCCAGGTCAATCAGGGCTTGAGGGCAGGGAAGCCTTCTCCTGCCTTGCGAGGAGCACATGGTGCTTGGAAGCACCACATGATGCTCGCAGGGTGGGGGGCGGAGCACACACAGTTTCACAAGCTCCCCCGCCCCCAAGCCCTAACTGGCCTGGAGGGTGGGGGAGCAGCAGGGCCTCCACGGACCAGATCCGACCCACAGGGGCCCTTTTGCCTACCTCTGATCTACATGTTTTGTTAGTCTTTAAAATACTACAGGCAGTCCCCGGGTTACATACAAGATAGGGACTGTAGGTTTGTTCTTAAGTTGAATCTGTATGTAAGTCGGAACTGGCGTCCAGATTCAGCCGCTTTTGAAACTGACCGCCAGTTCTGACTTACATACAGATTCAACTTAAGAACCCCAAGCGTCCCCAAGTCAGCTGCTGCTGAAACTGATCAGCGGCTGATTCCAGGAAGCCCGGGGCAGAGCAACTCTGCCTCGGGCTTCCTGTAGTCAGCGCTGGTCAGTTTCAGCAGTGGCTGACTTGGGGACGCCTGGGGCAGAGCAGCTGGGGTGCTGCTGGGTTGCTCCAGTAGCACCGCTCCTCGCTCTTCGGCGCTACTGGACCAACCCAGCAGCACCCCAGCTGCTCTGCCCCAGGCGTCCTGATTCAGCCACTGCTGAAACTGACCAGCAGCGGCTGAATCAGGACCTGGGGCAGAGCAGCTGGGGTGCTGCCGGGTTGGTCCAGTAGTGCCCAGAGCAGTGCTGCAGGACCAATCGGCAGCGCCCCAGCTGCTCTGCCCCAGGGTCCACAACAAAAGCCTGGTCTGCTGGGGGGGGGGAGGGGCACACTAGCTGCGCCCTCTCCCCCAGCAGACCAGGGACAGGGGGAGCAGAGCCGCAGCGGCAGCGGGGTGCCGTGCCTCTGAGGCTTTGCTCTGGCAAAGTCTCAGAGGTGCGGGAACCCGCCGCTGCTGCGGCTTCAGTCCCGGTTCCCCTGGGCACCAGGAGCAGCTTACGAACGGGGCTCTCTCGCCCCGGAGCTCGCAGGTAGCAATCCGCCACCTCGACCTCCGGGGCAAGAAAGCCCCGTTCGTAAGTGCGGATCCGACATAAGTTGGATCCGCGTAAGTCGGGGACTGCCTGTACTAGACTGTTTGGGGTTTTTTTTTTAAGTTTTTCCTGTTACAGACTAACTCAGCTACCCCTGTGAAGCTTATAAAAAAAGATTCTATACTATACCATTCTTTTTTGCCTCCCAGTTTCCTTTCTCCTTTGGCAAGTTTGACAGCAGGAGTTTTGGTAAAAATTTATCAGACGTGCACACAGCTGGTGCTGGATAATCAGAACCTCAATTCTAAAGGAGTTGGCATTATTGAAGTGATAGATCACCCCACGTTTTGTTGCAGATTTTCCATCTCCCAGTCATAGCAGAAACTTGGGATTAATGTGGCTGTCAACTAAAAGTCTTATACATGTTCGGATGTTGGGATTATGAACACCTGGAGAGGCAGTTGGCCTTGAATCTTGATATCTATGGCTTCAGTTGAACTGCTTGTGTGAAATTTGGAAGAGCAGCTCAGAGAGACCTCTCTCCTTTACCTAAGGATAGAATTTCATGGCAGCCTGAAGGAAAAAGTCCTCATGGCAGACAGAAAGCCACGCTTACAGGGTATCTTCAGCCTTAGGCTACTTACTGCTTCAGTTGCCTTCAAGAAAGTGAGGGTGATTCTTGTGTGTTAGTTTTATTTAAAAGTTTTTCAAACTGTTATTTTAACAGGTAAATTAATCTCTTACATTCATAACACTCATGTAGTTTTTCGCTGTGCAATAATGTGAAAAACAATTAGATTAACTAGGTAAGTAAATGGGCAGTTAGGAAGCATTACAGATTGCTTACAATAAATTTATTAGGTATCTTGTTAGTCTTTAAAGTGCTACATAACTTTTTTTTCTTTTTGTTTTACTAAGATCAGACTAACACGGCTACCTCTCTATTAAAAAAGATTTTGAGCATATCAAATTTATTGTACTTTTTCTTCTTTAAAGCAATGTGTTACTCATTTGCTATAACAGTGGTTTTAAATGCATGAATGACATACAGTGATGCCTGTGTGATTTACCATGTGACCCCAGATTATTAGCGTTTTCTGGATCATGAGTAAATAATGCAAAGCCTGAATATTTCTGATTACATGGAAAGAGAAAAACACTGTCCTCACAATAATCCCAATAACTGCATTTTTCAGTAGGAACTGACTTTTGAAGGTGTAGAGAACAATGAGGCATAGAAGTGGTGTGAGCATTTCAACATGCCAGTGTCACCAGACTAAACCAAGTCATTTAATATTTTAGATGTAAGCAGAAGAGGGGGAGAAGCAGCCATGCAAGTGACATAAGCCAACGTTTTCTCTAAAGTCAATGATAAATGTGTCCCTCTCCTATTCAACTAAAGTAATTTCTCTGTTACTCTGAACTTATACCAATGGAACAAACTTTGGCCTGACTTTGGTCTTTTGTGGTTTACAGCAACAGGAGTAAGCAAAACAAAAATATGTATTCTTGCTAAGCAATTGCTTTTTCAGAGGATTGGGGGAGGGAAGAGAAGGAAAGCAGGGGTAGAGGATAAACAAAATAATACAATTAAAACAAAAAAAAACCCCACACAGATGGCCATTTCCTGTTCAGAAAATTGAGTCATCTTGTGTTTTGTAGTGAAAATACTCTCTCAGGGTGTAGCCAGACAGACCAACACCCCATCTCATCCATCTTATTTGCCTTCCTGAAGCATACAGGACAGAGAAGGAGCAGTAAAATCAGCATAGTCTATGATGGCTCATCTGATCCTGAGAAGCTGAAAACATAGATATGAGGAGAGAGCTATTAAGGCAATAAGCTGGCCTTGAGGCTGCGAGAACTGCCACCAGCTGGTACCTATGTTGATTCGAACACACACACAGTCCCTGGGAGAGGAATTTCCCACTTAGAAAAGAATCCCCAGTAATTCCAATTTAGTTATCTCTCTTACAAGTGTAAATTAAGTTCACAACTCCCTTGTAAGAACTGGTCTCACAAAAGACAGACCAGCCCTATTTGGCATGACAGATAAGAAAGAGAAATACGTGACCCCATGGGTATATAAGATAGGTCCAGCACACACTCACTTTGAGTGTCATTCTACCCTCTACCTGCTGGTCGGGTTAGGTGTTTGACCTCCCGGAGGTTCTATGGGGACGCCCACCTCGTATTTTCGTCTTTCCTAGGAATTGAGGGACCGGCCCTGGCCTGACATGCTGGAGTCGAGAGGCACAGAAGGGGGTAAAAATTGTACCTGGATGTGGTCCTCTCTCTTAAGTGTACACATAGAAAGAGTAAGCTGTTACTTGGTACCATTATTTATATTTTTCTATCTTTATCTTCTTTGTAACCATTTTTAAGATCTATATTTTGCTAGCAGTTAAGAAATAGAGCAATAGCCATTGTAACCATATGATTTATAAGCTTCTTTAATAAACCTGTAACTGTTTAAGTTTTAACCTGACTCCTTCAGTTGCTGTAACAGAACCAAGCACAATTTAAAAGAACTGCAGCCGGTCTTAAGGGACAGATATAGAGAGCCCTGACCGTCAGCTGACACAGGGTAGCCCAAGTATCTTGTTTAAAGGGCCCCTTTCTTCACCCTATTTAGTCACTTCTAAGGAGAAGATTTTAATACTTCTGATGACTTGTCTGGACACAGAGAAAGCATCTAAATTTTACAAGGCTTTGTATCTGCAGACACTATACAAGCACATTGAGCCAGCCAGATACAGGATCTTTCTTTCTCTATGCAAAACTGGTGTTTTCACACTAAAACTTCACAATCTCAGACTCATTTCATATTAAAATACAAGTTCAATGGTGCTTGGATGCAAGAGAAGCTGGACCTGTCTCTACCCTTAACAGACAGCACTAATTTACTCTTGCTTCCCAGTGGTGAGTAGTAATTTGGACTTTCTATCCTATCCTTGTAATTTCTCCTACTCAGGAGGCATAGTAACCAATGGAATGGTGGTTTTACAGACAGGAAATTCTGTTTTAATGAGTGGGTGGGGAGAAGTGATTAGTTGCTCAACTCCAGAGATACACTTCGTAGTTCCTCGTTTTCTTACATTTCCCAGAATACTTTTATTTCTTCATGGGCAGAATCTTGAACATGCTCCGACAGGCAGTCCTGCTGATTTCACTGTGAGACTCCCCTGGGGTATGTGAATTCACAGTGTAACAGCAAGCTTTGGCAGGGTTAGCCTCACAACCCACGGAACCTCTGGAGCCTTGCTAAATAAAGGAAGCTGGGGACTGGTGCCCCATTAGTGACCTGCCTCACCTCTGCTGAAACAGTGTAGCCAGGGCAGAAATCATTTCCAACACAATAGAACTAAGATTTTTAGTGGCAATGGTCTGTGATGCTGACTTGTAAGATTTTAGTTTTGGTAAAAAAAGCCTTTTCCCAAGAGAGAAAACTGGAGCAAGAGACAGATTTACAAATTCTGACTGTAACAGCTCAGGTGCCAAAGCCCAGAATCCAGCAGAAGTTAAAATTCTCTTTTAAAGTGCAATTGCTGTTCCCAGGAGAATGTGATGCCACAAAGCAAAATTTATTTTGTGGGCAGAATTTCACATTGGGCACTGCAGAAATGGGCTGCTGGCTGCCACGGAGGCCACTGGATCTGGAAAGGTCCAACTCCAGGGCAAACGGAAGAAACTGCCAGGAGCAGGAAGAGCAGAGTTCCTGACAACTCCTGAAAGGAGGTGATGTGTGTGCTGCATCCTCACAGTGAAGGCCCTGGGCAGTGTCAGTCCTGCATAGTCCAGCACTGAAATCACCACAAGCCAGATCTGAGCATCACTAATCTGTTTCTGCCTCTAGTTCCCTGGCCTCAGGAAGGGAAAGGGGTGTGGGGATCAGGCAGGGGGAACTCATGCAGTCCCCTCTCAATATCCTCCAGTTCCTCTTCTCACAATAGGGTAGTCTATTTGAAATGGGATATCCCTATGGGGGGGCAGGGAGGGAAGGAGAGGAGAGAGACAGACAGACAGACAGAATCAAATAAAACACCAGAGAGGCACAATCCAGAACTCCAACCCCCGATGTAGGGTTGCCAGATGGTTTCAACAATAATATCGGACACACTTGACACAATCACAATCTACATTACATCTTATTTAGAAAATACAGGACATTTACATTTTTCATTTATATTTTCTCAATTGGTTTCCAAACAGAAAACTCAAATACTGGACTCTCCGGTTCAAAACCGGACACCTCGCAACCCTACCGATGTGCCCAGCTGGCATGACAGACACACCCAGACTGAGGTGTCCAAGAAAAGCGTAACAGAGAGAGGGGCTTGTAGTGGTTTCTTTCATTCTCTTCTCCTGGGGAAGTTTTTTTTGTTGTCTGTGTGGTTACCTGTCAGCAAGTAGATCTGTATTTTGACACACACAAAAAAAATCACCGAAATAATTCAAACTGGCAAAATTCATATTGTTATTTTCTAGAATGAAATATGTAATATATTGTAGAATTTTAAATTATGATGCACTTTTTTGGGCATCGAATTCCCCCAGAAGTAAATTGCTCCGGAAATAGTGATATAATCAGCTTACTTAGACCACAGATAGGGATGGTTTTCATGATTCAGCAAGTCATGAAAACAATCAGGCTCAATCATGCTGATGAATGTAGCAAGGGTGTCAAACTACAAAAGCTGGACTGCCTTTTGAACTAGTTTTTCTGGTTCACTACAAAACAAAATATAGCTGCGTGGGAGAAAACATATTTAACATACTATAGCAAAATATTCTTAGGGGTTCCCTCCAGAAGTATATGCACTGTCCTTTCATTTCACCAAATCTTTTTGAACTGAAACAGCAGCAGCCATTTTTTTTATTTAAATGTTTTGCAAACCATTCCATTTCCATTTTTAATTCCACCATTCCATTTCCATTTTTAATTCCACAAATTTAAGAAAAATGGGTAAGTGGAATGGTTATTCGAGTTGAGAATACTGGCCTCAGCCACTCCCAAGATGACTTACAGCCAATTACTCTCGGTATTAGTCACACTTTGGTTAATATTCAGAGCATCTCTTTTATATGGTCTTAAGCATTCCTATACTTTTTACACTCAACATCTGCAGAATCATAGGATGACAAATACTCCTTCAGAAAAATAACTCACATCTCTCTCAGAATTCTGAAGACTGCTCACCTCTCCAAAGAGATAGATTCACTAACAATAAAGATGGGCTGAGAACTTTTGCTAAGAAACTAATGGATTCATTTATGCTATATAACCACAATGTGTGTCTTTTTTTAAACTTAGTTAAAACCATGGTGTGAACAGGAAGTGAATACTGAGACACCCGGATAAGGACATACTGTGTTTACATAGCGACAGGGCTAGCAGTCTCATTTCCTTTGTAGCTTCTAAGTGAAGACCAAGACTGAAAGTCTTGCCACTGGAAGATCTAATGAAAGGAAGATGACACACTCATAACACCCTTTGACTGCACACACTGGAGCACTGGCAATGCGGGAGTTTTCTGTGGGGGGGGGGGAAGCGGGGGCAGAGAAAAAGTGAAACAGACAATCTAACAGTCCTTTCTATTTCAAGTGTATCATATTATAAGATTGCCAGACACAAATAAAGGCTGTCTAGTAAACTTTCACAATTTTTGTTCAAATCCTATTGATTAAAATCAGTCACATTTCCAACCTACAGCTGCTCTCCCACATGGGCAATTTACATGTTAAAAAGGGAGGCATTGCATGTAAAGCATCTGACATGGGTCCTCTAAATGGGATCTTGATTTCATAGGCTAAGTCTACACTGCCACTTCAATGCACTGCAAATTTTGCCTCAGGAGCATTAAAACATCCCTCCCTCTGAGCGCAGCAAGTTATAGTACTATAAAGTACCAGTCTATGTGGGCTTCCAGTGCGGGGAGCTGCTCCACTAGTGGAGATGGTTTACATAGAGCACTGGGAAAACTCCCTCCCAGTGTTTCTACCGTGGCCATACTTCACTTTTAAGTGCTGCCATTGCAGTGCTTTAATTTTAGATGTGTAGACAAAGCCCAAACCTGGCAACGGGACTATCGAAGAATCACAACCCTTTCATCAACATGTTAGTACCAGCAGTCTGGTAAGAACGTGCTTCTCTCAGGTATACAATCAAAAAAAGACAAGGGGTTTGGGGTAGGCATAAGTTCAGGGTACAGGAGGCACTTCAGGCAGCTCCTGGGAGGTGGCCTATATTATCCCTGGGGCCCATTGGCACATGGGGTGGCCACACTGTCCCCAGCTGCAGGTGCTTCCCCAGCAGCTCCCATTAGCTACAGTTTCCTTGCCAATGGGACCTGCAGAGCTGTAGGTTGGGGTGGGGAGCACCCAATGGATCCTCCCTGTACACCCACTTGGCAAGTGGCTGCAAGGACATGCTGGCTCCTTCTGGGAGCTGCATGGAGCCAGGCAGGTAAGGAGCCTGCCTTAGCCCCACTGCACTACCACCTGGACTTTTAACAGCCCAGTCAACAGAGCCCACCAGAGCCGCCAGTATTCCTTTTCAACTGGGTCAACAAATGGAAAACTGTCCCCAAACGGAAACTTTCAGCCAGAGGCGTAGCGAAGAGGGTGCGGGGGCAATTGCCCCCAAGCACCATGCTAGGGGGGCACCGGGCCGGGGTGAGAGCGAGCACATGCAGAGCAGGCTCACCTGGCATGAGTGGCAAGTTCTATGGCCGTCCCCCGTCCCCGGGCCCTCCCTGCCATGTGTAGTGTTCAGTCGGCTCCCCCTTGCCTGCGCATGCTACGCAGCGTTCTCAGCTGACCGGGGAGACGCCCGGGCATGACATGACATCACGGCCCAGGACTTTAAAAGTGGTTGGTGCCGCATGGTGCCGGCCTAGCTTCCGGTTCGGAGTCTGGGGACCTTCGGGGCAAGTGGAAGGCAGAAGGTGAGAGAAGAGGAAAACTAGGGGGAAAGGGTGGGAGAAGAAGGGGCTTGTGTGGAAGGGAGGGGAGGAGCTTGTGCAGACATGGAGGGGAGAGGGAAGATACAAATGCCAGCGGCCAAGTGAAGACAATGAAGGAAAGGGCAGGAAGGGAGGTGTCAGTGGGAGGGGGGACAGGGTGATGCTGGGAGAGGAGAGGGGAAGGGCATTAGGGTCTGGAGGGGGAGGTTCTGGGAGAAGGCTTGAAAGGAGGGGGACATGAAAAAGGTGAGGATGGAGCAAGTCATGTGTGAGGGCACAGGGGCAGGAGGGGAATGGGGCAGAGAGTGGTGAGGGGGTGAGCATCAGGCAAAAAGAGGGCAGTGAGGGAAGGGGGAGGCATCAGGAGGGTGCAGGGCTAAGGGAAGGTGCAGGTGCCATAGGATTCTGGGTATGAAGCAGAAGGGCAGACACCAGCAGGGGAGGGATCAGCACCAGAGGAGAGAGGCAGGGCAGGTGTGTAGAGGGAGGTGTTAGGAGAGGGGATGAGGAGGGGTAGCTCACCTGATCAGTGGGGGGGCTACTGGAGGAGTGGGCACAGGAGGGAGAGAAGGGCTGATGGAGGGGGGCAGGTCTCAGGAGAGCTGAGGGCAGTGAGAAGGGCAGGAGTCAGGCTAGCAAAGGAGGGTGAGGGGTTGGAGGGAAGCAGGCACCAGGAGAGATGATGGAGCAAAGGGAGGAGACATGGCAGCAGAGAGAAAAGGTAAAGGTTTAAAAATATTTATTAATAACTTGGTATGCTGCCCACGGCAAGTTTGTTTGCACCCCGCGGTGCAGTTTGGGTTTATGTGGGGATCAACTCGTGGCCGGCGAGTGGGAGCCAAAACAAAAAAGTAGTCAGTGTAATGATCTTCTGTTGATATGCATTTTAGTAGTTAAATTCTTGGACTGTCATTGCTCATGAAAAGTTCTGTCACTTGGGTAGAAATCGGGTAACTATTGCATTTTATTAATATCAGCAGAGCTGACTTAAATGGGGTCTGTGTGTTTTGTAGTCTTGCCTTAATCTTTGTATTCATGCCTGTCAGTGTGAGAGAAGCTATTTGTATATATTTGCTTGCATATGCAACCATACTTATGTTGAGGCCCTCAGCATGTTCTGTAAGTATCAGTGTGGTTCCTGGGGCTTCCAAAGTTGAGTTGCCCTAGCTCATCCCTAACAGGTGTCTGTCTAACCTGGTCTTAAATATCTCCAGTGATGGAGATTCCGCAATCTCCCTGGGCAATTTATTCCAGTGTTTAACCACCCTGACAGGCAGGAAGTTTTTCCCTAATGTCCAACCTAAACCTCCCTTGCTGCAATTAAAGCCCATTGCTTCTCATTCTAACCTCAGAGGCCAAGGAGAACAATTTTTCTTCTTCTTCCTTATGATACTCTTAAGACACTTGAAAGCTGCTCTCATGTTCCTTTTCGGTCTTTTCTTTTCCAAGGTAAACAAGGCCAATTCCTTCAGCCTTGCCTCATATCTCACGTTCACTAGAACTTTCATCATGTGTGTTGATCTTCTCTGGACTTTCTCCAGTTTCTCCCTGTTTCCTGAAATGTGGCGCCCAGAACTGAACATGATACTCCAGCTGAGGCCTAGTGTACATGGCTCAGTTCCTGCCTAGGGGACGTGAGACTGGGCGGGTTAATTTCCAATCCTCTTGTTTATTCTTTTCCTAAGTCAGGAGGGCACGGTAGTTCTGATGGAGACTCTGCAGGAAGGCGGCCCGCACTGCTCCCTGCCTGAAACCTTGTGCAGGTGTTAAACTGCTGTTCAGCCCACCCTAAAGGTGACTGCATTTCAGCATGCCTGAAGCAACACATCACCAGCAATGGACAGTAGAATGGCTCCTGGACATGGCTTGCTCATGACTGCTTCAGTTCCATTGGATGGGCCTCAGCCTCTTTTCTTCCCAACCCCCTCTTTGCAATGGGGCTGTAGACTCTGGGGGGAGAGGGGTGGAGGCAGGCAGAGGTGTCTCCCTGCAGCAGATGTAGACATGTCTCTGTATTAATCATTCTCTCATTGAAGTTTTTAGCTTTGTATTGAGACCTTTTACATGGAAACTTTGTATTATGTCTTGGTAGAATAGTCCCTAAGACAAGTGAGGCAGAGACTGTCCCTGTGGGGTGAATGAGGTGGGAATGGATAAGGCGGAAGGTGAGCACCTCTGGGCAGTTGCAAAGGTTGGAGAGGGGATGGAAGCCAGATCAATGAACCCTGGGAAGTGGGCCCATTGAAAGGAGACTGGACCTGTGGATGCTTTGGGGGTCAGCAGCAAGGGCCTGCCTTGGGAAGCCCCCTCTTTGGAGGTGAATGTGGCAGCATTGAGACACCACCCAGAAGCAGGAGCCACAGACACTAACTGCAGATTCATGGGACGGCTCTCACAGATCTTGCACATGCATAAGATGATACATCTGCAGGAGGGGGGGCAGTAGCCTAGCGAGGGGGCTGGAGGGGTCAGTTGCCCCGGGGCACCATGCTAGGGAAGCTCCAATTTAATCCCATTCTGCTCCCCCCGTTAACCCTGCAGCTCACATGCTCCTACTCCACCTGCCACTGGCAGCTGGGGCCTCCTCCCCGCCTCTCTGCTCCAAGCCCGACCCTGCTCCATCTCCACTGGAGGGTTAGTGCATGAGGGAGCCTGGCCCCAAACTGTAGGGAGTGGGGGAAGATGCAGTACAAGTTCCCCTCAGCTGTGCACAAGGTTCGGGGCCGTGCCACATGGCGGCGGCGGCAGCTGGGGCAAGGGGGGAGTGGCGCAAATTTTCCTTTGCCCCGGGTGCATAATACCCTCGCTATGCCTCTGCTTTCAGCATGGCCTTTCATATAAACGCGGCACACATTCTTTGCATCCCCCACTACATAAATCCACACTTGCAGGTACATGACACAATGGCTTGTACAAAATGCCCAGACAGAAAGTTTATTAATGTAATTAAATGTCATGTCTGATTTTTTTGTGTGTTTCCTAGAAGGTTTTCTTTTTGTGGCCGTATGCTAATCCTATTGCACAAAAACAAAGAAGTTCTGGTTTGATAGTCATATCTCTAGGTTCACTCCTTCAATAAAGCATTTTGTAAAAAGCATACTGTGTAAGGTCTCATTTGAAAAACCTGATCAGTACTGCCTTGGTAAAATGTGTGCACCAACATGTAAAACAGGGATGCGAGCATATAGACTTTTAAACCATTAACCAATAAATCTGGGATTACCAATAACCTAAATGACTACATGAATGCCCCCCCGCACTTTCTGCCTCCGTATCAAATGCAGCAATGGGAGGTGGGCAGGAAAAAGCCAGTGCCACTCACAGACTAGCTCCGCCTACCACCTTGCGCTGCTGCCTCTAATACAGAGGCAGCAGCGCAGAGCAGCAGGGGACTCCCATGGAGTGGGGAGCCAGAGGCACACTGGCTGCCATCCCCAAGCGTGGGGGAGCATTTTAGTAACCATGTAAGCAATGAAAATTGTTTTGGCTACACGATTACTAAAACAACAGATATCAAACACCACTAATGTAAAATAGGGGTGAAGAACCTATGGCCCCCAGCTTGCTTGATCCAGCCCACAAGGCTCAAGGCTCAGCCCTCCCCCTACAGAAGAGTGAGACAGCACCAGCACTCCTGCCCTGCCGGAGCCACTGTGGCTAGAGTGCTAGCACCAGCTCCCTGCTTTGAAGGGGGGAGGGGAGAAGGGAAGAACAAAGTCCCAAGGCTCACAGGCCTGATTGAGGCAAGCTGGGGCTCGATTCAGCCCATGGACTCAGCCTGACATGGGGAGGAAGTGGCTACTATGTACTGCAGGGAACCACCCCCTCATCAATCCCATTGGCTGAACTGCAGCCAGTGGGAGTGGAGAGGGATATTCCCTGTAGTTCACATTGCTAGGCACAGCCACCTATGCTGCCCCCCACCCTGAGGTCCACCAGCTAGGCACCCATGCTCCCATCCCTTTCCTCCTCCCACCCAGACTGTGCCTCATCTCCCCTCCCACTCCCTTCCACACAATCCCTTTCAAACCCCATACCCCCAGCCCACTCCTATGGCCTCCCTTCTTCCACCCACCCAGACCCCCCACACCTTTCCGTGCACCCATCCTTCAGACCCCAACTAACCCCGGGTTCCACGCTGCACTGCCTCTTGGAAGCGTCACAGTGACTTTCCAAGAGGCAACACATTAGGAGCCTGGGATCAGCTGGGAATTCCAGCTGATCCCTGGCTCCACTGTTGCAAATCCCCTTTGAAGTGCCGGAGCTTTGCAACGCGGAGCCGGGGATCCGCTGGACACTCCAGCAGATCCCCAGCTCCGCATGCGCTGCCCCTTTGAAGCGCTGGAGCAGCACTTCAAAGGGGCAGTACAGTATTAACACCTGCAATTAACACGTTAAAAAAATTAACAAGTTAATCCTGCCTGCATTAATCACAGGCATTAACGAAGGTCAATTGACAGCCCCTATTACCAAGACATGTTCCAATATGTCCTAGTGAGGAGGTCTTTAAACTAGGTTTGACAGCAGCAAGTGACCAAAACTCACAGGTAAGTTAAAAACATGGCGATCTTGGAGAAAGTCAGAAAATTGGGGAGGAGGGAAGGGAGAAGATCAGTTGTAACCACAGCAATAAAGGAGACAAGACAGAACTGGGGGGCAAAAATCAAATTAGTATGCCTGTATACTAATATGAGAAGTAAGGGGAATAAATAAGAATTCAAAATTCAAGTACACAAACACAATCATGCCACAGTTGGCATGACAGGGACCTGGTGGGCTAATACACGACTGGAATATTGGTATAGAAAGATACAGCTCGCTTGGGAAGAGTAAGCAAGGAAAAAAGGGAGGTGGTGTCGCCTTATATTAAAAGTATATGCACTTGGATTGAGATGGAAGTAGGACACATACTTGTTGAAAGTCTCTAAATAAGGGCACAGGGGGTTTAAAAAAAAAAACCCTACAACAACAAGGGTGATGCCGCTACTACAGACCACCTAACCAAGAATTGGACAAGTCTTTTTTCAACTAACAAAATCATCCAAAGCATAATATTTGGTGGTGATGGGAGACTTCCACTATCCAGACATCTTTTTTTGGGGAGAAAGCACAGCAAGGCACAGATTATCCAACAAGTTCTTGGAATACATTGGAGATAATTTTTTTTAGTTCAGAAGATGGGAAAACTACTGGGGGAAGGCTGTTTTAGATTTGATTTTAAACAAATAGGGAGGAACTGGCTGAGAATTTTCAAATGGAAGACATCTTAGTGAAAGTGATTATGAAATAGTAGAGTTCATGACTTCCTAGGACAAAGAACGATGAAATAAAGACAATGGATTTCAAGGTAGCAGACATTAGCAAACTCGTAGTGGGTAGGTAAGATCTCAAGAGAAGCAACTCCAGGAGAAAAACAACTGAAGACAGTTTTTCGGAGAGACGTTATTAAGGGTATAAGAGCAAACTATTCCACTGGGTAAGAAAGATCAGAATTATGGCAAAAAGACTAGCCTGGTTTAACCAGGAGATCGTTATTGTAGGGATGTAAAGGATTAACCAATTAACCGGTAAGCATTGCCTTACTGGCATGCTTATCAGGTAACAGGTTAATTGGCACCCAGCCCAGCTGAAGCAGCTCCTGCCTGTGGTGCAACATGGTGGGCTGTTTAACTGGTTAAACATACTGTTTATTTACATCCCTACCTGAAGAATCTAAAAATTAAAAACGAGTCCTACAAAAAGTGGAAGTTAGGTCAAGTTACAAAGATGAATACAAACAAGTATGTAGGGACCATCCATGGACGAAGTGACTACTTTTCAGCAGGAGAGAAGACATGGGCAAAAAGTCTACATTTTGTCAAAAACGCCATTTCAGGTTCCTGGCCACAATGCCTGACTCCTGAACATCAGCTGGAAAGGGTTCTTGCACAAGAGAAGAGGCTGTAAGAGGAGAGACAACAGACACCCTAAATTATCACTCTCTTAGCTCTCTACTCATGGCTGCATCAACAGCTGAAGAACAAAGGAAGTAGCATTGGAATGGGGGAAGAGAACCTGAGTCAAAGAGGTTCAGCCAATAAAGACAGCTGTAACATGTGCTGATACCACCATACCTGTGCCTGCTAGCCACTTGGATATTATTGCATTTTTTCTTTTTTATAACCAAGTCAGAACCTCAAAAAGGAATTCACTCTCAAAAGAAGCAATGTACAGAAGTTGTCTTCTCCAAAGAGGTTCTCTCCCACTTCACTGATGGCCTCCGAACTATGAAAGTCTCAAAATACTCGTCACTCCTTGAAGCTCCTGTGAGACATTGCACCAGATAACCTAACACAGTTATCTCCCACCATCCCCCAACCCCCAACTAAATCTCATGGTTCCTAGTTTTTTGATCCTCTGCCCAACAACCGTCTCTTCCTCTTGTAAGATTCAATGAGATCTGGGGACATACCTCCCTTAGGTGCCTTTTGGAAAAAAAAAAAAAAAAACAGCATTTATGCCAAACAACTTCTGTCATATGACCTTCAAGTATTATATCACCATGCCACAATTGTTTGCCAGCATTCATGAGAAATGTTTAAATAAAAACTTGATTCCCATGAGTCTTTCCTTTTCAGGTTATCACTTTTGCTTCACTCTAGCTTTGGGCACAAGTTGGGGGCGGGGGGAGGGAGATTTCCTCCTGTTATGTCTGTCCTGACTCCATTGCATATATAGTACAATAAAGCAACTTTGCAGTCACAGAAAAAACAAAACAAAGAAACACACATCTTCAAAACAGTTCCTGACTGTTCCAAAAAGATTTCAGCATTTGCCCAAGGGGAAATTAAATATCCTCCCTTTGGTTTTTGCAATTTGTTTTCATATTTGGAAACAAGTTTTCAGAGCAGCACATGGAAAGGGCATATTAACAACACTGGAAACTACTTCTCTGCATATTTATGTTACGAACTCGTAGGACATGTGTGTAAACATGAGTTCGTATTATTTCACACTTTTCATATAGCCATGTGAAAGTTAAAGTTTGCCCTTTGCTGTACTAACTGCATTGCAATTTGTCCATATAGCATCTATTTAGCTGAGACGCCATCCACTGCACTGTGCAGTCTCAATTAAAATCACCCATGTAGGAAGCACTTCCTGTGTCTAGCTCTGTCAATGCCCTAAGAATTTCCAGTCTATAAAAACGTGGCAACCCAAAATCTTCTTCAATCATTAAAAATATTAACCACCTAGCACATCACAAGACACTCTAGGCTGTATTCAGAAGGAGAGTCACATTACTGAGACACAGTTTATTGCAAGCCAATCCATACAATCATAACAGTACTTTTACTTAATGATTTGGGAAGAGTCAACCATCCACTGACACTATGTCTAAACTAGATTTTTCTTCCAAAAGAGGAATGTAAATGAGCCTGATTGAAAACGTACATGAAGCACAGATTTATAAATCTTGCGCTTCATTTGCGAGTGCTTTTTTGAAAAACCCTTTTTCAAAAAAGAAACGGTAGGCTTACAGTTTCAGAGTTTTTCTATTGTGGTATGAGGAGGGAGGGATGCACAGAAGGCTGTGGGAAAGCTGGGTTGAAGAAAGAAGTTTTTCATTTAGTTTGGAATTCAGTGAGGTTAGAAATCAACCTCTGTTTCTTCTGCCAGCTAGTTCCACTGCACTGTCTTGGTTCAACTTCTGCCATGCACAATCCTGAGTGTTGCCCTACATTCATTGTTCCAGTCAGCCAGCCACAGGGAGAGTTGGACACTCATACAAGACTTTAAAAATCAGGATAGCAACTTGCACCATAATAAACTATCAACTGTACCTTTTTTTATGACTTAGTTTAAAAAAATCTAAAATCAATCTCCTATCCCTAAGAAATTTTACTGGGTGAAAAAGGAAGGTCAGTTTAAAAAGACACCAGTTTTCTGCTCCAATCATATTTTCGTTCAGTTGGAACAACAACAGCAAAAAAGTCAGGAATGCTTAGATATAGAAGATAAGCTAGTCTTGTGCCAAACACATGGTCTATGTACATAATTATATCATTTATATTCAACCATCCGTGTCGGGCACAGACTTGTAAATGATTTACCATGATCAACACTGATATACTGTAACTAACTACATATTATGAAAGGCATCAGAATAATGTTGAATTATTTTTAAACACTCTTGAACATATGAATTTTAGCTTCAGATGTGGCTAGTGATTCTGTAGTTCAATTTTTTATTTGATGTAGAACAGGGGTCTCCAAACTACGGCCCGCGGGCCGGATGCGGCCCGCGAGGCCCTCTCATCCGGCCCGTGGAGACCTTTTTGTCTGGCCCCGCCTTCTCCCGCGTGCACCAACCGGAGCCAATCAGGCGGTGGAAGGAGAGAGCTTGAGTCCGAGCATTGGTGTCAGCGGGAGAAACGGATTCGCAGGCGGCTGCGCGAGGCCCCAGCGCGCGCACGGGACAGCAGGTAGCCCAGGTCAGGGACGGCTCCGCGTGCCGCTTGGCCGGGCGGGCGAAAAAGGGGATTCTCGAAGGCGGGCTCCGGATCAGACCCGGCGGCAGAGGATCGCGGGAGGCTGGACGGAGGGGAGGAAACCCGACGGTGGTTTCTCAGGGGCTAGGAGCGAGGGGCTACTTCTCCGGGGGGCGGGGCTGAGGAGCTGGTGCCCATTGCAGGAGGCGGTCTGGTTGCTGTGGCACAGCCTCTGGCTGAACATATTGCCAGGATTATGTTGCTTACAATTTTCATCACATTGCGCAGGTGGAAATGAGTTCTCAGCAGTTTCCCCGTTCTGGAGCCCCTCCTGCAGGACTAGGACAAGCACCACCCCCAATTTCAAACAGTGATTTCTAAAGCCAGAAATGTCTGCTATTTTGGCATCCAGGAAACAATTTCACCATTCACACTAATACAGGTGTTCATGTGTAGTGTATCAATGTGTTATTAAATAATAACTGAATAAAATAATATTAAATAAATAATTAAAAACAACATCCATGTTTTGATTGTTTTTTATTTGGACCTCAAGTGTG
The DNA here is from genome assembly GCF_052426305.1 of Pelodiscus sinensis. Classification (NCBI taxonomy): domain Eukaryota; kingdom Metazoa; phylum Chordata; order Testudines; family Trionychidae; genus Pelodiscus; species Pelodiscus sinensis. The sequence continues at coordinate 107,555,942 of NC_143052.1, forward strand.
TAGTTGGCCCCCGAACTGCTGTTTGATAGTTAATGCGGCCCTCGGGCAGAAAAGTTTGGAGACCCCTGATGTAGAAGAACTACACTGAAAAAGGAGATGGGATAGAAAATGAAATAAAGGAAATCCTTAAGAGTATATAAGACAATTTCATGTGAAAATGGAGAAATGGTGTAATCATATTGGTGAGGTAAATTTGGATTAGGTAACAAGTATAAACGCATCCATTGTCACAAAACACAGTTTCATCAGATCGTGTCTATCATAAGGCGGTTCTTTTTAGTTGTGATACATAAAGCCAATAATCCTTTCAGTAATTGTTTAAAACAATTACCTTTCTATCCATCAAATTTTATTCTCCTAATAATAGCTAAATCAGTACATTCTAAAATCCCTTTTGCACACCAGGCACTCAAAGATCACAAGAAAAAAAATCTGTGACAAATATACAAGAAATCAAAAGTTCTCAACAGAGTAGAAACATAGGGGTCAGATGAGAAGAGCTGAGGGACAGACAAACAGACAGATCGTCACACAAACTCTCTCAAATAGATAGATAGATATAGATATAGATACACACACACACACCCACACACACACATATATACAGGTTGAACCACTTGAGTCCAGAAACATCCATCCAGAATGATTTTAAGTTAGCTGGATGTCCACTTTTCATGGGTGTGGCTGAGTTTCCCGTGGTCCCATAAAGTTTGTTTACCACCTCCAGTCCTACCTCTTAGTGTTCTGTGTGGTTATTTAGTTTTAATTTACCCCAAATGTCTTCTAATAAGCAGTGGAAGTGTTGTTAATGCTGCTACAATACTGACCTTCTATCATCCGGAAAATTCTCTCATTCAGAATTGGTCCTGTCCCAAAGGTGCTGGACTAGAGACACTCAACCTGTATGGCTGCCCCTTTCTCTGCCCCTGTTGTGCCAATGGGGTTATAACTGTCCTGGTCCTCATCTCTGGTCCCTTGCTGCCCACTTGTGGCCATTCTATAGCATAGCTGTGTTTACTAGCAGACACCACCCTTTCAGTTTTATGAGAAACAATTGCATTCCAGGCATATCCCATTTTCGTGGACCAACCAACCCCTTACCATTATCTAAATTATGAGGAGAGAAAGTTGAATACCAAATTTGGTGGTCCTACCTCATTTGATGGTCCTACCTCTATCATTTAGGAGTTCTGGAGTAAACGGACTCCCAATATAATGTAGATTCTCATTAGCATCCACATCAGAAGTTGCTTGGTTTAGATATAAAAAATAAAGTTGACACCGTGAACTATGAACATTTGGGATCTGAGTGAGATACTTAACTGCCTTTCATGCCATCACCCATGATAAAAGTTCTGAAGTCAGTAGGTTATTTACAAATTAATTGATAAGTGGGTAGAACAGAATCCAGTTCACACTGCCACAGGCAAAGTAATACAGGCAGTCCCCGGGTTACGTACAAGATAGGGACTGTAGGTTTGTTCTTAAGTTGAATCTGTATGTAAGTCGGAACTGGCGTCCAGATTCAGCCACTGCTGAAACTGATCAGTTTCAACAGCGGCTGAATCTGGACGCCAGTTCTGACTTACATACAGATTCAACTTAAGAACCCCAGGCATCCCCAAGTCAGCTGCTGCTGAAACTGATCAGCAGCTGATTCCAGGAAGCCCGGGGCAGGGGCTTCCTGTAGTCAGCCACTGGTCAGTTTCAGCAGCGGCTGACTTGGGGACGCCTGGGGCAGAGCAGCTAGGGTGCTGCTGGGTTGGTCCAGTAGCACCGCCGCTCCTCGGCGCTACTGGACCAACCCAGCAGCAACCAAGCTGCTCTGCCCCAGGCGTCCCCAAGTCAGCCGCTGCTGAATCTGACCAGCAGTGGCTGAATCAGGACGCCTGGGGCAGAACAGCTGGGGTGCTGCCCGGTTGGTCCAGTAGCGCCCAGAGCGGCGCTACGGGACCAACTGGCAGCGCCCCAGCTGCTGTACCACAGGTGTCCGGAGCAAAGCCATGGAGCACGGGGGCAGCAGGACAGCCCAGACGCGCCGTGGCTGTCCTGCTGCCCTCGGGCTCCGTGGCTTTGCTCTGCTTTGCTCCCCGTCCCCCTGGTCTGCAGACCAGGGGGACGGGGAGCAAAGCGGCGGAACATGCGGGCAGCGGACAGCCCAGACGCGTCTGGGCTGTCAGCTGGCCGGGCGCTCCGCGGCTTGGCTCTGCTTTGCCCCCCCTCCCTCTGGTCTGCAGACCAGGAGGACGGGGGGGGCAAAGCAGAGCCAAGCCTCGGAGCGCGTGGGCAGCGGACAGCCCTGTCCGCTGCCCACGTGTTCCGCCGCTTTGCATCCTCTCCCTGGTCTGCTGGAGACCAGGGAGAGGAACGGCCCCGTTCGTAACTGCGGATCCGACATAAGTCGGATCCGCGTAACTCGGGGACTGCCTGTACTACCAATGCAGAGGAAAAAAACACGCATACACAACATTACTTGGATGCATCAAAAGGAGAGAATCCTAAATAAAGTGTGATTTCATTTTATTGTACCAACTTCTGTTGATGAGAGAGACAACTTTTGAGCTATCCAGAGCTCTTCCTCAGGTCTGGAAAAGTTAACCAACAGGTCACAGCTCAATACAAGGTGAAACAGATTGCTATATAAGCAGACCATTGAAGGCCAAGTGGCATGTTAACATTTCTACAGGATAGGACAACAAATGGGGGATGAGTGGATTACAGACTGCTGTAAGTGCTCATGATTGTCCTGGGTGTCTCAATAATTATTGTTTTCCATAAAACCCAAGCTCCTGAAGTCAAGTAGATGTGTAAAGATTTCAGGCCTCACTCTTCTTTTTCCTCCGAGAAGGCTGTGAAGAAAGCTTCAAAAAGCGACCCTGACACACACTAAAGGCTCAAAACCCAGAAATCAAACATACCACAAATTATAATACTTGCACATAATCTCATTAAAGCCTATTGTGATTCTGGGTGATCCCGATTCATGATTTTTTGAACATCTGGAGTTGGTAATACAGTAAAACCTTCAGACTGCACACACCTGGGTGCCACCTATTATCCCACACAAGAACCCAGATGAGGTATCATTAAACAACTACAGCCTATACTCAGAGCTGGCCCAAGCTACAGGCTGACTGGGCTACCACCCGGGGCGCCCCATTGTAGGGGGTGCCGCGCATGCGCCAGGGGGCACCGCGCATGCGCCAGGGGGCGTTGCACGCCCGGGGACAGGCCACGCATGTGCTGCACTCCTGGGGGTGGTGTCACGCTCCTGGGGTCTGGGGCGCACAAATGGCTCAGGCTGGCCCTGCCTATACTCAATGGGGACCCCAACCTCAATGAAATCTATCCCAAGCCCTCTCTTCTGGCCTTCAAACTCCTCCCAACTCATGATCAGATTCATTGCCAAACTCATGATCAGAAGCAATCTCTGTACAAAAGTGACACCAGTCCCTGCCAGAACAACAAACGCCAATGTACTCATGGTGAAGTGGCCCATTAATGGTTGTTCTAGGTCACACAAGTGATCCATCTAGCCCAGTTACCTGCCTTCCAGCATTGGCCAATGCCACATGTATTCATTCTCACTGAAGCAACAGGGCAATTGTGTGTTGACCACTTAGGCTAAACAATCTGTTCCACCTTGTACTGAGCTGTGACACTCCTTGGGCTAGTCTATACTAGAAGCACAAGAGCAGTGCAGCTGCACCACTGTTGCATGTCTGCTGACAGGAGAGCACTCTCAGCGGTAGGCTCAGCAGGCAGTCGAGTTGACTACTCGCGTTTATACACACACACACACACACACACACACACACAAAATCAGAGGCAGCAAAAGGGGGCAGGGGGAGAAGCAGGAGCCAGTGCTGGGGAGAGCCAGCTTAAAAACTGGTTCCCCCCAGCTCTGTCTCCATGGGGTAGGGGTGGGGGCAATGGACGGACAGGGGAGGCAGGGGTGCAGTGGGGACCTTGGTGCAAACAGGGACCGAAGCTCTGCTTGCGCTGGGTTCCCCACTGCACTTCTGCCTTAGAGGAGCAACTGGGAAAGAGAGAGGCGCAGCAGAGATAGCAAGAGCCTGCTCCTACTTTATTGATTGAGTAGTCAATGGAAATTCCATCAACTACTCGATTAGCTGACTAATTGAAATGCAACATCCCTAGTATAATAAAACCACCTTCCCCAGAGAAGCTCTCTTGCCAACGTGGCACTCTCTACACCGGTGCTTAGGTCAATGACATACAACATCAGTTATACCAACACAATCTGTACTGTAGGCAAGCCCCAGTTATCTTTCTGAGATCTGAAGAAGAGCTCTGTGGAACTCAAAAACTTGTCTCCCTTACCAACACAAGTTGGTCCAATAAAACAAAATCTGATGCTATGTAGATCTATTAGAACAGTGGTTCCCAAAGTTTTCAGCATCACGCCCCGTTTTTGATTTTTGAGAAACCCTCACACCCCCACTAGAAAAAAAAAAAAAAAAAAGGGAAATGACCAGGACCGAAAAACAAAAACAGCAGCAAAACTTAAGAGTAGGGGGCATGGGTCACCCCTGGAATTTCTTCACCCCATAGAAAACTCTGTCTATCCTGGGACCATCACAGGTATAACAGTGCAAACATTTTATTTTAAAAAATCGAAGGACAATTTGAAAACTTACGAATAATCTATGCTTAAAGCCAGTCAGTAATGGTGCTTGACCTTTTTTGTTGACATGAAGAACAATAGCCTGTGATTAAGGTCTAGAAATTGCATATTATAGAACTGAAGGTATTAATCATATTGAAACGCTAAATACACTGGGTCATGTTCAGTCTGTGGAGTTACACAAGCAATTAGTTTGACCCATTCTTGTTTTTACACATGAAGAATTTTTTAAGATTACCACTAAAGCTGCTTAACTGAATTGCCTCTGCTGAGGTCCAATACACTGAGAAGTCATTCCCATCTGCTCTCACAACTGCAGCTCAGCAACCCACTTAAGCAGCCTTTGTGGTAAGAAATTGGAAGCTGCCTCGTATCTTAACATTAAAAGTGTTTCCCACACCAAATGTAGAAGCTAATTCATCTATTCTGTATTCACACTCCTGTTAAGAGGGGTGAGGGATTCGGTATTTTTCAGGAACATTCACTAGGTCAGAACTGTGTGCATGTTTTGATACAGCCATTAGAAGAGAAGCTTGTGTACAACACACACTTCCTTTGTGCTTGTATTGTGCTAGACAAAGGAACTGACTTGCTTTTGTAAAGTACAGAGATTTACTACTGTAGTTTCAGCAAGCCTCCTATCATCTCTAGGATAGGGGAGAAAAAGAACGAAATCTTCTTTATGAACTGTAAAAAGAAATGCATATACACCATGGTGGAAATAAACAATAATAGGTGGGGTCATATCTCATTCATTGCAGCAATATGTTCTAATTAACACACAGATTTCACTCTCATTAATCCAAACGACAAATCTTTTGTTTTAACCTGTGTATATTCATGCAACAGTAATTTCACTATGTACTTTGCAAACAAAATCCCCCTGTTCTTTTAGGAACCCAAGTATTCTTTTGCTTCAGGTATTTCTTCACATGATAAAGAACATGCATGGTATTGGCTTACAAAGCAAGAGCATTGCTCTCATTCAGTTAAGTGAATTACTGTTTAATGATGGTCCTCAGTAAACCTCGTGTAAAAGTGCAATCAAGAAACTTAAATTAATATATAGGTTGGGACTATATAGGGATCATACATTTAGTTTGTTAACATGTATCAAAACCACATGCATAGAGTGTTCTTAGGGGTACTATGATAGAAAGCAGCAGAGATTCTTCAGAATAAGCACTAGACAGTTTTGTTTTAGGGTTTATCTACACCACACATTTCCATCTAGCAGCATGTATAGTACATATACTGCACGCCTCCAGCACTGGTATTTATAAACAGCATAGATGGTGAGGGACTGTATAGGCAAGTAAAGGCGCGCCTGAACACGCTCCCGCCCCCAAAATACACCCAACCTGTGTGTCCCTAGTCTGCACAGTGATTTTTAGCTGTGCAGTGTGCCAGTGCCAGAACCAGAGCCTTTCCCTGCTGCAGAGAAGACTGACAACAGAGAAAGGCCCAGACAAAAGCTCCAGCAACTCCCTGCTATCACAGCCTTTCCCCACTGCCTTCTTCTGCCAGAGCCTTTCACCCACACACATACACCACAGCTTAGAGAGTCTGATTCTCTTATGGCATATAGCGGCATGTACCCTACACACCACTGCCACTTACCAGCTCCAAAAAGTCTCTTGCACTTACCCACCCATACAGATGTTACGAGCCCCCCCTCAAAGAGACCTCTCCATATATGAGAAAAATCTAGGAAAAACTCCCTCTGTTTGAGGAAGTCTTCTGGCGTCAAGAAATGGGAATGCATTCCTCTGTTCACTTAAAATCATTAACCTGCTTCTGCTTTTCTAATTACCACTTGTGCACCTTATCTGGAAAGCACACTTATCACAAATCCGCTCCTAGCTCTACGCAGGCAGGCACGCACAAGACAGGCAGGTACGCACAAGCCATTGCAAACAACAGCGCAACTCAAACTTCTTTGGCTCAAACCACATGGCACTCCTGCACTTCCAAAAAGAACTCTGTGCAAACTACAGTACACCTTACTGTCCCAATACTTCCCCCGCATATTAGTACTGAGACTAGAGCTGGTCCAATAACTATTCAAATGTTTTTCCACAGATATTTTTTAAACGATGTTTAACATGTTTGTTTAAGGCCCAGTCTTGTTACCTTGACTCACACTGAGGAGTATGTTTCTTCACAAGCAGCACCACTACTTTAAACATCGTAGGGTAAGATACAGGTCAGCATAAGTGAAGATGGCAAAACTGGGCGTTGCATATATATAGATTAATAATCCACTAGATCCAATTAAAACTGATACCAAGTCTACAGCTAAATAATGTTTTTGAAAAGTACCGAGACTTTGATAGCTGGGTCTTTAAAGGAAATACACAGTCACGTTACCATTCCCTTCATCCCCAGAGGGGATGTAATAGTGTAGTCCATGAAATTGGGGGTGGGCAATAATTTTTGCCTAGGGGCCACTTGAAAATTTTAAGTTCCTGGGTGGTACCTAAATGGGAAGGGGTGGGGCTCTGATTGGCCTGGGGTGGGGGAGCCCCTTTGCCCACCCTTCCCACTAGGCATCCATGCCCTGCAAGCGGCGCGCAGCACTTCAAAGCACCACATGCTCCTGGCAGAGTGGGAGGAGGCTTCTCGCGCTCCCCTGCCCCCAAACCAATTAAGGGGAGCTTGCAAAACCTTCTCCGCTCTGCAAGCAGCATGTGGTGCTTTGCACTTGGCGGGCCAAATCCAGCCCGCAGAGGCCCTTTTGCCCACCCCTGGATTCAATGATAAGCAAAATCTTCTAGGTTAATGATATAGACTACACACATTTTCCTCTCTCTGTCCTTGCCAATAGTTTTTTTGCAGGTTGGCCAGCAGCCCGGTTCAGTTCTGGATCCCTCTGGGTCCAGAACCTATTACTGCTGCAGCTCTACATTTAAATGTATTAAGAGCCAGGCAGGCAGGCCTCCTGGCTCACGCTGGGTCCAAGAGCTTAGACCCCCTTCAGTCAGGAGCTGCTGCTACCCCATGCTGCAGCCTCTACATCAGAGGCAGCAGCACTAGGTGACAGGCAGCCGGTCCAGAAGGAGAGCTGATTTTTAAACCATCTCCCCTCTTGGACCAGCTCCTGCCTGGCACCCTGCACTGCTGCCTCTGATACACTGGCTGCTGTCCCTGTCCCTGGGGACTACAGAATAGCTGACTGATACAAATTCATGAGGTTACTCATCTATTAAATTAACCAATATTTAATATCCCTAATTCCCAGCCCTACCTAAAGCTAAAGAAGTGTTGTAGATGGAAGGGGAGAGGGGCATAGAAGGGGAAGAATTCTGTGATCATTTTGCACCCATCTACCAACCTTAGTGTTCTTCTGTCACATGTTTTAAAGTGGTGAGCAGAGATGAACAAATGGCATTGCATAGTGGACTACCAAAATAAGGGCAATAGATGAAAACTGAATTTTCCTCTGAAGACAGTTCTTTGTAAAAATGGTATTGCAATTGAGCACCTCTGGCTTCTGCTGACCTGTAGTGCATCACCTACGCATGTCCAAACTGATGACCTGTAGTGCATCACCTACGCATGTCCAAACTGACAAGGGACAATAGTCAAGAAGTGTCATGAAAAAACAAACAATATGCACGAGACCCCAGAGGAGAATACTCAATCAACATAAATGGCTGGCATCAGTGGCACTGCTATGTTTTTCTTTACAGTGGGTTTTCAAATTGTGCTTTCTCTGTTCCTATTCACCCACCCTACTGTGCCTTAAGAATGATTTGAGCATCCATGTTTCAAAGACTATTTGCCTATTTTTCCATGGGTACTGCATCAGAATGATTAACATTTCTCACTGTCTTAATTGCATTTAAAAGCAGTGATAGTAACTAGTGGGGGTTGAGGAGGTAGTGGAGTGAGTTTATTTTCTGGCCCTTGCAATCACTGGTGTCAAATTGTTGAAGCCAGGAACTTCAGATACTCCCAGAATCAGTTTTAAAGCCATTTTATAATCTGCTTTAAGAAGCATTGGAAGGATGTTCCAGCAATTAGGGCCAGGATTGGTAAACTCTGGGTTGAAGACCAGCTCACTGAACACTTGTTGTGTGGTCTAGGGCAATTTTGTGGCCACACTGTCCCTCAGTTTCTCATCTGTAAAATGGATACAACAACACTTTATTCTCACAGCACATCTGTGAGGCAAAATACACTATAAATTGTGAAGTTCTCTGATACACAATGCTAGAGGACATATACATACCTCAAACAGAAATAGTCCCGTTTGATATTGATACATACAGTATATCAGTACAAGTCCTGAACATGCTCCTGGATTATTTTGCCAAAAGAAATTCTGAAGGACTATACGAAACATTAAAAAGGTCACCTTCAAAGAAGATCAGTGTGACTTCTCTCAATTGTCATGTACTGCGTGTTGTTCTGGATGGTCTTCAGCATACTGTATTAGTGGATCCAGCGAAACCTATATTAGAGCAATGAGCAGAGGGACTGACAAGAGGCTGTTTCATAGAGCTGGCTTAATGAAAGGGAAAGCAGAACTGGCTTTGGAACATTTGAGGCACTCTTAGAAGAGGTCACTGTCTAGGGAGGTTTCTCTCTACAGCTTCTTTCACTTGCGGTTTTTTAGATTTACCTATTCTAGAAAATACATTTTCAAGTCCGTGCAATTCAAGACCTGAAAACTTTGCTGTCTCATTTAAATGTTCTGTAATGACAGACTTTTTAAAAATGGCTGAAACTAATTAGAAACTAGCTTCAGTCTGATGGTTAAATGGTATACAGGAAATACTGGGGAGGGCAAGATCTTTGTGACAATAGGATTCATTTGACATGTGTAGATTAGCTGCCAAATGTAGCAGATCTGCCTTGAGCCAAGGCTCAAAGTTTAAAGAAGTGCTAGGTCTATGCTAGGACTTCTGGCTACAAATCAACATAAATTCACATAAGAGATAAGGAAAACCCACAATGAACCATTTAGTTACACTATTAATAGGGTAATTAAGAAAAGTAGCAATTTAATTATTTCTGTCACAATCACCAGCTGATAGATTTGCTCCAGCTGTTAAACCAGGAACAGGTGATGCTTACTAGGTCTGGCACCTCGCTATCTTCTGGTGATAGAGTGCCCCTCCCCTACTTGGAAAAACAAACATCAAATAGTCATGCAGCACCTTAGAGACTAACAAAACATCTACATATTAGAGGCCAGAAGCATCCATTATGATCCTTAAAAAAAAAAAAAAAAAAAAAAACCACCATCACAAACCTATCAAAAGGTGTTTTGCTGATAGCTTCTTGTCATTTCAGTCCCAAATGCCGATAAAACAAAACCAAAAAACAAATATGCACACTCGAAGTTTAAGATAAGATGTCTGTACCAAATATACTAACCACAGACTATATACCAAATTCAATCCAGGATTGATTCCATTAGTTTAAATGTTTAAGTAAAGTTGGATGACTTTAGTGTTAACAGGACCATTAAGACTTAGAATACCAAGGTCTCCATTTTTGATATTTTCATACAACTTGTGTCCATATACCTGTGGGTAGAATTCAGTCCATAGTAGTAATAATCTGCCAAATAACTGCAGATTGTTGTAAAGCTAGTCACTACAAATCTCTTAGGTGGTTTTCCATCTAACAATTTGCTTGTACATTGCTTACATTTTTAAGGAAGGAAAATATTTTCAAGACAACTTCCCTCTGAGCGCCCCATTTTGTTTCCTAATATTACACCTGTCAACTTGTTGGATAATTCACATATTAGCAAAAAGAAAAATCCTGTGCACGCAAGGGAGGTCCAATATATGATAAGCATTAGGTACTATAATTGCTGTCTGCATTAACGAATACTCATTTTGGTTTTCCCTGAATACACCAGATAGCAATCAGATATTCATTCACAACAGTCCAATCAACCTAATGCAGTGGGTGACTCATACCCAAGAGCAAGGAGAGCAGATGCCCAAAAGCGGCAGAAAAGAGAACCAAGGAACTGTTGATTTTGCTCAGATCCCTCAGCCTCTATAAGACTGACTGTTTTACCACAGACAGCTCTTAAGCACTTCATAGCATATTGATTGATTCTCCTTTATTTCCTCCCCTATAATAAGAAGCAAATAAAAAAAACCCAAAGACTTATTTAAATAATCCCTGGAGATCATATCCATTTGACAAGCTGACAAAGCAGCAGTAGTGGGACTCTCAATCTTTTCTGGTAGACTCTGCAGATACTGTACCTTCCAATGCTGTATGTTGGAATGCAAGTCATCTCAGTTCTCTGAACATAGGCGTGCACAGCACATTTCATTAGGGTGTGCACTCAGGGAATTTTTTTTTTTTTAAAGGCGAACATTTATTGAATACTCAATCATAATGGACATTATTTTTATTAATCAAACAAACTAAACAAACAAACAACTAATCTTATTTTTTTTAAATTAACAACTAAACGTTATTTAAAAAATACAAACTTAAGTATAGGACATTGTACTACTTAGTTTGTTTTTTGCATGTGCACGCTTATTGCATAATACAGAAATCCATACTTTAAAACTAAAAAAGAGTATCATGCGATTAAATTAAAACGCAAAGCACCCAGTCGGAAAACCAGAAAATACTGGACATTGCACATGTCCAGTATTTTCTGGATTTTTTTTTTAACCAGACCGAGCCCCAGAAAACCGGACACCTGGCAACCCTAAGACATTAGGGTGTGCCTGTGCACACCCCGTACGCACGCCAGCATCTCTGAAAGAGTTGGACTGGGCTAGACCACAATACTGCAGTATAGAACAAAGCTGACCTGTAGGAGCCTGGCAGGCAGCCCTATACCATGAGGTAAGTGGGGCAGAAGTGATCCAGTAATTTTTCACTCAGAGGAAGAAAACCAAGCTATGCACATGGTCTTTTTAAATCACCTTCCACCTGGCCAGTCTTCTTTAAAAAAAACAAAACACCCATTCATATTTTAGAGGAAAGAGTTCACATTTATGAATGACAGAATAAAAGTCATTTTTATGACAGTTAATGATCACTGGTCTATGTCCTTTGATCAACGTCTTCACTGCAGAGTTAACCCAAGTTGTTTACATGCAAATTAATCCTCTTGCATTACCTTAATTGAGAGTAGCCATGCAGTAGTACTACGCTCACACTGCACAGAGTGACTGGATCAGAAGCTGATGCTTGCGTGAACTTGAGCCCTGGCCTACCCTCTGATTGGCTAGCAAACTCAAATGAAATGTGCTGTCCAAGTAAGGGTTTGTGTGTGGGGCATCAGGACTCAGCTTAGAGGCAACACTAGAGTGCTAGCTGAAGTTCACTTGACAAGCCTTGTCATAACCCCTATGATTAACCAGGTATCTGTAGTGAAACTTTACAATCCACGGTTTCTCAACAAATAGGTCACAACCCAAAATTAGGTCCTCAAAACACCTCCAAGCATCCCATGGCTCCAGTCCAATGAGAATGGCAGAACTTGAGTCCCTCATCTGGGTGCTATGATCTATACAGCATGTCAGGACTAGCCACTCCTCCTGAAGGAGGATGGGACCAGCTGGGCCAAAACGGAGTGAAGTTGATGCTAGGCAGCAGCACCCAGAACAAGGAGGCAAGGCCAGCCAGCTATGTGGGACCTGAACCACAGGAACCATCACTGTAGGGCTAATGCGCAGCGGCCTCTGGTAACCATCCTCCGATCCAGGGCCTGCCACTGTGCTGGGAGCTGGACCAGCTACCCACCCCCAGGGTCTATTTACTGGGTCCCAACAGGCCAGCAATATTTACAAATAAGTTCTGAATCCAAAAATTTTGGAAACCACTGCTGCAGACCACCCCGCCTGCAATTTGCAGCAACAACTTGAAAAATCTCTATGTTTCCATTGTGTTCAGCTTTTAATTTAATGTCAACTTCCAATAGGCAAATCATTTTTACTGGTCCTTGGGGTAGTCACTTAAGTCACTTTCCATTCTAGTTTTAATATAATCAGATTGACATCGAGCATATCAGCATGAATTATTTTGGCTTTGATAATAGCACATTTGCCCAGATGGTTGTAAAGTCTTGTATTAAAAACCCACATCTGGATTTCACCTTATGCCAAAGGTAATACAATCCTTATTTGACCATTAGAAGTGCTTTTTTGCATGCAAAATGCTGCATTAGAATACTTACTGCATTAGAGATTTAATGCGTTAGATTTTTATGGTATGGCTCTTGAAGACTAGCTATAACCTACAAGGTTCGCTACATTAACACATTCTGATGCCCAGGACAGAGCAAAAGCTGTTGAGCAGAAATTGGAGTAACCACAGTTCGCTCATTAACTATACACAGTTTAATAGTGTACGGAAAGCTTTTAAATACCAGCTGGATACAACATTCTAGAATCAGCTCCAGTCTTCATCGTGTTCTACACAAGCCCATGGTACATGGATAGTTTTTCCAGTTGTCTGGCACCCAGATACAGCCAATCTGACTGCTGTGATTGTTGCGAGAGTTCTCCTGGCCCCTTGAAGTAACCTACATAGCTGGCATATTTTCAAATGCCTTTCATGAGACAAGTATATCAGTGTTTCAATGCATACAATACCTGAAGGGGGGCAGTTACATAGGAAGCTTTCTCCAGGTCCAACTAGCATTTTATGAACTAAAATAGAAACTGCAAAGGATCTGGCACCCTTCCTATCATGCCAACACCTAGCTTTAAAATGCATTATGGTGTGCCAGAAGGCTAAAGTGTACATTTGCAGCACCGGAGATAGCATGAGTCACTAGTTACCTGGGCAAGATTAAAGGAGAAAATTTCGCAAGTGATAATGAAAAGAAATCAAACTGGCTAATCAGTCTCCTTTTCCCTACCTGTAAATCAGAGATGGAGCACCTACAACCTGCAGGCCAAAGTAATCTCCCAGAGCTGGGGTCTTCCCCTCCTTGGGGCAAGCTAGCACTGATGTTCCAGCCATGGGGGGGCGAGTCTGGGAGCCTCACCCGCACACACACGTGGCTGGAGCAGGAGTGCTGGCTTACAGTGGAAAAGCAGCAGTGAGCCAGCACTAAAAGCCCTTGTGTGGGCAGACCCGGCCTTAGGGCAAGGCAAGCAAGGTGGTTGCCTTGGGTCCAGTGCCTTCAGGGCCCCGCAGTGCGCCAAGCCCAAGTACAAGGGGCTGCGGCTGGAGCTGCTGCTGCACAAGCTGGTCACCTGCATTGCTGCTCATCTCACTGGCCTTTGCGCAGGAAATCTCCATAGGTACCCAGCCTGGCCAGGGTCTCCCTGCCTCACCCTGTGGGCATCTGGGCTCCAGAGCTGGCTCGGCTCACGAGTGTGTTGACACATCTAGGTTGAGTTTGGTCCTACTGAGCCAGAATGCAGCCCAAGTCATTGGCCTTTCTCCCTGTCTGCTGCAAATTGTGTTTTATTTGTATGGAGGGAAGAGTCACACAAGACAGCAGAGAATCTGTCCCGGCCAGCGTGTTGTGGAATATATCCAGCAAGCAACTTGCGCAGCCCAGGCTGGATTCTGTAACCCCTCAGCTGAGTTTGACTTAAACTGAAGCATCCACTGGTGAGGCCCTGCTGTCAGTGTGATGCCTCGGGCCCCACAAACTCTTTGATCAAGCCTGTGGGTGGATGGCTGGCTCCGCCCGGCAGCAAGGAGGAAGTGGTTCTGCACACTGCCATTTCCCCTGGGCTGGGGGGACACACAGGAAAACACTCATCTGCACGCCCTACCTCCATTGCTCCCATTGGCCAAGAACTGGAGGGGGGCTCTACAAAAATCTATTAGCCCTGAGTCAAGGTACCTCCTCATGGGACTGGAGCATGAGGGGAATCCTGGCACCCTGAGTTATATGTTGTGGAGTTTTTTGCTTCTCAGTTGGGAGCCATGTCAATGAGGGGTTTTTTTTGTGCTTCTCAATGTGTGTGGCCACCGGCTTATTTTTCTGTGGGTCAGTGGCCACCCCCCCAAAAAAGGTACCTCACCCCTGTTGCAAATGAATATGTTTTTAATACAAGGATGTCGTGTGAACTGCATTTCTTTGAAGTAGCCTGAATAGGAAGCGTTGTATCTATTTGGTGCATTATTATTCTCTCAAACTTTTGATATGGTTCTTGCCTAAGTAACGGCTAGTCACTTTCTCACTATTCAGTTTCTCTGTTTACTCAGATTTGCAGTGAACAATGCCCTATGATTGCCACACAGGGTCACCATAGAAAAGTTATAGTAAATTCAACATAACAGCATCACAGGCAGGGCGCAAAATGAGGCAGTAGGTTGGAGTATGTATACCTGCAATCCCTCTTCTGACTTCATTCACCTTGTTGCTGCCCTCTTCCATTTTTAAGTTTCTCTCTGTAAAAGCACAAGGCCTCTTAACCCACCTCTCCCTCCTGAAACATTATAGTTAGTGGGGGAAAAAAGACCCATGGAGTTACAAAAGGAATGCTGATCACCACCACTTGTCCTAGACAAATTTTTCTTGAGTCCTCTCCCCCCTCTCCTGTCTCCTCACCTCTTGACTTCTCCATGTCTGTTTGGAAAGTAACTCTTTCAGCTATGGTTTGTCAGTAAAGTGCCTCACATACTTTAGACACTACGGCTGTACCATATAGCCCTTTTAAATATAAACATCCCCATAATCAAACGTGACACAAGAAATTAAGAAATGGAAGCTTTTAAGTATGACATTGCAGGGTAGAGGAATTGAACAGTATTTCTTTAAACAGATTATGAGCCCTCTAGTGGCTCTCATGGTTCTTTAAGCCACCAGAAACCCGTCAGAGCAATTGTGCGTGAATTCATAGTAAGGCCCTGCACGTATAGTCAATCAACATGATTTCTGCCATGATGGGTTTCCTTCATACTATGTATGTAGTACAAGGAACAACTCATCTGGATTAGTATCTCAGCCTCCCACAAATGTAGTGAAAAAGAGGGGTAACTGCCAAGGTTTAGTAAAAGTGCAAACGAAACTACAGCTGCTCATTTGGAGGAAAGAGTTACTACTCAATTCCTATTTATGAAAATTATCCTCCTACTACAGAAGTCCTATGCAAAATCCTTCAAGTAAATGGGAAAAGGAGGGTTAAATGCTTTTTTAAAAAATCATTCACTAGTATATTAATGTGCTCTGCAATTGCTATATCATTTTGCTCATAAACAACTTCTTAAGATTCCAGTACAGCCATTGTCACTGATGGGTTTTATAAAAGTTGGTTTGCATCAGATTCACATGTGCAGGCAAATCTGAGTTGACAGCTTCCTTTTAACATCGTGGGTTAGGTTAAGGGAGTGGCAGCTGGCACTTCCAGCTTGAATCTGTGTCAAGAAGCAAATTAACACAGTTGGTCGCTTATTCACAACAGGTGAGTTTCTTTTCTTCCTTCTAAAGAGAAAAACTAAAATATCACCAAGGACAGAATCCCACGTTTATTGCTTCTACAGTTTCCATGTGCTCAAGTTACAGTTAAATAGATTCTTTTTCCAACTTGCAAGCCCAGCACATTCAGAATGGGTTCTCAGAGCCAAGTTGGTTCCCTTCTATCCCCCCAAATCCCATCTGTAATAAAGGTTCTGCAGGCCTAAGTGACACCTGTATAACCCCCACCACGCCCTTAACTGAATAGGTCTGAATGATCAAAAAACTTAACAAGCCTATTCAGGAGGGATGAGATAAAACAGAATTCCCAGATTCTTCTGTTATAGCTACATTGGCTCTAAAGAGCTAACAGAAAATCCAATAAGAGTTGGTCACTAAAAAGTCAGAGACAACACAGAATACACATATACAGAATATTTACATAGTATGATCATGCTATTTGTAATGGCATTTTCTCAGTTCCAAACTAGACATTATTGGACAGACTCACTAACCCAAGACCTGCCAACTCTCACATACTGGGAATTCAAACTGAGTTGTAGGTGCTGCTTTAATGCAAAAATTAGTTCTTGTAGAAACAATCACTTCTGACCCAAGACGACATTTTTAACACCAGAAGAGAATTTTAAAAGCAAACATCACCATGCTATGAAGCCTCCAGAAGAAAAATACATAACCTACTTTCATTGCCCAAACAGAACAAAACACCACCAAAATCAGAGTGAAAAGTTAATACCCTACTGCGTTCATTATAATTGGATAGAACCATTTAACATTATTGTATTATGTTATTATGACCCAATGGCCAGATGATCCCAGCTTCACCAGAAGGGATAGTGCCTGTAAGACCAGAGCCACCTTGAAGTCTTGCCAGGTGGTGAAGGGGCAACTGCTTGTATATTTCCATTTTTTATTAGTTATTGGCATTACCCTAAGCTCGTGGGGGGGGGGCATCCTGTGGCCCGTGGGCTGCATGTGGGGTTGTGTGTGTGGCCCACGAGACATTATTTACTTTGGCCCATGCTCACAGGGTTGCCAGATTCTGCAGGTATCCATGTGTATAGTTTTTTCCTACCAATATTACTAAAGTGATATCTATGTAAATCAATTGTATCCTTTGGTATATATGGTTGTGACAATTTTCTTCCACTATTTGATCGGAGGAAGTGGGTCTGGCCCACGAAAACTCATCACCTATTAAACCATCTTGTTAGTCTTTAAAGTGCTACACAGTCCTGTTTTATGTAAATCAAGGCACATGAAATGAGGTGCATTCTTATTGCACAGAACACTGAGAGTCCTGCACTCCCTCTGCAGCCAAAGTGCTGCTACAATTCTATCGGCACGCCCTGCAAATTCTAGATACGCAAGTACAGTTAGCAAAACTACCCTATCTTAGGGAAACCATCTTGATTACGTGATTGTGGCCCACTGAGATAGAGGGCCACTCATCCAGCCCACTCACGAGCCTGGGTTTTTCCACTGCTGCCCTAGCCCTTTAGCATCCTCGTCTTGAACTTCAGCGTGCTAGGCACTGTACAAACAATCAAAAGGCATTGCCCCAAGCTGCTTGCAGCAATCTGTGAGCCCTTCCAACCAGGAGTCACACAAGGCGGGGTTGAGTGGAAATCTTTTAGTGAACCAGGGGGAGACAGGGCTACCCCTCAAACTTCTGTAGGGGGAGGAGAGAGGCTTTGTGGCCAGACCTGAAGAGCTCCCAGGAAGTGGGAAAGGTGCCTCTCACTGCGCTGGGCCACTAGGAGGTATCTCCCTCCCCCACCCATCCTGGACCATGGACTCCTAGAACTGGAAGGAATCAAAAGGTCTGCAGCCCAGCGCCCTGCACTCATGGCAGGGCCAAACCTCATCCACCCCCTCCCACACACACAGAGAGTTTAAGGCTTTCCCACGTCCAGCCTGTCCACTCGGGGAGGGACCTGGCCACAGGGCGCGGCAGGCTGAGGGGCGCAAAGGGGGGTTACCTGCTGCTTCCTTGCGAGCTTCCTGTCGCTGCGACGGGCGGGAGCTGACGCCTCCTTTGGGGACAGCAAAGACCAGGGCCGGGCTAGATTTCCGCCGGATCGCCACCCGCCTGAAGTCAGCGCTCTCCCCGCCGCTCATCCTGCCGGGGGAGGAGGAGGAGGCGGCGGCAGCAGCGCGCTCAGCGCCTGGCGGGAGCAGGGCTTGCATCGCCTCTGGCTAGCGCACGGGGGGGAAGGAAGCCAGCAGCGGAGACACGGGGACCCTGCCCGGCTGCGGCTGGCTCCAGGCGCCGCCCGGCCCGGCCTTGTGACGCCGCTTCCCTCACCTGCCGCGGCCAGGTGCGTCCCGCCCGCCCCGCCGGGAGGCAGTCAGCCTCCGCACCACTGGGGCAACGCTGCAGCTCCGCCCCCTCCGCCGGCGGCCTTGGCCTTTGCCTTTGCCTCTGCTCCGGCGGCGCCCTCCCCACCCCCAACTTCAGCCCTTGCCTTGGGCTCACTCCGCGGCACCACTAGCCTGGCTTCTCCTGCAGCTGCCGCGCCACCTGCCCGCCCACGCAGCGCACCCCCCCGCTGCCCAGAGAGCACCTTGGAGCCTCCTCCAGCCAGGCAGCACAACCGCCTGGGCTTTGCGGGCAGCTCGCCCTCATACCCCGCTCTTCTTCCCGGCTGCTCCACCACGCACGTGCCTCCTCCCTCCCCGGCGACAACTCTGCGAAGCTGCCACCTGCGGCACCGAGAAGCGGCGGCTTCCCCCCTCCTCGTCTGTGTTCTGCTTCCCGGGCTTGCTTGTTCCTTTCTCTGCTGCTGAGGCAGCGCGGACAGAACAAGCAGGCAGGGACATGCCTGTATCCAACCACACTGAGCCTTACCGGACTGGGGAGCTCTCAGGCCAAGGGAAGCCTGCCTGACAGGTCTGGGCTTCATACATGAGAGCCTGGAGCGATCCAGCCTCCTGGTAGAAACAGACACAGATCCTCTGGGGGAGCTGGAAGGCCTGGGCCCTCCACCTTTCCATCCTAAAATCGATCCTCCTCACCAGGCAGGCACTGCTTTCCCCGGGAGTGCTCTTCCTCCTGCCCTCTGGAGGAGTGGAAGGATGCCAACTTCCTCAAAGATTTCTGTGTCTGTATTAGAAATGGGCCTTACCTTGCCACACACCAGGGAAAGAAGCCAAAGCAGGTCACCCTCCTCCTTTCTTTTTTTCTTTTTCCAATTATACAACAACCCAAGTACCAGATGTGTCATAATATCCAAAGTAAAGGAAAGAGTGAGTAGAAAGAGAAGGAAGAGGAGGGGCCATATCTATCTTCGGCATTGACATTCATCAGAGATGTCTCAAAAGTCAGCCCAAATTGCTTTGAATGTTTCAGGCATTCCCTTTCTGTGCAGAGCCATGCCTTCTTTAGCTGCATGGTCAGCCCTCTGGTTGAACCAAGCATCAATATTTGATGGGGGTTGATTTTTCCATTTCAGCAGAACTGATCTTTTTAGCAACCAAAAGCTGCATGTTGGACCCATGCTGCCTTGTCAGCAAGTAACTGCCAGACATCAAGCAGATACCGAAAAAAGGAAACTTAAGGGGAGGGGGCACCCATAAAAAATGTTTCCTCTGAGCTTGTGATAAACCACGTATGAGCATGTTCATTTAAACAAATATACTTTCATGTTCAGCGGTGAGGCGAGGCAGCAGTGTTTGTCAAACAAACATATTAGCATTCTTTTCTGGAACTGTGTATGTTTATTTATGGAACATATGCAGAGCACTGTGCTGATAAAACATAGTGTTAAGCTTGAGTAATTTGAAATGAGCTGTGTGTCAGAATGTCACATGCTCTGGAAGCACAGTGATAAGGGCCATATAAAAATCTATACCATCAGGGATGATTTATGAGTATACAGAGAGTAGGTGCCTCAATCACAAAAAGTGAAGCCCCACCCTAGAGTCTCCTCAACTATAAGCACAATTTTAATAAGGGATTCTGAGGGTATTGGATGCCTCACTGTGTATAAGGCAATCATCACTCTGCCCTAAGTTTTCCAAACCAAGTAGTGATTTGCTTGGATTCCAGTTCAGTACTTTAAGGACGGAGGTATTTAGCTCTTTCTGAAAATCAGCCCCACGTTAAGGTATCTCCAATGGAGAGAAAAACAAAAACAAGACAAAGCAGGTCCCAGTTTAAAAACAAAATAAACACTTCAGGAACAGAAATAAAAATGCCCACTGTAAAGGTCGCAGCTTGTCTAAGGCAATGGTCTCCAACCTTTTTACACCCAAGCTCACGTTTTAAATGTTAGGATAAGCCAAGATCTACCCCATCCCTTCTCCAAGACCCCACCCCTTCCTTGAGGCCCCGCCCTCTCTGTTCCCCTCCTCTCCATCACTTGCTATCCCCAGCCCTTATGCACACTCAGGGTACAGCTACACTGCTGCTTTTTTTTTATCCGTCTGTTGGAAGAGGTTTTTCCAACATTTGGCCCATCTAGACTGAGCCAAATGTCGGTGTAATGGGGTGTCAGGGTCCCGGAAGGGGAATCCCGCACCCTGCACTGATGCAGCGCTCGGCCTGAATGCCACGGCGCTCAAGCGGCTGTGCCAGGAATGTTCAGCGGCCTCTGCAGGCTCTTGTACAGGAGCACCCTGCGCTGCCAAGCCGAAAGGCGGGACTGCGTTTGCACCAGCATCCCAGGCAGAGGGCGCCCGCTTTTAAAAGGCTGGGGGGGAACCAGGGAGCGGCCCTGGCAAAGGGGCATAGGGTGATGCAGCCCCAGAGACAGAGGCCGTCGGAACAAGTCAACAGGAGATCCTGGAGGAGGGCAGCACGTCGGAGCACAGCAGGAGGGGAGGAAGGAGCCCAGGACAGGGCTGAGAAGTGGCTCGTGGGTCAGTGAGTTATGGCAAGCCCCCACCGACCAAACAGGAAACTGTCGTCCCTGTTCTGAGGGTCCTGGGCTGAGAGCTGGAGAGAGGGTGGGCCCAGGTCTCCCTTCCCTCCCTGCACACGGGCAGCGGTGGACTAGTTGAAGTGACTCGGAAAAGGCTGCTGTTGGACACTGTGGACTACAGGTTAACTGTTGGGGTAGGAGTCACCCAGTGAGAGTTTCCTCCTGAAAGGGAGGAAAACTGTAACAGCTGGAAAAACCCCTTCTTTCAGAAGCCCCCTTATTCCTCATGGAACGAGGAATACAGGGCTGCTGAAAGAGCATGTTTGCTCTTCTGCTAAAAAAAGCGGAAGAACAAACGCATCCCTGGATGTGGAAGAGTTTTTCCGGGATACCTCTGATATCCCAGAAAAACTCTTGTAGTCTAGCTGTACCCTCACTGGGTTGAGACAGGAGGTGTGGGCTCTGGGGTGGGAATGAGGCATTTGGGTGTGGGAAGGGGTGAGGTGCAAGCTCTGGGAGGGAATTTGGATGCAGGAGGATGTGGAGAAGGGGATGCTGGCTTGGGGAGGGGGCTCCAGACTGGGGATTGTTTGGTTTGGGGTGCTGAGCAAGCCACAGGCTTGTGGATATGAGGCTGCAGGAGTTTGGGTGGAGGTGTGTGAGGGGCTTAGGGCAGGGAGGTCGGGAGTATGATGGGCTCAGGGCACAGATATGCAGTGTGTGGGGATGGTTCAGGAGTGTTGTGGTAGAAGACTGCAGATATGGGGGTGCAAGAGTTTGGAGGATGTGAGAGGCTCAGGACAGGGGGTTCCAGTGTCTGATAGGCTTAGATTTGGGGTGGGAGGGGTACAGGAATGCTATGATGCTGCGGCAAAGTGGGGGGTTGGCCCTAATTGGGGGCTTGTTGGCCAGGCTTCATTTTAAAATAAAATATGTCGAACACAAAAGGTTTCAGCATTGTCTTTATTTATGAGGAGAGTAGGGCAACTGTTTTGAGTCAGGGGTCTCCGACCCCCAGAAAAGTCAGTCAGGGCCACACAAGTGAGATGCAAAAAAACAACCCCTCCAAAACACCCCAAGCCTCACCCCAACTGTGCTGGTGGATGCTGGAGCAGAGAACAGTGTTCCAGTGGGTGCTGGGGCAGGTGGCAGGATCCTGGGGAAGGGTGGTGGGAGTACAGTGCTGGTGGGTGTTGGGGCAGGGGACAAGGTGCTGGGACAAGGTGCTGGTGGGAGTAGAGGACAGGGGCTGGGCACGGTGCTGATGGCAGGGTGGTGGTGGGGGCAGGAGGTAGGGTCAGCTCGGGCCAGTACCTGCAGCCAGGTCTCAGGAAGTACGTGCGCTGCTCCCCGGTGCGTTTCCTGAAACACCAGGTCCCATCACAGACCTCCCTGGTGCCTCCCTGGGGGAGGAGGTCCCAGGACCACATGATCTCCGGTCCTGGGACTCACCCCCCTGTGCAGGAAGGCAGCGGGGGAAGTAAGTCACTGGCCCGCCACAGACCCGGCATTTCAGGAAACACGACGACTGTTTGGGGGAGGAGGGAGCAGCCCATGCACTTCCTGAAACCCTGGAAGTGGCGCACAGCTGCAGGACTTCCCCCCCCAACACAGCAGGAAGCTGGCACTACCTCCATTGACACTGAAGGTAGCGTCAGCGGGGGCTTCTTCTTGGGAGTGAGGGGAAACAGTGGGGGGCCCAAACACCTTGCAATCAAATGGTTGAGCCTCCCCAAACAACCTGTCAATCACAATCTATGGGTTGGTGACCATGGGTCTAGGGCTTGACTCTATTACAGGGTGGAACCATCTGCAGCAATCCATCCACTGGGGGTTGATTTAGTGGGTCTAGTGAAGACTCACTAAATTGACCACTGATCACTCTTTTGTTGACTATGGTACGCCACTGGAAAGAAAAGAGTGAGGGAGGCAGCAGAAGTGTGTCTCCCATTGACCCACAGTGGTATGTAGATCTAAGCTTCAACTTGAGTTATGTTATTAATGTAACTCAAATTGCAAAGCTTAGATCAACTTGTGCCCATAGTGTATACCTGACCGAAGAAATGTCAGTGATGAGCATAGAAATGCTTGTGGCCTCATGGGACTCCCAAAAACTGAGCAACCTGAAATTGCTGGTCATGTGTCAGTATTTAAGTTTCTACGTCTCAAATGAGCTCAGCAATACCAAAGAAGATCATACCTATAATTCTTTAATACCAAGTTTTAGAAAGTCTTATAGCACAGTCTTTTCCTTTACCCTCTGGAGACTAAGATTTGTAGACTGTACATCACAAGAAAGTATTTGAGCACATTTGTTTGGGTGGTAGTCCAGGGAGTTTCCTAAAACTTAATATCAGGCCTGTATGTTGTCTCTTCTTTAAAAAAAGTTTTACTTCATAAATATTTCTTTTTGGGGACTGACAATCTCATTCTTCCTTTTGTTTGAAATTCCAAATAGTATCTAGTAAAACCAAAAATGGAATCCTCCACATACAAAATCCATAGTCAAATATGTAGCCAGCCAAGCCAAATCTTGCTTAGATAGTTGGATGTTACTTTGGATATATAGTCTGATTATTCTTTGAATAAATAGCTGTGGAATCAGCAACCTGGCCTGCCAAGGGGAAATATACAGAATAAAAGTACATATATCAAAAGTTAGACAACATTTATAGATGAGAGCACACATCTCTGATCTCATTCACTCTGTTGCACATTCCATATGAAAAACCTCTGATGGCAGCAGAAGTCCTCAACACACAGTATCTGCCAGGGTGTGCCTTAGAGAGCCAGATGAGTAGAAAGAGATTTTATATATACATCAATTAAATCAGAAAGCAAATGCAACATTTAGTAGGTGAAGACTATGTGAAATTGAGCCATGGGCTGGTGGACATCAGATTCTTAAACTAGTGAATGGCTTACAATGACAATGACCTCACTCCTCATCTCTGCCTACTATCAGATGGGCTCAGTTCAGGAGAAAAGAAGTTGCAGGTCCCTGATCTTGGGCTGGATAGGGGCTAGATTGATGCAATGTAGATAAAAGCAGAGAAGCAAATGAGGGACAGTGCTAATGGACCAATTACAGCACCATATGTAAGCAAGCGTAAGAGAATGGAAAAAGAATCATGAGTCAAAAATCATAGGTGTATCATGCTCTCTCTTCATTAACATGTGTACCACAGAGGACTGCAACCCTGATACCATAACATTGTGGCACTTAATTGTCATGTCAAACCACATGACCCACTGTTTAACATGGGGCTATTTGTGTAGTGTAGAAGCACTGAATGGTGAAGAGATAGCTGTTGAGAAAAAAAATCTATGCTAGTCTTTTGTATTCTAAGGTTCACAATGTCATACTGTTCTTAATGCCACTTTAGGATCTTGTCCAGTAGCTTTAACCATGAATCATTATGTTCATCATGACCAACTCTGTCTCTACCACATGGAAGACTCTAGGTTGAGCGCTGGTTGTTGCAGAGCTGTGCCTGCAGTTCTACATGTATACACACAGTTGAAGGTCATCAACTAGCTGAAGGATTCCTGGCCTCATAGCACATTGGTCTCTGCTGCTACTTTCATCTTAAAAACAAGTCACATTTTTCTTCCACAGATTTGCATCTGGTCCATTTTTTGCATACACTTATGCTATATTGAAATCATGTTGAAAAAGACTATACAAGCTGAACTTTCCTAAGCAGTCCCAAACCAGAGAATATACCAGACCAGGGGACACCAATGCTGGGCCTTCTGGCCTGGCCTCTATCCCTGGGTTCCACTCCTCTAGAGTGCTGGGGCTCCATTCCCGGATGTTGGCCCTGAAGGTACCTGGGATCCACTCATGGGCCACCAATCGCCCCATTGGCCCTGGGACTCAGCTTTTTACTAATCCAGCAATGCTCCTGGCCCTAGCCCACCAGTTTTTCTCAGTGAGTGCTCTAGCCCCGGAGCACTCACAGGATTGTTGACAATGCCAGACCACGGGTGTTATTGGACTAGGAAAGTACGGATTACAGATGTTCAACCTGTAGTGAGTACTCCATATTGTTTTTGAAAGATTTCTGCTTGGAGGAAGTAATTGCTGCTAATCAGTAGTTTGGCTAAATAAGACTTGCAGGATGGAACTCCCATTTATCAAAGTTCCACACTGGTTATAGACGTCTCAGATTATTCTTCATTGTCACTCCCAGTTTAATGAAGTCTGCCTCTCCCCGCCCCATTGAAGTCTGACATGTAGATACCATCCATGAATTTGTTTTAATACAGATTAACTTCAGGTGAAGGCGAACTTTCAGAATCATTTTTAATAAACTGGAACAGAAAGAGGAGGAAAGAACCCTTTCTGTTCCTCTTGGGAGTTGATGCTAGCTCTCTTTACAAGGCAAAGATTTTTGAAAATGATTAGTGATTTTAGATGAACAATTTGAGACAAAGCATGTGTAATAGTCAGAAGATGGGTGCTCAGCACATTATAAAAATTAGGGCCTATTAATGGGATCTCAAACTAAATACCCAAAATTATTGGCTAGTTTTTATAATTTTGGCCAAATCTTTAGTTTTATGTCAGATCATAGCCTGGAGTGAGGTGGACTTCACTGTTAGGAAACTTGTGTTAATACTAAACTATTTTATATAACCCTAGGGCAGTGTTTCTCAAAGTGGTCTGCGAAACCACTTTGAGAAACCTGCTAACTGGCCACTCTGGTGTGTTTATTTACCGACTCCACAGCCACTGAGCTTTGCTGTTCCCCTTGGTTTCGATTTGCGTTTTGTAGCTAAGGGGAGCTGCAGGACGCAGTATGGGCTGGACCACTGCTTCGCACGGCTCCCCTTGGTTGCAAACAGCGAACCAGAGCCAATGGAAGCCACAAGGTTCTGTGGCCACAGAGCCAATAAACACACACACTGGAGCAGCCAGTTAGCAGGTTTCTCAAAGTGGTTTCGCAGACCACTTTGAGAAACACTGCCCTAGGGTTAAATTTTGTGTTTGGATATGATTGTGGTACAGGTTGATCCTCTCTAGTCCAGCACTCTATTGTCCAGCAACATCTGTAGTCTGGCATGATTTTATTTAGCCAGATATCCGTATCATGGGTGTGACCAAGTTTCCCATAAAGTTTGTTTACAGCCCCAAGTCCTGGCTCTCAGTGTTCTGTGCTGTTATTTAGCCCTAATTTACCCCTAATCGTTTTCTAAGAGCCCAATAATCAGTGGAAGTGTTGGTAATGCTACTAGACAATATTGACTTCCCATGGTTCGTCAAATTCTCTGGTTCAGCACTGGTCAGTTCCCAATGGTGCCGGACTAAAGAGATTCAACCTTTACTCTCCTAATGAGACTATAAGTCAGATTTACACATCATAAACCAACCCATGTCCCAGGAATATTACAAGTTTTAATGTAAGGATCCATTTCTAGGTCTCACAGTTGGGCCTTATTGTCCTGAGCCAAAGTCTTCTTGAAGTCATTACAGTGGGATTCATCACACTGAGCTCAATGGACTTTGAATAAGGCTCCCTCTGTGATGGGTCGTGGGGAAGAAGAATGGTCCCATAACTTCTTAATTTTCTGCTGACACCATATCAGGTGGAAGAGAAAGAAAAAGCATGGAAACATGTAAATATAAAAAATAATGCTTTCTCTCTAGTGCTCTTTTTCCTTGTTTTGTTGTCTAGATAATCCAAACCTTTACCTTAGTTTGTCTTTATTCATGCTCTCTGTATGTATTTGACTATAAATCTTAGGGCAAATACTGTGTACATCTGTGGTGCTATATACCTCATGTAATAAATTTCGTGTATGCATAGAAACCTAACAACGTAATAGAACAAAGTGTTTTGGATCTGTACTTTACAAATACCAGGATGGAGGTTTTTATCTCCTTCTCCTGTATGCCACTAAAAGAACATCAAGCTGATGAAATTATTTGTAAAAAGAAAAACCCTCATTAATTTGACACTAATCCTGGAAGAAATGTCATGGTCATGACATTGTTGCTACCTGTATGCCTTTGTTCTGCTAGCAGTTTTCTTTCTGACAGAGCTGTCAGCTACCTAGCATCCTTCTTAATGAGGTATCTGGTACCTATGCATAAAATTTGACCTGAGTATTAATAATTTATAGTGACTTAATATACTGATTTTAAAGCTGCTGCAGTGTTTGCAAAAATCTCCTAATGGAACCTCTTCTATCCTTGGTTTTTTTTCCTTCTTTCATTCTCACCCATGTTTGGATGTTTATGACTAAGATTTGATTATCTGGAGCAGAAGTTGTGAAGATACTGCAAGATCTGCTCCTGTCCCAGCTTCAGTACTTTCATTCAGCATGTAAAACTATTGTGTTCATTGTTACTTTATTTCTGTATTACTTTAGGGGAAATATAGCTTACTGGCAGCCAGATTTCGTGCTCTAAATGCCTGACTCCTTTTCTAAGGCTTTGTCTACACTGCAGGCTTCTTTCTGAAGAAGCTTTTCTGGAAGAGATCTTCCGGAAAAACTTCTTCCAAAAGAGAGCGTCCACCCTGCAAAAGCACATCAAAAAAGCAATCTGCTTTTTGAAAGATAGTGTCCACACTGAATGGACGCTTTCTCACATTTCAGCTGTGATTACTATGGACAGAGTGGTCACCAGGGCACCTGTGCTTTTTCCTCTTTCCTCTTCTTTCAAAAGAACTCCCTCTTCTCCGTCCACACATACCTTTTTCCAAAAGAGCTCTTTTGGAAAACAGCTTCTTCCTCATAGAATGAGGATAACCAATGTTGGAAAAAACCCTCTGTTATTTCAATTTTTTTTCAGAAGAATGCAATTGCAGTGTGGACGTAATTGAATTTTTTTTCGGAAAAACAGCCATTTTTCAAAAAAAACCAAAAAACTCTGTAGTGTAGACGTACCCTAATTTTGGAAACAGTACTTTCTGGAAAAAGTATGTATACAATTATTTCAAAGCTTTATACATGGTAAATGGTTGTGCCTTTAATATATTAAAATGTGGTGTGATGAGAACCTTTATAAACAATCATGAACAGATATAAGCATAGATGATTTGGTCTGAGTATAGGATGGGGATACAGGCATTCCAAAATTCCAGTCCCACCTCTGATACAGATTCACTTCTGTGGCTGTGGACCAAATGTTAAAAGGACATGTTGAATATAAAAAAAATCCTCCAAATTTCTCATTGCATTTGTTTTTAAACTTACTATTATTACAAGTACCAAGTTTACTGTGACTGAGATTGCAGAGGGTGAAATCTATTCCTTTTCTTTTTCCAGTGTGCTCACTGTGAGTATCTCCTGCTCAGGCAGTCAATTGCACTTGTAATCTGTGTGTCTTTCACAAAGTAACAAGGTAGGGAAAAGTTTAATTAAGAAAATGATAGTAGAACCTAGTAGACAGTAGAACCTAGGGACAGTAGAACCCCTGTTAATATAGGTAGTGGAATTCAGGGGGAAAGTGTGGTACCTTAATTTCAGCTCATTTTTCTGATTTATTTTTCAAAATTGGTATCTCTTCAACTGCATGGCCTCAGATTTTTTCAACTGCAAGAGAGAGATAATACCCATTTCCAGAGATGCCACAAGGATAAATTCATGTGTGTAGAATGTTAGAAGGTTATAAGAGTAATATGTTGTTAATTGGTATTTTGCTTAGATATCAGGGTATGTCTAGTCTACGGAGTTTTTCTGAGATACCTCTGGTATCCTGGAAAAACTCTGCCACATCCCGGGAACGCGTCTGCTCTTCTGACATTTTTTGTGGAAGAGCATATGTGCTCTTTTGGAAGCCCTGTAATCCTCATTTTATGAGGAATAAGGGCTCCTCTGAAAGAGGAGGTTTTTCCAAAATTTTGCCCAGTGTAGACGAGTCAAATTTTGGAAAAGCCTCTTCCGAAAAAACAATTTGAAAAATGTACAAAAATTATGGAGCATCATTTGCGTACCTTTTTCTGAACAAAAGCAGCTGCCTAGAAGGCATTTTTGATAGCAGAGGTGGTACTTATTAAAGCATTTCCTTTTTAGTGCTATAATGCACACTGAGATTGTGTGCAATTGACATACCTTCCCACTCCTTAGGTTGCATGACTGCAGTTGTGACAACTGAGTCATTTACATTAACCTCTGAATTATTAAGCAACTGCTTTTTGAAATGCATTAGGTGTTCAGTGGTCCAACCCCAGTATTACAATCTGATCTGCACAGATGGACCCCTGTTAATAAGGCTTTGCAACAACACAAGGGCTTGTGTTGATCAGACTGTGCAATTATGGTCTAGGAGCCTGATGTGAAGCCCACTGAAGGCTTTGATCAGACCCTTAGCATGAAAGCAGTCAGGAATTATCAAACTTATAATACCATCATGGTTTGGTGGCCTAGTGGCAGCCATGTGAGAGAGTTGGATTCCTTTGGTCTTTTTCTCCTAGGGCTTATCTGCTCTACCAAGAAGACCGGAGCTGCTGCAGTCGCTCTTCCGGGGTTTGAATTAGTGGGTCTAGTGAAGACGGACTAATTTGGATGGAGAGGGTGCTCCCATTAGCACCTGTAGTCCTGCTCTGAAGAGGAGTAAAAAGGGAGTGTGGGCTCCTGTCGACCTCTTGCTATGTGAATGGCGCCAAAATGTGATTTAAGATACTTCAACTCTGGCTACATAATTAGTGTTGCTGGAGTTGCGTATCTTAATTCAAACTTATCCCCCAGTGTAGATCTAGCCCTAGAGACTAGCATGCAGGAGTCAGAAGCAGTAGAGAGGTATGTCTGTGGGAAAAGTGATCCCTGGAAACATATAATATTTGATTAAGACTATGTCTACACTACACAGCTTTTAGCGACAAGAGTGTGTCAACACAGAAGTCAGGCAGTGAAACTGCTGCGTGCCAGCTCCTTTGTTGACAAAATAGTCCGCTCCCCTCCCCCCCCCCCCCACTATGGTGTTTGCTTTGTTGGCAGGAGAGCAGTCATCACTTGGCAAAATTTTTGTCTTTTTTTGGGGGGGGGAAGGGAATAACACCTGTGAACAAGTAAAGTTTTGTCTCAATTGCCAGTGTGGACATACCCTAATTGTAAAACAAACCTGCTCAGTCCCGTTTGTACAGACAGATGGAGCAAGGTGCCATGCTGAGGGAGGAGGAGTTTCCTACCTTATGGAGAACACAATGATCCTCTTTTCTCCCCTGATCATATTCTTTCCCCCTGTTTGTGACAGTAGGAGAACAAGATATGGAGTCCAAGCCCTCAGCATTCAGAATTCCCATTGAACTTCATGGGGGTTCTGTGCACATAGGACATGCAGGATTACACCCATAATTTGAGGCATTGTTAAAATTCATGGGCTAGCATCAGAATCAACATTCATGATGAATATAAGCAACACTCAACAACAGCTTACCACTTGGGGGTAGAGTCATAAGAACTCACTGAAATAAGCTTAAATTGCTATTTACTTTAAAGTCCATTTGTGCGATAAAGCAAGCATGAAGTTTTTCCCCCTGTAGGTTTCTTTTAAATCCTATTTTATGGATTCTGACTTCAAGGATTTCCCCCTCAGCAATAAAAGTCTTTTACTGGATGAATAACATTCTTAATAGGGTATGACTGTAACAATCTAGTTTGAAAATTATTTTTGCTTTTTTTAAAATCAGATCCTATATCTTATTGTTGGACTTAGATACTTTGGCCAGGGATTCAGTGAGCTCATGAAGAGATTCATAAAGAGAAACTAGTGAAATATGAGTTATTAATTTACTTTGATATCCACAAAGAGACTATGGCTGTGTCCAGACTCAGGGGGTTTTTCGAAAAAAGTAGCCTTTTTTCGAAAAAACTTCACCTACGTCTAGACTGCAGCCGTGTTCTTTCGAAATTAAATCGAAAGAATGCGGCTTTTCTTTCGACGGTGGTAAACCTAATTCCATGAGGAAGAACGCCTTCTTTCGAAAGTGCTCTTTCGAAAGAAGGCGTTCTTGAAAGCAAACAGGCTTTTTAGAAAGAGAGCATCCAGACTCACTGGGTGCTTTCTTTCGAAAAAGCGGCTTGCTTTTTCGAAAGTTCCGCGTGCAGTCTAGACGCTCTCTTTCGAAAGAGGCTCTTTCGAAAGAGGCTTGCAGTCTAGACATAGCCTATGAGAACATTTTTCAAAGCATTGGATTTTTGGCCAAATTATTAGAATTCATCCCTGAGTTGTCAACATTTATTACACATGCATATTCATGCTTAGACAGACAAGGTGGGTGAGGTAATAGCTCTTATTGGACAGACAGCTAGAGAAGCTTTTGCAGGCAAATTTCCATGTGCTTTTAGAGCTTTTGTCTCACTTCAGGGCACACATTCCCTCTGCGATTAACGAAGACATTATTTATTTTTGTTAATGATTACCCAGCCAGAGGTGGTTTTGACCTTCCTCCAACTATTTCACTATGTTCAAAAGTGAAGTTTAGTTTTAGGTTCTTTCCCCATTTTTACATCAAAGTAGTTTTATCTTCTATATCCAGCAATAAATATCAATTATGTTACGTGGAGATCAGGTCCTTTGTAGTGACTTTTCATGTAATTAGTGTTTCTATCCTTATGAATAGTCTCCTGAAATCTAGCTATCTACATTGGATTTGATACAATGCTTCAGTTACAAATAAGCCCAAAACTACTATATTAATATTCCCTGTTACAGTATGTTACTATAATGCCATCTTTATAGAATGGTTGGGCAGTATACCCTCTTCTTTATACTTCTATACACTTCTTTTGTCACATACGTTATATATTAATTATATAACCTCAACTAAAATTCTGGATTGTTTCCAAAGGATGTAAGCAGGGAGAGACAAGAGTTACTTTGATATTATTGATTGTTCCACCAACTGTAACAGTTCTTATTGCACACTTACATCCCAAAATACATTGCGTTGTTTCATCAGAGAGGCTAGGGACTAAAAATGCTGCTGGAGACTGAATTAGGTTATCACTGCTTAACGCCATTTCTCTAAATGATCTTGCCATCAGGTATTTGGGGAAGTTTTTCTGCTGCTGCCTGTGATGGACAGATTAGATAGATAAATAGGGCTTTCAATGTCAGCCTTCTGCTCAAGTAAAGGAACAGCTGGTAACTTAGGGTACGGGGGTTATTTTTGAAGAAGGTATGCAAATTGCACTCACATTTGCATATCTTCTTCCGTTTTTTTTTTTTCCGGAAGAGGATTTTCCAATATTTGGCCTGTCTACACGGGGCCAAATGTCAGAAAAAAACACCCTCTTTCAAAAGCCCTCTTATTCCTCGTAAAACAAGGTGTATAGGGGACTTCTAAAAGAGAGGTTTTTTCCAACATTTGGCCCCGTGTAGACATGCCAAATATTGGAAAATCCTCTTCTGGGGAAAAAAAAACTCCAGAAGAAGATATGCAAATGTGATTGCAATTTGCATACCTTCTTCAAAAAAAACCACAGTATATCCGTACCCTTAGAGATGACTCAAAGGCTGAGGATGAGGGATACATAACAGAAGCTGAATGAGGATAACTTCAGAGAAGCTAAATTCAGCATTGTCAAAAGTATGTTATTTTGGGTGCTCAACTTTAGAGACCTAGAGACTGATTTTTCTGAGTACTTAGCATTTTTATTGTACTTCGTATGTTCAAACCATAGCCCTCTTTGACTTCCTTTATAGCTGGGAGTGCTCATTCAATACTTCTGTATATCTGGACATGTGCATCTCAAAATCAGACATCAAGGGAATGAGGAACATCACAATCAGTGCCACTCCCCCTTGCAAAGATCTGGGCTTACATGAGTTGCTTAGAATTGCCTCAGGAACGCTGTGACAGAGACAAGGATAGAATCCATTTCTCTAGGATGGCAAATACCTTCACCATAGGCCAGCCTTTCTCTTCCACTACTCTAATCATTCTCAGCCCATTTCTGTTTCCCTACACCTTTGTCTGTCCTATGTCCCTACCATCCTCTGCCTGCTTCACACTAGGGATGTAAAATCCCATTTAATCAATTAATCCAGGGATGGGGAATCTTTTTTGGCATGGGGGCCGCTGACTCACAGAAAAATCAGTCGGGGGCCGCACACAAGTGAGAACTCTCACTGATGTGGTCCTTGACTGAGAAGGAGAAAAACACTCCCCACATTCCCCTCACATACCAGAGTCTAGGAGGGACCAGATTATGTGTGCTCCAGCCCCACAGGGAAACTGTAGAGGGCTGGAGTGTCAGCATGGACCCCTGAGCCTCGGGGGCTAAATCCGGCTCCCGGGCCTGAAGATCCCCACCCCTGAGTTAAACATTATTGCCACCTTTACTTCTACACTGCCTTCAGGACTGGGCAGCTGGTAAGCAGTGGCTGTTGGCCAGGTACCCAGCTCTGTAGACAGCATCTGCCAGCAGTAGTGCAGAACTATAGGTGGCAATTTCATGCCATGCTGCCCTTAGTCCTGTGCTGTTGGTGGCTCTGCTTTCACAGCTGGGATACTGGCCAGCAGCTGCTGCTCATCAACTGACCAGAACATTAAACATTACAGTCTGGAAGGCAGGCAACCCTAAAATAATCGGGTGGAGAACCTCCACCCTACAACTCCTTTTTGGCTCAAGATCCCTTCAATTACAGCACCATGATATTTCAGATTTAAATAGCTGAAATAATGACATTTATTATTTTTAAAACCCTATGACCATGAAATTGCCCAAAATAGACTGTGAATTTGTTAGGGCTCTAATCATCCACATTCATCTGGCAAACACCTGTCTATCAGTCTATCTCTTATCAGAATACAGAATGATTAGCTGTTTGGGAAGGATTTTGACAATCCTTCTCCTCCTCTCTGACCCATCTAGTCAGATCCTTTTCAGATTTCTGCAAGGGAAAAGCTTTAAAGATGCTGTTTTGCTTTGATGTACAGGTATGGATTGCTGCACTATGCACAGCATTCATAACCCAATTTTCGGCTGGCTTTAGCTCATCCTTTGCTTGCACATCACTTGAGGCTAGAGAGATGTGCATTTTACACAGCTGCATAGTATGAAGGCCCTCCGCAGATACTGGTGTAATTCAGAGATTATAGACATTTGTGGAAACACTGTAAGGCTACGTCTACACTGCAGGCTTCTTGTGCAAGAACTATTTTGCGCAAGAGTTCTTGCACAAGAACATTTTCCACACTGCCATGTGCTTTTGCGCAAGAGAAGTGCTTTTGTGCAAGAGCATCCATGGCAGTGTGGATGCTCTCTTGCACAAGAAAGCTCTAATGGCCATTTTAACCATAGGGGTTTCTTGCGCAAGAAACCCCTATTGCCCATCCACACTGTTTTCTTGCACAAGAGCTCTTGTGCAAGAGAGCTTATTCCTCATCTGGAAAGGAATAACTCTTGCACAAGAAGCCCTCTCTTCTGATGCTTTACTGTAAATTTACTTGCACAAGAACACGCATGCAGTATAGATACTCCACAAGTTATTGCGCAAGAATGGCTGTTCTTGAGCAAAAAGCCTGCAGTGTAGACGTAGCCTAAGTGTATTCAGTCCTTATTCCCATGTCTGTTTCAATGTCAGTAAAAGGAAACAGCAAACCATTTTTATTCAGGGCTTTGTTGAACTTTCTTGAGCCTGGTGCCAAACGTATTGTGAGCCTCCCGGGAGACACTAAGCAGGAGTGCCAGACCCTCCCCTTTGTCCTGTCTTTTCCATTGTTCCCAACCTCTGTCTTGCTGCTTGCTGCTCTCCCTCCTCTACCTTTCCCATCATTCCATTATCTGACCTCCCTCCCCTCTCTCTGGGTGGTTTAGGCAAAGTGAATGAAGTCACTGTATGCTTTGCCTTTATATCTCTTAATACTGCCTTTCTGACAAACAAGAAAACTTTATCTCATTGACCAACTATCCACTTGCTGGAAATGTAGGCACAAAGGTGCATGAAACTTTCCCCATAAATAAACCTAGTATGGTCCTTCATCAATCCATACAATTTGTAACTATTCAGTGCATTGTGCCGTCTAAAGTCAGAGCTTAATTACATGTTCAAAAGCTTCAAAGGGGTAGCCTTAAAGGCTAACAAAACATGTAGATGGTATCATGAGCTTTCGTGGGCACAACCCACTATACTCCTGTCATCTGAAGACATGGGTTGTGCCCACAACAGTTCATGATATCATCTACATGTTTTGTGAGTCTTCAAGGTGCTACTAGACTATTTGTTGTTTTTAAAATTTTTCCTTAATTACATGTATTGCTAAACAATGTCAAAGAAATTCTCTTTGGTGTACTAACAAGTGGAGCACGGGCAAGAGGAAGGTCAAAGTTAAGATTCAAGGATAGATGTAAAAATACTATGAAAAGATTTAACATCAATCCAAGCTCTTGGGAATCTACATCATCAGATTGCAACACTTGGCGACAATTATTACAACAGGGCACGACATTCTTCGATAGTACCTGTGCAAGTCATGCAAAAGAATTCCACCTCAGATGGAAAAATTCTCAGACTCATGAAAATAGAAGTAGACTGGCATGTAGCTATTGAAATCAACTGTGCAAATCCAATATTGGACGCATAAGCCATGAAAGAAATTGCAGATCCAGGCACAACTCATAGATTGTCACTGCCGCTGCTTACCACTGTCTCTCACAATAAATGGGCCATATATATCAAACGCTACCTAATAGTAAAATGATACAAACAAAGCTATATACTGTATTGTATATGAAGCAGAGCAGGATTAGAATTAAAATCTTTGAGATTTCAATATTGTACAGAAGATAAGGTGAGGTGGGAGGTTTTTTTGACTTCATATAGCACTATTCCTTAATTTTGGTGGGAGGGGAAGGGAACCCAGACTGAGCTGACAGGGGCTACAGGTTGAGATTGAGCAACACCAACAGAGCTGTTGGAGAATCCAAAGCTGAGCTAGCAGGGGTCTGCCCAGGTTGGTCCCTGGAGTGAGGAAGTAGCCGATGGCAAGCTCAATTAGGCAAGGTGGGGAGCAGTCCCCAGAGTGAGGAAGGGACCAGAAGCAAGAGCACACTGGGTTTGGAGGCATCAATCCCTGGAGCAAGGCTGGGACTGGAGACAAGTGCAGCAGGGTGGGGTAAGCGGGGACAGGGTCCCTACTTGGGAGCTGGTACCTACCTCTCTCAGGGGTACTTGGAAGCCAGTTCTCTCTCTCGCCAGCTGAACTGCAGCTGCTCTTCCTGCCCTCCTGGCAGCGAGGCTGACTGTGGTGACCTCTGTAACTGGACTTTTAGTGTCGACACTGCCAGGTCTGCTTGTTGACCGGTCTTTTAGGTCGAAAACTGGACACTAGGCCACCGGAGCACTGGAAGAGAGGCTCGTCACTTTTAAAAGTGGGAAGGTCATTTTCTCCCACTGTTTTCCTGCCTTAAGAATAAGTGACAGAGGAGGATGGGGAGAGGAGCAAGCAGTGGGAGGGGCTTCAGGGGAAGAGCTGGAGTGAGTATGGGGCCTTGGTGAGAAGGGGCCAAGTCGGAGTGGGTCCTGAGGTGGCGTGAGGCCACAGTCCTTCTGAGTGCGGGCCCACTCCCATGGCGCCCTTGTAAACCTGGTATTGTTTCCATGAACTCTGATAAAAGCATACAGCAAATTAATTACAGAGACAGGGAAGGAGAAAAGAGTGAGCATAGAATTAAATGAACAAAAAATGGCCAGTTTATTTACTGGGACAGCAATGCATTACATTGTAATTTTAATTGGAACATAAAGATGTGAGATTCAGTATACTGGCTTCCTTTAATTGATTTCTTCAGCACTGGTTTGTTTTTCTGAAACCATTTGACTGCATGATCATACTACACATGTACAAGCACATAACTTTATGAATTCCTCACAAGGCATTTGCCTAGGATTATCTATAGGTATAGGAAACAAGGCAGGGAAGGATTAAAATGGGGATTATTTAACTTGAAATACAAATAATGCATTTTTGGAACAAAGAATTGCTCAACATTTTTTGCTTTTAAACAATAAATACCAACATCAAGTGTTTCTAATGTTCAATATTTTAGTCAATGAACACATATACTTTTGTTTTCTTCACCATCCAGAAGCTCTCCCTCATTTAATCCCAAGAAGGCATTACAACATAATTTCAATGCAACATAGGAGTAGCCAAGTTATAAGAGCAGTAAACATACACTACACAAATTTGGGTTTGTCACAAACACTATCAATGTTAAAACTGTTTGGAAATGAACACAACAATTGGTATGGTTTGTTAGATACAGGTCATCATGCAAATGGAAATGTTCAGTAAATTACAAAAATCACAAAACATCTGATTTTTGTTTTTGTTTTTTAAGGTTTTTTTTGTTTTTGTTATTTTTTACAAAGGATCAAGTTAATTAACCCTTTAACAGTCAAACCACAGGGCTTGAAATCAATAGGGCAATAACTAATGAGATATAATTAATTTACCCACTGGCATGGTGCACAAAGCCATACCTGTGAATAATAATAATTTTTAAAAAGCTAGATTTTTCTTATTTCTTCGTCAAAGCTGATTAAATGAATCAGCTAACAAACCATTTCATTTGTGTCACCTAGTTTTGTTCATTGATCTCCAGTACACCTTTATATCAAACATAAGGTTTAATTTAAAAAAAAAACAATTTGTTTAACCATTTTTACTAATGCTGAGAAAAACATACAAATAATCTCCACTCTTTCTATTACAGCATAATAATGATGAGCAGAACAAACATCTCCATATAAAGACAGTAAATTAAACCCAAGGCCCTATCACCCAGAGTCTGACAGCAAATTAACTAGTTATATAGAATATGGGATTTTTTTTTCTTTATCTCATGTCAGTTTGTCACTTTGTTGACTTAAGTTTTAGTAGAAAGGGATTTTCAAGAACTCTGCAGGAAAGAGATTAAAATGCAATGAAGATTTAAGCCATGCTTCTTAGGATATAAAGTACAGACAGACTCTGTGTAACAGCTGTCTTGCATTTTTGACATGGGGAGTAAGAATTATACAAGAAATAAGAATTCTCTAGCTTCATCATCATGCTTATGGAAAAGACTACATGATATAAACCTAAGAATCTCATGCACGCATTTTATATTGCATATTTAGATGCATTTGTGCCTTAAGGCGAAAGGCAATTAATTGCTTTTTTGTTTATTTCTTTTTCGCTTAATATTTAAAAATTAACACTCCCTTGCAACATTCATTTATGGTGAAAAAAATTCTGAATACTGTGAATCTCCTTCCCACACACTGCATGTACAGCAGGACAAAAAGAAGTACATTGATGGCTATCATTGTAAAAGAGGTAAATATTGCAATGATCATGCTTCAAACATAAAACATCAATGCCTGCCATTTTCAAATAAAGACTTTGTTAGTACAGAAACAAACAAATGTACAGCAATTCCAACAGATATACATCTATCACTTAAGAAAGGGAACAGAGTTCTCAGGAGCTGTATAATCTCATTATTCGCTCAGTTCGTTTCTACTGAAGTTGGTAGTAAAATTCTTCCAATGATGAAAGGTCAAGTTCTAAAGTAGCTAGCATAATATGGGCCCAGATCTGCTTGCACTACAGCCAGTGTAAGGAGGATGGTGTTCCACAGAATCATAGAATACTAGAACTGGAAAGGACCTCGAGAGGTCATCAAGTCCAGTCCCCTGCTTTCATGACAAGACCATGTTACTAGCTGCTGAATGCAAGCTCTGATACTAATATGATTTCAGGTTAGCAGCCTTCATTGGCAATGTCTTTATCATCTTTTAAAATATCCTCCTTCTTTTGTTTACAGATACATATGGCAAATGGTTAAACCCACCTTTATCTTAATAAATAGTTTCAATCTACTAATCTTACTATATATATAAATAATAATATTAATTCAGCTTGAGTTGAATAAATATGTCAAAGATCAATTAAAAAGGTTCTCCCTTGTGCTTCTATATAGAAGCAAAGACTCTTAAATGATTTGAGATAGGAAATTATTAATATTTTTCTATAAAAGTCTCAAGATTACCCTTGGATGCTGGTAGAGAATATATTCTCCCCCACTCCCCATTTTTACAATTTTCAATTTGCTCACTTTCTTTTCACTTTATATTTTAATTTGATTTATAGTTTATTTGTTTTTCTTCCACTGATTTCCATTAATGGGATGTAGATTATTGCTTTCTACTAGGAGACAACTCTTCCAAGCTCAGAAAAAAGGACAAAGGAGACCTACATTGAGGCTACGTCTACTTTACCAGATTATTTCAAAATAATTATTTTGAAATAAGTCCTGAAAAAACTATTTCAAAATAGAATGTCCACTACAGAAAAGCCTCAAAATTAGTCCGAGACAGGCTCCCTTAATGTGGATGAACTACCTCAACTTGGAGCCTCAGGAAGCACTGAGGAGTTATTACTTTGAATGACTCTGGGAAATAGTTATTTTGAAATAACAGCAGCTGAGCGTCCACACTAATGCTTTTTCGAAATAACAGTTTTGAAATAAACATTATTCCTCATCTCAAGCAGGAGTTATTATTTTGAAATAAAAAGACCTTTTTTTAAAAAAACAATTTTGAAACAATGGGCTTGCTGTGTGGATGCTCTTCTTATTTCAAAATAACAAGTGTACACATGCCCTTATAGGCTGACAACCAAGGTCCTCTTTATGTATAACAGCTACATTTCAAACATGAAATTCAGGACAAGTTTTTGAAAGGTGCTTCTTTGCTGCTTGGAGGGTAGTGGGGATACAATCAGCAATTCTAAGCATATCCAACCTTTAATATATGTATTCATTTTAAAATCAGGATAGATGCCAACATATTCGGAATGATTTTTTAAAATGGTGTGTGTGTGTGTGTGTGTGTGTGTGTGTGTGTGCGCGCGCGGAAACAATTCATACCAGACATTTGATAAAACTTTATATCACTAATTACTATCTAACCAAGAAAGCTTTACATTTTCTGAAATTTAAAATAATTTTTCTCCCCCAGTGAACTGACAAAAGAGGCAAGACTGCTCTGGGGCCTACAAAGCTTTATTTCTTACAATGCATTAACCACAGTCATTTTTTACATTTAAGTTGGTTCTTTCCTAGATCTCTTTAATTTCAAGAACGCATTCTTGCTTTATTATATTTAAAAATTCTAAATTGATTAGGAATTAAATTAAAGCATCACAATAGAATCAAAACTTTAAAAACCCACTTATTTCTGTAAAACGTGACCAAATTTTCGAATCCACGGAACATTCTTCTATAACTCTCGATCTAAATGGGTATACCAATACAGTGTTTTTAGAGTTAAGTTTACTTTGCAAATCACAATTTAAAAATGAATATACTATGAATATACTATTGAATGAATATTTCAAAAAAGTATATTCTCCACAGATTCATATCTAATTAAAAAGAAACTAACATATACAGGGTTTTTTGATATTTGTTTTAATTTAGGGGGAAAATGTTCTTTGTAGTTTCAACATGTTTTCATATACAAACCAAATAAGAAATAATATTCTAAATACAGTCTACAGCAACTGAATATGGCATGGCAATGCTAATTCTTTTCTCACTTAACTGATAAGCAGTAGCTGTCCTTGTCGGACACAGATGCTACCACTGAAGAATAGTAATATACTGATCTAATACTGTCAGATATTCTGAGGTGCTTTTTAGAGGCTACATTTGCCCGGACAAAACAGTTCTTTAATAAAAATCTACATAGCAGCTTATTTTAGTGCCAAACAGCATGATAATGCTAAACAAATTGTATCTGACTTTTCTGTCACAAGAGTAGGTTAAATATGGCACTAAATAGTTATGCAAATGCAGTATATGAAGGGTTGTGTGAACATCTTGGAACCATATATAGAAACAGAATTTTTAGGTTGGTATGATCAGACTTTTCATGAATTTGTTTCTATTTGTCTCCACCTCCAATTCTACACGTTTTGTTACATTAACTCAATGGCTCTGACAAGGTTATACAGTGTGTACATTGTTGATTACATTAGGATATTTCTATTTACAGCACCTTTATTACTGATACTATGGTAATGTTTGTTAGGCACAATGATTGGCCACTGATTCTTTTCTCCATTTGGGTACCTTTAAGTACTGTTAGTATTGGAGGATAGTGTTCATTTCCTCAAATTCAGTGATATTCCAACTATATCTGCAACAATTTTTCTTTTTAATTGCTGCAAATAGTAAGCTGCAGTAGTATTTTCATCTTGTGGTTCGTATTAACATCACAGAGAAGAAACAGACAGAAACATGGATATGTCAAAACCTGTTTTCTTTAAACAAATTAAGGCCACTGACCAAGAGCAAGGACCATGCTAATTAGCAACGAGTGGGCTGTACTTTTCTATCCCGATAACCAGATCAGAAGCCCAAAGGTGCTAAGACACTGCAGCTTATTTAGCTGTTTGCCTTGCTGTCAGAGTCTGTGCAAAATAAATTCAGCTATCCTTCATTTTGCTATGAAAATCCATATTCTGCAACATAGCTTTAGTCAGCATTTAAAGGAGAGAATCTTTAACTAGGAATACTGTGCACCATAGATCACCTGAGTATTTGTCATAAGCCGACAACGAGCTAAGGTTCTGTATTTGTTAATATTTGGCAAGGAAAAAAATGCACTATAGCAAAGTCCTACCAATTTCAATCCAAGTCATTAACCCTACATGCATGAGGTATTTCACCATAGGATATCTCACGCTAAGTGTATATAACCTCACAATTTTCACTCTTTATCCCTTCACTGGTAAGGCCTCAAACTAGTACCCTCAATTTGGGAGCAAAAACAAAAACTGAAATTTTCAATTAAATACACAACATTTTACTTCAAGTTATTTTAGCTTTTCTTTATCAGACACCAAACAGAACCCTCCCCACACGCCCAGAAAAAGCACCAATTCATCCACTTGTCTGAAATGCAAAAACAGACTAAATATGCAAGCAAATAACGGAATGAAAATCAAAGCATCATTCTTTAGTCTCCTTCATAGGTTTAATAATTAGCTTCCAGTGAAGAACTAGAACAAAACTAGCAGCGAGTGTAATAGAAATTAGAAAACAAGTGCATAAACAATATCAGTGCAGCAGCAAAATACAAAGTCACTATTAACATTCCAATTCACCCCATTTTCAATGTTTTTGTGCAATGAAAAAAATATTGACCATATTTTCTGGCCAAGATAACAATCATCATTAACCAAAAAAACCCCTTACTAAATCATCTTTAACTTAAGCTATTTCTGGTTCTTTTTTGGAAGTAAAATGAATTAAATACAACCCTCACCAAAAAGAGAAATGATACAAAACAAATCCAAAAAACAAGGACCACTTTTTATAAACGTGAAATTATGGTGCAAATAAAATAAAAAATAAATGTCACACCCTGAACACCAGAAAAGAAAAATCTGAACTGGTTCCTATGGCTGAACGTAGAGGATGTGAAAATAGGTTTTGTAACACTTTTTTTTTTTAAATATTGGCTTTAGTTTCTCAACATTTCAGAAGCAAAGCCACGCAGTTGGGAGGAACTTTTTCTCACGTTGTTAAATTTCACTAAACTTCAGGTGTGATAGCAAAGTTTGAATATAATTAGAGGAATCATAAAAAAATCACTTCTTGACAGGCAGGGCTCTGTGCTTTGTGTTCTTCTTCTCAACCATCACTCAGTTGCCAAAACATTGGATATGAATCCAGACTTGTCAATGCAGCAACAAGGCAGGATGGCCTTTTGGATCTTTGGGAGCAACTTAGACCTTTGTTGTGTAAGCTCCATTCAGTTTGTTTGTTTTTTCTCTTATGTTGCATCTGAAGATTAGGGATAAGGAGGAGGTTTGGAGAGACAGTTGAGAGGGGCACACTGAGAGCTGGAATGTGGCTGCTCTTCTGGAAGGTCTACATTAGGACTGAAAATTAAAAGAAGAAAAAACGCTTAAAATGCATGGCCAAATCTTTACACAAATGTACAGGTCTGGGTACCGATTTTCAAAGGGGATGGAACACAGCTTGCAAATTTGAATCCTCTGTTTAATTCAGGCTGAGAAAACGAATGCACGGGCGAAATGGTGTGAGCACATTTAAATGGCAATTTACAAGTGTCATTTAATTTGCACACCAGGGATTTGGTATGTGCATATGATGGCCCATTTTAAACTCAGGGTGCCAATTCAGAAGCAAGATTTCATCCCCTTTGAATAGAACGTACCAACCAAGGCATTTGTTCAAAACCACTGAAACTCCGCTTTAGGGATATCAACCCTGAGAAATACCCTCTAATGCAAGTAAGCACTTCAAAATGTCCCCAAGATTTCCAGTAATGCTCTGTTTGATTTCTAACCCACTTTGGTTTGTCAGTTAAGACAGGTTTCCTTGCTTATTGTTTTAAACATCAGTCTAGAAACAAAATTCACCCAGGGTTAAATTCACCCCTTACAGTGTCTCACATGGCCAAGCTGTATTTGAAGGGGTGACTTGCATGTCCAGGAAACTTTTACATCTGAGGCCTGCTTGAATTACCGTCCTTAATTTTTCAAGTAAAGCATCAACACATCAAGCTTCAGCTTCAGCATATGAATAAGATCAACCTATAAACACCTTCAGTTTTTTAGTCTGTTTGGGAAATGTCTTTTGGGGGGAGAAGGCAGGGAGAAGAGGGTCAGTATGTATTACAGTCTTTCTGGCAAGCACTTCCTTTGGAGCTGTTCCAAGCTCAGCAGTGTAGTGTACAGTGAATCACAAGTGCCCTTGTACGTGTTGTTCCAGCTCTTTTCGATTTTCCTTGCTTTAGAAACTACAAGGTCTCACGCATATATATTAGCCCCCCAGGACAGAATACTGGTGCATTGCAATTAGTCTGTTGTTGGAAATGGATCAATTGGAAATGCCAAAAGGTATTTATAGCATGTTGAAAACCCATAAATATGCACATACAGGATTTAATTAGGGAAATGGGAGAAAAGTTCAGTTTGTTCAAAGGTAAAACAAAATGCAGTACATTATCTCCATTGTGATTTTAAAAGGCCACAGTTTTCAAATTTGAGGAGCCTCACTACCATTGGAATTCAATTGGGCACCTAATTTCCCTTTAAA
The DNA here is from genome assembly GCF_052426305.1 of Pelodiscus sinensis. Lineage (NCBI taxonomy): Eukaryota > Metazoa > Chordata > Testudines > Trionychidae > Pelodiscus > Pelodiscus sinensis. The sequence continues at coordinate 107,599,917 of NC_143052.1, forward strand.
GTCTTGTAAGAATCCATATCATGCCTGAAGTTAGGCTCTTAATTCTCTGTGTAGGCCTTTAAATAGAGGACACTTGATTATGGACTGAAACCTGCAAGGTACTGGGTACCCTCAATCCCCATTGGCTTCAGTTACTTTTGAAGGTATCCAGCATCTGGAAGAATGAGTTTCTTTGGAGGGAAGAGGGGACACCCACCGGGTGAAGCTACAGTGATTCAGCACTTTTGAAACCTGTCCACTTGTCTTTTGGGGTTCTAACCTGGCATGGGCTAAGCACTGATCCAGCCAAATACTTAAGCATACGAGTAACCCCACTAGCTGGCCAATGCCAGAATGCCCAGCACCTTGTAAGATCAAACCTCATAATATATGGAGTTAGAGACTTAATTCTAGGAAGCTGGGCTTGTGTATTTTGGCCTCAACATTTTCCTAGTTGGATTTGTTTCACATAAAAAAATTCAGTGTAATTTTCTATTAAGGTACTTTCCTTTGCATTGCCATTAGTGTGATGCAACAACATGTAAATATAGAGCTGGCATTAGGGGAGGGATTTGAATTGGCTTTTCATTTATTCTGGTCATCCGTAATAGAGAGTGGGGGAGCGGGAGCACAGAAAAGAGTTGCATCAGTGCGAATTTCATCCATTTACTGGGAGCAGTGCAAGGCCTCTGTACCTTTTAAGTCTTCAGAATAGGGCTTGAGTGGAACTTAACTCAAGTCTTGTTTTTGCTGTCAATGAGAGAGTGAAATTCACCCTTAAAGTAGCAGGTATTATGAGGTGGCCCCATAATCCTACAAAGGTCCCATTTTTTCCTAGGACTCCTGTGACTGGTTGATAATAGTGGAGTGGACTGGAAAGAGTCGTACAATTTTTTCTTGTTCAGAAAGAGATCTATCCAAATGTGCTGACTTTCAAAGCTACCTTCCTAGCTTTAAAAATAAATAACACTAGGTGATGCATGTTGGGAGGACAGGATCACTGTTAATGTAATATGAAAATATCCCAGTACTCTGGACATTGAGCAAGTGTTCATTTTTCTATCCATGGTACTGCTAAGTTACCTTAGTATATAAAAACATTTGTATGCATAGAGAAACATGAAACATTTCTGTCTCACCAATCTCTTAATGACTAATAATATTGTATTAATAATACATATTAGAGGCATTAGAAGAAAATAAAATTAGTTTATCAGCATGGTCATTTTAATGTTTTTGTAGCAAAAATGCACACAATAATAATAATTTGCAATCCTAGTCAGTGTGAATCTTGTAGAGAATATTTATCTTATCATACTATTGACACTGATAATGTTGCTGTCTCTGCTCAGAGAAAAAAATATAGTTCAGCTTAATACAGCAATACATTAGCAAGAGTTCGATCATGTATAGGATACAATCACTAAGGGATACATGGCATATGTTTCTTATGATGGTACACATGAATGAAACCAATGTGGCAATGAATTTTGGGGTTCAAGCGTCAGCTATGTTGAGCAGGGTAGGCAGAAAGAGATGACAGTAAATTACTAACAAACATCAAACAAAGATAGGGAGAAGTGTGGAGTTTTTGATACATAACTGAGAATAAACCTGCAAATTAGGAAGCTACATGAAGTAAAAATCTTGCCTGGGTGCTGGGTAGGTAGGCATTCTTCTTTTCCTTGCTGGAGGAGAGATTCCCTTCCTGTTTGAGAATCCCCTCGTTGAGAGTGGTCCCTGAAGAGGAACGGGGATTGGAATTTTGGAGGAAGTGGACAAGTAATCTTGATTGTATAATGGGATTGTGGGACATCTAATACTCACTTGTCTGTTGTTATGGCACAGCACACCAATTGTGGAATCAGAATACTAAATGATACCTGATTGGGTGGTGACGGTGGTATTATTAATGGCGTGCAGCTCTTGAACTCAGAAATATCTTTCTGCTGGAGGGTGGGGTTGAGAAGGTGCTGCATATGAGGAGGGTGCAAGAAAATGAGACTTCTGAATTCTCTGCTTCTTACAAGGAGATCACTAGTGATAAAACTGTTGAGATGCCAAACTAAGTTCATGAGGTTGCCTGTGACAGTTCCTTTTTGGGGCAGATGTATATATTCCCAGGGATCAAAGGGTGATCATAAAGTCCTTTAAAGTTTGTAATAACTGAAGTTGTACAGGGAGGTCCCTTGACCTGGGTCCATCTGTGGCCTCATGGCCTTCTCCATGAGGCGTTCTCTGACTTGAAGTTCCTGCATCTCCTGGCTAAGGAAGGGATGGCAGATATTACACCTAGCCACAATGTGCACCTCTCTGAGACAGTACAAACAGTGCTGATAGTCATCATTGGCCAAGAAGGAAAGGAGGCAGGACACATATCTTGAAGCCCTGCCCTCCTTCCTCCTCATTTTGGTGCCACTATATGTAATGCCTGCATATCCACAGTGGAGTGCACATAGGGACCAGCACTTGAAGAAATTCAACAATTTGGTAAACATCCAAAACATTGACTGCTTATTCATACCTTTTCAACCTAGCCATTCAAATGGATTGTCATGCACATTTTCAAGTTATCCAATGCACCCTGTCTTTAGTATTGTTGGAAACAACAAGAAAATAATCTGTTATAGTGCTTCCAAATCAGGTTCTAACTCACCTAGGCAGAGGCAAGCAAAACTGTGAACATAACAAAACAAACTGGCCAAATGTTTCTGAACCTTGACATTTCAGGTTCAATTTGATTTGAATCTGCTCTAAAAATTATCATGGGAAGTTCACCAGAAGCTATTTACAAAAGCTATTCGAGAATTAGAATTACACTGGAACGAAAACACATCTGTGGGGAGATGTCATTTCTGTGTGAATTTCAGAATATGCACAGGTCCAAGTAAAACCCTTCTAGATGCCCTTTAAGTAAAAGAGCTTGGGCAGCCCCATTTGAGTAAAGATCTCGTGCCACATTTGGTGTTATGGCGAGGACCATAAATCATTTTGAACATGACTAGACTTGACATATCGTGGGATGCAGAAAATGATCGGGTGAATTTCAGTCATAATGAGACACTGTGCAGTTCCAGGTTAGATGGCACAGAGAGGTCACATTCCTTCAGGCATGGCAGCCAGGATTTGCAAAAGCATGCACACAGCTATTACAACTATAGGCAATTTGCTGTTCCCTCAACTGCCTTAAGGTATTATTCCAGATCCCAGTTATGAACTTGAAGCTGAAGCAGTAAAAATTCATGCTTTTGTGCTAATAATGGAGCTGCTGCTGTGTTTCTTCACTGTACAGGACATGGTCTGGGGTATGCACCTATGTGGTTTAGGCATGCCAGACATTTATCAATATTTATGACTGGCATTACATCCAACAGTGCATGTATTTCCTTATCAATAAGAGCATCAAACTGACGATAATCTTTTCAAACCCAACATATAGGTTGGATAAGGGACTACTTGATTCTTGTGGGATGACTAATCTGGATTTCTGTAAGTTATGACTACAAATTCTAATTTCCCATTTTGATTTAGGTAGCCACAACATGCTTCTCATGCAAATTTTCCAAATCTGGTTCTAACAGAAATATGCAGAGGAAAACAAAAATGTAAATAAATGAATAAAATAAATGACTAAGCTTTCTAATTGGGGACAGACATGTTTATACAGTGGATACCTCAGCACTTTATAAGTGTCCTTATTTTCCACTCTCCTATGACATGGGGAGGGGATCTAAAAAAAATTTCTGCATGTGCAGAGGAGAGGGAACAGTGGTTCTGTAACAGGCTCTCTACTTCCCCAAAGGCCTGTGGAAACCACCACAAGACGGGGGCTTTTTGCGCCACAAGGAGGCAGGGCAAGCAAACAGCCACATGAAGTGATATCTATCCACTCCACATTCATAGGAATTCACTCATATAAATTAAATGCAGCACCTGTTGTCACTGGCATATGAAATATCCCTCTTCTGCAAGCTGATCTTCCCTTAAGGGAGAGATCGGAGGCAGCTAATGAGAACTGCATGAGAGAATAGGTCCTGAGGCAGGGAGTGGAAGAAAGGGAGTAGGAGGGGAATAAGGGATAGGGTTACCAGGTAGACCCCGCCAAAAAAACTGGACACACTTGAGGGGGGGCGAGAGGGGAGGGACCAGCTGGGAGGGGGCGGGGCTGGCCAGGGTGGGAAGCAGAGCTGGCGGAGGGGGGTCCAGGGCCAGCTGGGAGGAGGAGGGCGGGAAGCAGAGCTGGGGGGGGAGGGTCGAGAGCTGCGGTGCTGGCCGGGAGGGGAGGGTCCAGGGAGGTGGGAAGCAGATCTGGAGGGGGGGGTGCAGCCACTGGCTGCAGCCGGAGTCCAAGGGGCCGTGCCTCTGGCAGGCGCTCCTTTTAGTTGCGAGCAGAAGCCAGGCGGGGCTGGGAGTCCCAGTCCCTGCCCCACCTGGCTTGCATGTGACCACAGGCTCTCAGCTGGGAGGCAGGGCCGCAATTGGTGCTGGGAGCCTCTGTTCGCAAGCAGAAGCCCAGCTGGGAGTCCTAGTCCCTGTCCCACCTGGCTTTTGCACGCGACCATGCACCAGTCGTGCCCTACCTCCCAGTTGCTCTCCTGCTCCTGCCAGGCTTCGGTCTGGTGCCCAGCCGGAAATTTAGAAAATACCGGACATTGCACGTGTCCGGTATTTTCTGATTTTTTTTACCTGACAGAGTGCAAATACCAGACTGTCCAGTAGAAAACCGGACACCTGGCAACCCTAAGGGACAGGCTCTAAATGGAAGCTTTGGGCCTCTCTGTGGATTCCTCAAGATTGTGATAATTTATAGTTTTACAGGACTAACTTCCCTGGCTCACTGGAAAGTTCAAGCAGCAAAATAGGACAATTCGGACTTTCCACTGGGCTTGCCTCTCGCCACACTTTTGTTTGCAGGACAGATGATATACCCAAGTGAATCTGCAGTAGTAGCAAACGTGATGTGGTTCCATTTTGGCAGAGATTTCCAGAATCAGACCTGCAGGGTATGACTTACTAGATTCAATTTAGTTCAGGCTCTAAACATAAAACACAGCCGGGAAGACTGTTCTACAGAGATCCATTGCTGTGTGCTCTCCATAACTATATACATTGATGATGCGACATACACGGGTGATATGACATACATTTCACAGCTGGCATTACTGTACTTCATGCTTGCTGAGGCACTGATGAGCAGTTCTGTGCTAAATGATTTTAGATCATTTGCAGCATGTCATTTCCCTCATAGAACCTAGAGAGCCCTGCAAAGTTTTACTCACTCAATTAGCAGGGGGTAAATTTTGATGTTGCTGGTTTTCTGCGGTGCAACAGGAAAGCAGAGATACAAAGAATTTAAGTGACTTATATGATGCCATAGGAGTCTCACTGACATAGCAGGGATCAGAATTCCCTGGCTTCTAGTCTATTACTCATATCTCACCTGTACTCCAACCTGATTAAAGAGAACTTCCATATGTACAATAGTAAGTTCATCTTTGAAGGGTGGATTAATTAATAAATAAAGAGGGGAGGTTTTGTTATAAATTAGAGGCAAATGTGGAAAATAACATAGCATACTGCAAATGAGCATGTCAAAACATGGATGAGTATCCTGCAGAAAGCATATATTGCACTGCAGCTGACAGCAACACATCCTGTTTAAGAAACAGCAGAGAGGGATGACAACAATTTCTTTGTTTCATACAGATTGTTTTATGATTAACTGAACTTCTGTAGCATTACCAGACCTTTGAACTGTCTATGAACAGGGAAGCCAAGAATGGAATTTTAATAACAAGATAAGGGCCTGTATTGATGGGGATGTAAAGTCACACAATTCAATGACAATTCACTCCCACTGAATTACAGTGAGAGTTAAGTATCACAGGGGTAGCCGTGTTAGTCAGGATCTGAAAAAGCGACAAGGAGTCCTGTGGCACCTTACAGACCAATACATCTGTTAGTGAGAGTTAGGTTCTTAAGTCTTTTAGGCACATTTCCCAGACCATACAAATAGGAACCTTCACCTATCCCTAAAAGATGTGTATCCTATTTATTTCATGTAGTTTACAGTTTAGATGGCAATAAATAAATAAATAAATAAACCCCCTTTAACCACCAATTGCTGTAAGATGAACTATTTGTTACATTTTTTTCAGTGTCAGGTCAGTACAATATTATTGAAATGGGATTTACATACTTTAAAACTTGTGTGCAGAGATTTTTCCTCTTTCAAACCAAATGTTTTGATTCATTTTTAATAACACTTAGAATTTATATAGCATTTTTAAGCCAAAATATCTCAAAGGAGATTAAGTTTCACTGTCTTTGTTTACAGATGAGAAAATTGAGACTAACCAAGAAATTAAATGACGCTGTCAAGACCATACACAGAGTCAGTGGCAGAACTAAGACTGGAGCCCAGTCCCCAGTGAGTCTCCTAACTCACAGTTCCCTGTTCTAATCACATGACAACACTATCTGAGAAAAGTTAAAGACTAGTTTGGTTTTTTATGTGGTCACCTGACATTGTTGAGTCTGCTGACCTTACTCAGGCAAAAGTCTCAGGGTATGTCTACACTACCCTCCTAGTTCGAACTAGGAGGGTAATGTATGCATACCGCACTTGCTAATGAAGCCCGGGATTTGAATTTCCCGGGCTTCATTAGCATAAGCGGGGAGCCGCCATTTTTAAATCCCCGCTGCTTCGAACCCCGTGTAGCGCGGCTACACGGGGCTCGAACTAGGTAGTTCGGACTAGGGTGCCTATTCCGAACTACCGGTACACCTCGTTTCACGAGGAGTAACGGTAGTTCGGAATAGGACCCTAGTCCGAACTACCTAGTTCGAGCCCCGTGTAGCCGCGCTACACGGGGTTCGAAGCAGCGGGGATTTAAAAATGGCGGCTCCCCGCTTATGCTAATGAAGCCCGGGAAATTCAAATCCCGGGCTTCATTAGCAAGTGCGGTATGCATACATTACCCCGCTAGTTCGAACTAGCGGGGTAGTGTAGACATACCCTCAGAGATTTCATCCAAAATATATTAATTTTTGTCACTGGAAAATTGTTTGGCCCAAGGATTGCAAGACTGAGTCCTAAATTATTTTTCTTATTTTTGATTTATGTATAAGTGAACAGTCTCCCATGCTGTAACTACAGAATGTATCAGAGTAGCTCAAGTCAATATTTTGGTTAAAAAGCAAGCAAGCCTGTCCTCCTTTCGCTCCCCCTCTTCCACCTGTTCCCCAGACACACACAAACAGTTCAGAACTTCATAAACAGGAAAGACTATTTGTATAGGAAAGGCAGGAGTGGTTGCAGACTGGCTATGGCATGCAGTTATTTGCAAAGAGAAAAGAGTTAGCTAAAGTTACCTGACAATCTGGCAGTCTGGCCCCCTGGCTAGTTGTGAGCCGCGTAGTGGTATGGAGGCAGCAGGCTGCTGATAATCTACAAGAAACTGATAAATTAGACATATATACAAAGAGATGACAGAGCAAGGGGTTAGTAACAATAGTAAAGAGACTATGCAGCTGATGGAGAGATTTAGTGAGGAATGTGTGTTCAGTTCTTGTCACTAACAGTTTCTTTCACAAATATTAACGGAAACATTTGAGCTTATTTATTCTTCTCTGGCAAGATATTAGATTGGAGTGTTAGACCAACCTTATTTAATGAGCACATACTAATGGACCTTTTGAAATATGAACCTGAAGGCAGTCTTTTCAGACTTGAATGGAGTCTGAATCAGGCTATATTAAACTATTATTTTATCATAAGGTATGAATGGAACTGATTTGCTTACTAGTAATAGAAAGTGTTAATTACAATTACTTTTACATGCTCAAGAATATTATGCCTCTTATAAAAAAAAATCTTCTCTGAACTTGCAGAGTAACATACCTATCTCCCCTGTGGCAGTTCTAGTTTCCATTAAAACACAGTTCTTTCATAATGATTTTAAACCAGACATTACAACCAGTACTTCAGAGTGTGCGTGTGTAGAGCCACTGTAAAGGCTCTGTCCATGCATAACAGTTGAAAGCACAGCTGCAGCACCGCTTTAAACTGAAAGTGCAGCCCCAGCACAAGCGCTGGGAGAGATGTAGTTAACAGTTCTGGGAGCAAAGCTCCCGGTGCTGTAGCCTGGTTCACAAGTTCGTAACTTGTTACAGCTTTACAGCACTGTAACTTGTGCACTCAGTGGGGAAGGGGCTGTTTTTTCACACCCCTGAGCCAGAAAGTTACAGTGCTGCCAAGTGCCAGTGTAGACTTGGCCAAATTCTTGTGACTGTGTTTATACCGGAACAAGGAAACAGGTTTTTAATCCACTAACAATATTCTCTTTTCTGGATTTAAAAACCAAACCAAACAACAAAACAAACCCTGCACTGCTAGCTTCTGACCAACTTCCAAGTCTGAGCAAACCCCACCACTGCATATCCACATAAAAAACTAACACAAGCTGACCCTTTACAATGGAGTTAGTCCTAACATTCTGTAACCTGTGTTATACATAGAGTCATACTAATCTTTGACAGGGTCTTTTCGGGCTTTGAAACCCTGACTCCATTGAAATGAGTGGAATTTTGCCAGTGATTTCAGTGGGCTCTGTGCATCTCATGCCTGCTATGAATATTGCATCTTAATTCTCTAGATCCCAGCTTTTGATTTTCCAATACTCTAAGGGTATTTCTAGACTACATGCCTCTGGCGACAGAGCCATGTAGATTAGGCTACCCAGTATAGGAAAATGAAGCAGTGTTATGCCTCGTGGGATGAGGTTTACCGGGGCAGTTGACAAATGCCTTTGATGTCAACCGCGGAGCGTCCAGACTAGTGCACTGAGCTGACAAACAGCTGATCAGCTCAGCGCAGCAGCCATTTTAATTTAAATGAAGCGGCGATTATTTAAATCGCCGCTTCATTTTCCTACGCCAGGTAGCCTAATCTATATGGCTCTGTCGCCAGAGGCATGTCGTCTAGACATACCCTAAAAGTCTAAAGCAACTGTTCAGGAAGAGGGAAGTATATTTCAATCTGAATTTTAATAACAAAAGTGACTAGACATCACAGTCAGTCAAAATCTCTCTCAGTAATCATGAGTCTTTTCTTCTTTTTCTCACTGATTGCCACTGAAAGTGCAAAACTCCTTTGGAAGGAGGCACAAATAATGTCACTCTCAGCTCTGGTGTAGAGGAAGATTGTTCCCTTGAAATTCAATTCTGCTGTCTCAGTTAGAAGAAGTTTGTTGGTAATATATATAAAGACTCCTCACATGTAGTTGACACTATCGATACTGCTCTTCTGAGTCACAGGGCAGAGTACCTGCCTACTTGGGGTCAGTCTAGTACCACCATTGCCTCTTTTCATACAACCACATTTATCAGTCATTACATAGGGATCTGAGTCCTCAAGTGATCTGTGCTGCCCTCTAGTGGTCAAAGTGCGTGTGGGCAAACTACATTTAGTGCCTACTTTCTCACTTCAGTACACAGAATAAATTTTGGACCTTGAGCATGACCTTTGTCAGCAAAAGAGAAGGAAAGAATGTGAGGAATTATGATTCAACACATCAAAGTGTGTCATATGACTTGAGTTGACAGAGCTGCTATTTTGTTGCAGTTTGCAGAGTACTCTGTTTGAAGTGCTTGTCTTAGACCCAGATGTCTTCTCAGGATTAATCAGTGCTTAGTTTGGTAGCGGATGCCTTATGCAGTGAGATGGCTGTCCTACTGGTGAGCACATATCGAGAAGAAAAATATTATTTCTAAAATCAGTGTTTTCCAGTGTCTTCATTGAACTGGATGAGGTAGAGAAATGCAATCTTAAAGCAGGTTAATCGCTAGAAAACACCTACTCATTGTAGGACCAAACAAATTTGGTCATTGATTTGGAATGATTTTTTTATCCATTTACAGAAAAGTCTGGATCCCAAAACTTCATGAGATTTAGTAGATGAAAATAAAAGTTATTCTCTTTAAAGGAGTTGTGCCTACTTCCTTATCTAATTGCCAAGGACAGATGGTAGGAGTAAAGACTCCTAATTCCTCTGATCTAGCCAAGAAATCTTCCTATTTAATATTAATGTAAGCTTGGATATTACTATAGCATAGTACACATAAACAAACATCTCTATGAATAAAGTGAAATGCTTTTAGCAGTTAGCCAAAGCTCTAAGTTATTAGGATGGCACTTTCGTTGGGATGGAATGCAGCTGTGTTCTGAGAACATAGGGTAACTCACTTGTCATGCCTCCTCCTGTATTTTGTAGCACTCATCTGACAAAAAGTTGATCACTTGGTTTTGAACAGGACATTTCCACGGTGTCCAACTTCGGTAAGTGTGTGCAGAAATGCGTACTGGTGTATCATTGTAATGGAACAGTTGCCCCCATTCTGGCTTAGAAGGGATTACTGGGAGAGGGCCATCCTGGGACCCAATTAGAAGGAGGCATGAGGCAGCCAATCAGAGCCTGTATGGGCTGTATAAAAGGGCTGCTAGCCTGAAGGAACTCACTCTTGCTCCAGCTATGGAGGGAGAGGAATCTCGTTGCTTTCTAGCATGCGGTACTTTGGACAGAGCTGCTTTGGAAAAGGCAGGGTGAACCAGCCAGGGGAGCTTGGGCCTGAATAAACCCCAGACTGAGGCCCAGTGACAAGGGCCTAGGGAGGAATAGACAGAGCAGGAATAGGCAGCAGGTCTACCTCCTGCCCCCTTGCCAGTGATGACTGGCCTATTCAGACTGCGATTTGTCCGCCCCTGAGGAAAGGGGCTAGATGGAGAATGGCAATGGGTCACTAAGACAAGTTGGGTAACTGGGTTCTCTGGGAGGGAACTACCCAGGTTAAGGGACACCACAGTCTGGGAGGGACCTGGAGCCTTATGAGTGGCGGAGATAATAACAGGAGGTAACAGACAGGAAAAGATTGTCCAGCAAAGCATGCTGTGAGGCCAAAGAACTATTTCTCAGACTGGCCATCAGAGGGCGCTATGGAAGAGAGACAGAACCTTCTAAAGTCAGTATGAAGAACAAAGCTTTGTTTCACTATTTCATATATACCAGTATCAGCAAATATATCTATTTAACATTGGTAATATCCTACAATTTTCCTGTTTAGGCTTTGCGACTTTTTTTTTTTTTTTTTGCGCTTTTGATTTGTACCGCATAAGATATAGACCCTGACACACACAAAGCAAAGACAGACATCCCTACATATTAGTGGTAGGGACCTTGTGACTTACACTCTTTGGGATGAAATTTACATCTGAGTTTATGAAGGGGACTTGGTGGCTCATGGAACTAGTAATGGAATACAGAGCTTTTGGCCCGTAGGTCACTGATTTGAATTCGACAGAGACTACGTGTTGTTGCTGTCTGGTTGTTGGTCAGCACCTACATGAAATGAGTTGCAGATCCTAATCTCTATTTACCTAAGAATGAATTATTCTTTTTCCTGGGATGTAAAAAACAATGACTTAGTAAAATTTAATGTAACCCCTGCTTAACAGAATGAATCAAAAATAGTGAGCAAGAAAACTTTTTCTGAAAAATAACCTCCCTTCTTCTGAACACTGGAATCTAGCTGAACAATAGGCAGAAATGCAGGGTATTACTCTGCAGATCTTCCAAAAACAATTTGTTCCCTCAGCTCTGTTTTACTCATTTGTGTAAATGCTCCATTTCCAAAGTCAAAGGCCAGTGTGAAATGCCAAACCATGGTTTGTAAGGGAGAACATTCACCTGGTTGATATGAGAGAATCTCTGAAGACATTCTGAAATTCTAATCTGGCAAAATGGGAGAAATCCTAACAGCCTTTAATATGAGGAGAAAAAAATCTATGCTATAAGGTAATATTTCCATAATTTGTAACACGAGGTTTGTGCATCAGTTATATTTGTGATTTTTCTCTTGATTTCCTAACTTATGTCCACGAAAAACTGCTTTTATTAAAACAAACTGGAATTTGATGCGGTGATTTCAGTTGGAATGCTGGCTACCTCAGAGAGAAGGCAGCATAAGAGAAGTAACAGAGCAAAGATGAGAAGAGCCTACCTACTTCCCAAACAATGCTCTCAGGAAACTGATCCATATAGGAACAGGGAAGAGCAGAATAACTGATGGGTTCCAGATCTTATTATAAACAGGTCAACACACAGGTGCATGGACCAGGGCTTGCTGACCAGTAACTCAATGGAAACAGTGACTGTAGTAGATGCACACCAGTGTGTTTAGTCTTTCTTTGAGGTACAGTGCTGATAAGCGCTAGATAGCACCAAATCTACTATGTGATTTAGTGCAGTAAGGTTGACCTACTGTGTGTAGCAAGTCTTGCAACGATCCTTCATGAACATTGTGTCAGCACAGTAAATTACACTTAGGTTAAATATGTTACTCAGAGCAAATCATCCTTCAACATTTTTTACTTAACTAGTTGTCCCTAGGTTTCAGGCTGCTGAACTCTCATTTAAACATCGAAATGATGTTATCAGCATTTTCTGTACATTGCACCAAGAAGAGGTAAGAGGGCAATGGGATGACTCAGAGGACAGGTAAAAGGAGAAGGAATCTTTAATCTTGGGGCTAATGGACTGAATCTAATAAAGGTTAAAAGAGGTACCATCTGATGGTAACTGTTTGTGGCCTGTGTAGGAGGAGTTAATTATTTCAGATCAGTTTCTACATCACAGCAGCCATCTTTATTGACAATTTCAGAGGACAAAAAACTGAACAGAGGTGGAAATGATTATACTATTGCAACTCCATAGGTGCCCCTTGCAGGTCAAGATTGAACCTTGTTGGCAAGGCAGAGTGTGCAAAAGTTTGCATTACTGTTTAGCAAATTATACTCGTTCTTTGGATGGACAAACTCTAGTTTCAAGGAATATCAATTTGATGCCTTCAGAAGCACCCTACACCTAAGTTTAAAAAAATCTCAGAAGAAGCCTTTCTATTTACAATATGCTGAAAGAAAAATTAAATAGAAGGGGACAAGAGAGTCTTCAGTATTAAGCTCTTTCCCTCCTCCCAGATCAGCCAGTTTGGAGATTTCATACACATGAAGGAAGAACAGCTTCTATGTAGGCAGCGTTTTATGCCCAAACAGGAAGAAGCTAATAAATCAAAATGCTATTACAGTGTAGAGATAACTTAACCATATCAAATAAAGTAAGAGTTCCTCACCCATCAAAAGTTCACCTATATTAGGACCTGAAAACTTTTTTAAAGCAAGATGGGAACAGAAGAAAGAGCTCAGATTATTAGAATGTGGTCACCATGCTGCTGCTTCCAGTTTTCCTCCCTGTAGGGGGGAGCTTGGGGAAGGTTAGCCATTTCTCCTCTGCCAGGCCACACACGTGGCCTCACACAACTCTATGCTTCTCATGTACTACCTTTTTTTTGCGGAAGAGGCTCATCTGCCCCTTTTGTCCATGCACCCATTTTTAGAGTGCTTCATTAGTTCTTTGTTGGGGGCTGGCCAGGGGCCAGCTCAATATCCCAGGTGGAGCCCCTTTTTTGGGAGAACTCATGATAGAGATTTCATATCCGCGTGTCCCATCCTATTTCATTGTTTTGGTTGTGAGAATGAGGATTTGTGAATGGCCTTGTGCAGACAGGGGCTGAGTGTTTCCAGGGGATAGTAGCAGAAAGAATGATTGTAGGGACAGAAGGAAAGGAATAGGGGAATGGCAAGAGGCAAACTGAACATCCTGCTTCTGCCAGTTCATGCAAGTCACACTGGCCCAGGGATTGCAAAACTGATCCCTGAATGGGTATTCACATTCCCCTGCACCACTTGTAGGCATGTCTGGGTCAAATCTGATCAGATGTTTTCAATTTTCTACTAAAGCAAAGATTTAGTACACACAAGTACTGACTGGATTAAATTCAGCAGTACAGGGTAAGCTTCCAAAGGTGTAAAACTCATTACTCCCCCATGCCTGTTCACTGCTGAAGTGTGCACAAAAGATACAGTCTCATAAGAAGCATGGAAGGAAAGCATTTGATGATCTAAAGGCTTATCAGCAAGAACAGGTGATTGATTTATTGGACTAGCTAGAATATGTCATTACTGGCCTAAAAGAAAAGCATTTAGAAAGATGTGATCTGTCTTTTTGACTGCCACAGAACAATGGGATGAAGCACAGATAACAATAATAATGTAGTGCTATACTTTCGTTAGGACAAAGACATATGGCTTTATGATCAGTTTGTTTAAATTGCTTCCTGGAATATCTCAGGCATCTCTGGTTATTGATATTTTTAATCCAAGCAACTGTAAAACAACAGATTTTTTCTTCCTCACAGCATTTAGCTAGGTAATTTGCCTGTGCAACTAAGATTTTAAAAAATACAGAATTCCAGCTGAATTAATTAACAAGTGATAGGCCTATTTCCTCCTTTCCCTGTTGTGTAAGAAACAGGCAAGGATGCTTCAACAGTCCCCAACAGCACCAAAAGATACGTTCCTCACGTGTCATGGTTCCTAGATTAGGAGATTCAGGCAGCCAGCTAGCAAGCATTATCCTATCACCAGCAACCATTATCCAGATTCAAAAGAGATAATTGATGAATGAAACAATAATAAATCACTGGAATCAGATGGTATTCACCCAAGATTTCTGAAGGAATGCAAATGTGATATTGCAGAACTACTAACTGTGGTGCGTAATGCATCATTTCAATCAGTCTTTGTACCAGATAGCTGGAGGGTAGTTAATATGATGCCAATTTTTTTTAAAAAGGCTCTACAGGTGATCCTGAAAATCACAGGCCAATAAACCTAACTTCAGTACTAGATAAATTGGTTGAAACTATAGTAAAAAACAGAATGGTCAGACACGTAGATGAACATAATTTGTTTGGGAAAAGTCAACAAGGTTTCTCTAAAGGGAAATCGTGCCTCACCAATCTACTAGAATTCTTTGAGGGGGTCAACAAGCATGAAGACAAGAGGGATCCAGTGAATACAGTGTACTTAGATTTTCAGAAAGCCCTTGACAAGGTCCCTCAGCAGAGGCTCTTAAAGTAAGCTGTCATGCGATAAAAGAGTCTCTCATGGACTGGTAACTAGTTAAAAGACATGAAAAAAGGGTAGCAATAAATGGTCAGTTTTCAAAATGGTGAGTGGTGTCCCCTGGGGTACTGTTCAACATATTCATTGTGTGACAGACTGCTTGCTAAGCCAGAGCTCTGCCACTACAGCCTGGCTGAAAAGGGCAGTTGCAGCCAGCAGAACAAGCCCATGCCTGAAGGTCTAATGGGAAATAGCTGTGGGTCTCATTAGACAGAATGCTAGATAAGGCAACTAGAGGGGAAGTAGAAGGGAAGGAGCCAGAGAGTGGCCGAGTGTGCTCCCCAGGAGAGGGTAGCTGAGTTAGTTGCTGAAAAACAAAGCTCTGTAAATAGAAGGTGGTGGGAAGTTGGCACAGACAATAAAAAGACATGGGTGATTGCACCACAAAGGGTCTCCAGGTGATTTGTGGCTGAAAAGGGGTCCCAGGGCAAGGGACCTGAGTGAGAACCTTGCCTCAATAAACAATTTAGAAAAGAGGATAAACAGTGGATTGGAAAAGTTTGCAGATGATACAAAACTACTCAAGATAGTTAAGTCCAAAGCAGACTGTAAAGCACTACAAAGGGATCTCATGAAACTGGGTGACTAGGCAACAAATGTCAGATGAAAGTCACTGTTGATAGAGTAATTCACATTGGAAAACATCATCCTAACTATACATATCGAATGATGGGGTCTAAATTAGCTATGATCACTCAGAAAAGAAATCTTGGAATCACCATGGATAGTTCTCTAAAAACAGCCAGTCAATATGCAGCAACAGCCAAAAAAACTAACAAAAAGTTGGGAATCATTAGGCAAGGAATAGATAATAAGGCAGAAAACACCATATGATCTTTATATAAATCCATGGTACATCCACATCTTGAATACTACATGCAGATCTGGTCATCCCATCTCAAAAAGATATATTGGAATTGGAAAGAGTACAGAAAGTGGCAACAAAAATGATTGGGGGTATGGAACAACTTCCATGTGAGGAGAGATTAAAAAGATTGGGATTATTCATCTTGGAAAAGAGATGGCTATTGGGGGATACGATTGCGGTCTATAAAATAATGACAAGTATGGAGAAAGTAAAGAAAGAATTGTTACTTACTTCTCATAATGTAAGAATTGAGGTCATCAAATGAAATTAACAGGCAGCAGGTATAAAACAAACAAAAGTAGTATTTCTTCATACCAAACACTGTCAACCTCTGGAACTCCTTGCCAGAGGATATTCTGAAGGCCAAGACTATAACAAGGTTCAAAAAGGAACTAGAGAAGTTCATGGAAGGTAGGTCCTTCAATGACTATTAGTCAGGATGGGCAAGATTGCTGTCTCTAGCCTCTATTTGCCAGAAGTTGGGAATGGGTGAAGAGGATGGAACACTTGATGATTACTTGTGCTGTTCATTCCCATTGAAGCACCTGGTGTCAACCAATGTTAGAAGACAGGATCCTGGGTTAGATGGACTATTGGTCTGTAGAAACCATTTTATGTTTAGCTAGAAGCCATCTTGTATAACAGAAACCATTTCAGCTTTTTTGCCTTTGCACGTAGACTAGAGTGAACTTTCTATCACCCCATGTGCCAGGCCAAGACAGATGTGCTATTAGAATGTGTTAATTGGGCTGTTTTAGATAGGAGAGGTACTCCCTTGTACCTGTCCGCCATCTTGTTGACAAGGCTTTATTTTTCCTAGCTTAATTGATGACTTCTGTAATTGGATACCCTGACGTCAGGCTGTCTGGTCAAGGGTATAAAGATACTAGGATTGATTGTATTAGGCAGCCTCACTGGGCCCGGCTCTGCTGGGACCACGTTTGGCTCACTTTGGTTTTATTGGCCAATAAAACTGTCTGTTTAGCCGCCTAAACTGAGTGAGGTTTTTGCTTCAACAGGTCTGACTCAGTATGACCGTTCTTAGTGTTGTTGCTAAGAGCAGACTTGAAATGTGCTCCACTACTTTGAATCCTGCCCCATGAAGTTAGATTTCTTTAGCAGATGAATTACTGAACAGCTGTCAGTGTGGGCTGGGACAGGTTTTGAAACTCAATGTACAAGTAATAGTCAAACAGAGGGACAGGTTGCATTAGGGTTCTTTATTAACAGAAATTAAAGCAACAGGAAAAGTCAGAGGGCAGGCAGCAGAAGTGTCACAGAAGAACAAGATTTTCTCCAAGATTTAGGAATGAAAGCCAGAAGGCCAACACAGAGCAAAAGAAAGGCTCAGGTGGAAACAATGATTAAGTAGGCCAGAAGTTGGGAGCCAAACTTGTATCAGCTACACATGCTTACAGACCAGATGATTTTACATCAGCTGACGGTCTAATCCTGATATTATCATCATAATCTCAAAGGCAGGCAAAGAGATATGCTAGTGCAGGAGATGCTAATGCTGACTTATCTGCACTGGCCTCTTGCTCTTTTTTCTTTTAACATTGGAACATTTAAATTGGTTAATTATATTTCCTGCCTTGAGTTGCATGTAATAGCAGAGGACTGGATTTGATAATCCAGGTGGTCCCTTCCAGTCATATGTTCTTATATACTTGTTATATGTATATTTTATCGAAATCTTGTCTCCTTTGCCCAACACTGTACAAATAGTTGCACCTATCTGAAAACATAATTCACAAAATCTTTTAAAAAGCCATGCTGGTTCATCCCCAATCTGTTCCACTTCTCAATTCATATACCTTGCTCAGACTCCCCACCTTTTAAATGTGCTGGCCCATCACAAGAGAACAGACAGCTCATTTTATGAAAAAATTGAGTTAGCTTTATTCAGCACTTTCTTCTAACACCTGCAGTCCCTGCCAGCCCCCAAAAGTCTGTTCTGGACTTTCCATGGACTCCACTGGTCATGTGAATGACAATCAGATCAAAGGAATGCAAGCAAAGCTGTATGCCAACCTAATCTTTCAGCTTTGCCTCATTGAGGTTTATATTAAAGACACAATCATCTTTTTGCTAATAATTAATGTAACAACATTTCCAGATACAAAAACAATATGAAGAATTTTAACAGTTTGACACTTTTTTTGGTACATGATACTTTTGTATTGTTACACTGATAACTGGTGGGATTTTTAAAAATCATTCCTCACTAAATCCAGTGAAAAGCTAAATAGTGGGTTAGTAAATTAGCAGAAATGGGAATGGACAGAAGCTTAAATATATATTGTGTTAAGATTGTTATACAGTTCAAAGGAATAATATTTCTACAGATCCAAACATCTACCATTAACACACTTATATTAACATGTGATATATCAGTTAGAGGCTTCAAAAGTAAAAAGGAGAGGCCTTATAAACATATCACTAAGACTAGCGGATAAAGTGTTAGTTTGGCGTAGCTGAAACAAAATACAGGACTATGTAGCACTTTAAAAACTAACAAGATGGTTTATTAGGTGATGAGCTTTCATGGGCCAGACCCACTTCCTCAGATCAAATAGTGGAAGAAAATTGTCACAACCATATATACCAAAGGATACAATTTAAAAAAATGAACACATATGAAAAGGACAAATCAAATTTCAGAACAGAAGGAGTATTGGGGGGGGGAGAAGGTAAATGTCTGTGAGCTAATGATATTAGAGGTGATAATTGGGGAAGCTATCTTTGTAATGGGTAAGATAATTAAATTATTTATTCAGACTCAGGTGTAAAGTGTAGAATTTAAGCATGAATAACAATTCAGAGGATTCTCTTTCAAGTGCAGTCTTAAAAGGCTTTTGAAGCAGGATGCAAGTAATTAAGTCGTTGAGACAATGTCTTTTCTGGTTGAAATGGCAAGAAACTGTTTTTTCTTTGTGATCCTGTCTAATATCTGTTTTGTGGGCAGTGATCCTTTGGTGAAGTGTCGGAGACATTTGTCCAATGTACATAGCAGACGGACACCTCTAATATCATTAGCTTTTTATCACCTCTAATATCATTAGCTCACAGACATTTACCTTCCCCCCCCCCATACCCCTTCTGTTCTGAAATTTGATTTGTCCTTTTCATATGTGTTCATTTCTTTTAATTGTATCCTTTGGTATATATGGTTGTGACAATTTTCTTCCACTATTTGATCTGAGGAAGTGGGTCTGGCCCACGAAAGCTCATCACCTAATAAACCATCTTGTTAGTCTTTAAAGTGCTACACAGTCCTGTATTTAGTGGATAAAGTTCGTTCTAGCCTGCAAACCTGGCCAAGGCATGGATACAATTTGTACCATGTCAGTGTACAAGTAAAGATCTGATCCAAGGCCTGCAAAAATCAAGGTGAATGGGATTTTGGTAGGCTTTACAACAGGCACTAAACAGCAACTGTCACAGTTCTAAACAGGAATACCTCTACCATTATGAATATGTTCATTTAGATGACAGCAGTTATTGGTGAGATTAGATTACAATCTCCCAAGGAATAGCTCTGCAACAAAGCTAAAAAAATCCTGGCATGACTGACTTAAACAAGCAGAGATTCACTTCTGCAGTATCCTATGTTTTCAGGTAAGAAGCACAGTAACAGTCATATATTTTTGGTGCTAAAAATTAGTAATTTATGAAACCGCATTAAATTTTTTCACAGAAGATAAAGACAAGAGGATTTTTTAAAGTAATTTTGAAGAAATGTCAATAATTGTTTCAGACAATTGAGGATACTGGATTCAGAAACAATCTTTTTATGGAAAGTAACAGTACTGGTAATATATTTTTAAAAGGTATGATGTGTTACTTGCCTATATATTTGGTTTGAAACAGCCTAAAGTCTAACAGTTTCTAATAAATAACTTCCAACAAACCTTTCTAAAATTTGTTATTTGGATGAGACTAATTCTGTACTACAACCACATAATTTTGTATAGACAAAGAGAAAAGTCAATAATCTCTTGATAATATTAAGCCTTAAGACATGGGGCTTCACTACAATCCTTTATTTCTTTATTTAATTTTGTTTTATAGCTTGCAATCCATCTTCATAAGGAGGGTTTTTTAATCCCACTTTAAAAACATAATGAGGAAATACAAATATAAGTGAATACAACTGGTGGCACAGCAGTGAATTCATGTCGTCATAACAGTTAAATTCTATTGATCAGCATGAAATGTATGCCATCGGTCTTGTCTGTGGTAATTAGGAAGCTAAACATAATAGAGAAAAAGCATAAAGCAAATAGGTCCTATTCACAGTGGCACTAAGAGGTAAAAGTACATTTAGCCAGCTGATTTCTTGATCAGTTACAGCCAGCTAAAGTTCGTGGCAATGATACATCTCTTCAGTTTTGGAGTAGCTTTCACAAGGACAATGTACCACAGTAGGAGTGATGTAAATGTGTAATGATCATTAAGCATTAGTAAAGTGAGCATATCAGAGGTGGAACATATAGTCCCAAATGGTGAGATTAGGATATATAAAATTTGCTCTAACCCTAACAATTAAACAATGAAGACAAATTACACACATACAAATGGTTCATTACAAAAATCAGAGAGAACAAACAGTAAACAAAAAATGGACACAGTTAGTAACATTAAAAATGTCAATTATCCTTTTTGTATTTAGCCTCTAAAAAATTGCAATTTAGTTACAGTTTGTAACCCTGAAAAAATTGATTAAAATAATTTCCATGAATAGTATTAGATTAAACTAATACTGTAGAATCCTGTAAATGTCAAGAGCTTGTCTGCATATAAAAATGAAGCAAGCAATTTGTGTATATAAATTCAGACTATAAACATGAATACATTCATGGCACATAGAAATATATTTTATGCATACTCACGGGGTCACAGAGAAACTCAAATAAGATCCTCTTGCCCATGGCTCACCCAAAAGAATAATTTGAATTTGGCCTATGTAGTTGGTCTCAGTTTTGTGATTTTGGAGGATTTTGAGAGTCAAGATAATTTGTTTAAAATATTGGACCATATTCATCAGCATGATCCAACTACTTTGTGTTGCTCTAATTACATACAGCAGCTACAAATTGATCTGATCTGGCTGGTTAAGCCAAATTTCTGGCTGCTTTTCGACACCTTAAAGCAAAAAGCATATTGGTGAATCTGGCCCAGTATTTTTAAGGTTAGTTAAGACTCTGAATGAATTAATTTTGACAAATTCCTTTGAGAAGCAGGGGTGTATTGTACTGCAGTTTTATACATTTGCGACTAAGGTAAACATTTAGTTTCCCTTTCAACCATAAAAATTATCTTAACGCATACATAAAATTGTATCTTACACACAATAAAATTCAGAGTCCAGAAGCCCTGTTACAGAATCAAACTTTTGGTCAACATGGAACTAGCACAGAGGTAAATGTCAATTTTCTGCTCAAATGGTGTGTTTTTTTCTGAATGTATTCTATTAACCTCAAAATATTTAATTTAAGACAAGGAGAAGAAAGGATTTTTAAAAAACTGTTAAATTAGTACCTGAGCTACGAATTTTCATCAATGGCTTTGGATCACATTTTGTAAAGAAATTATGCTTTCCTTCATGTATAGGTTTGTAATAATCCCGCTCTCACAAAAGAGAGAGATGTTAGAACAAATCTACATTTAGGAGTTAAGGCACTGGAGTTTATCAAGTTTGGAATAGTTTTGTGGATTTTGTTCTTAAATGCAAAGCAAAGCTGAAATGCTTATTAGCCTCTAAAATTACAAGTTACAATCTCTATTACTCCAAAGCTTGAGGATTAATTGCATCAGAAAAAATAAGATAGAAACAAAACAGTTAAAAATATAAAAAAATTTCTCTCTCAAGGGTGTAAGTTACATTGACTGTAATAGAAAGGGCTGTCAATCACAATTAATTCAAGTGATTAATTCAAAACAAATTATTGATTCAATTGCAACAGAATACAAATAATTCAATGCTCACATTATATTATTACAAATATTTACATAATATTTGCATTGTAAAAAGAAAGAAAAGAAATAGTATTTTCCAATTCATGTCATGCAAATACCATCATGCAATCTCTTTATTGTTAAAGCACAAATCATAAATGTACATTTTTGATTGTGTGTTAAATAACTTCATTCAAAACCAAAACACTTTTGTAGCTAGTGTTGCAGAGTATTTACCTGCCAGGTAATGCTAAACATTCATATGCCCCTTCATAGTTCAGCCATCATTCAAAGACCATCCTTCCATGCTGATGATGCATGTGAAAAAATGTGTTAATTAAATTTGACTCAACTCCTGGTGAGAGAATTGTATTGTCACCTGCTCCATGATTTTGCCCACATTCTGCCATATATTTCTTGTTATGGCAGTTTCAGATGCCTACTCCACATATTCTTCGATTTAAGGACACTTGCACGGCAGAGTGACAAAATGCAAAGAAGGTGCCAATGTGAGATTTCTAAAGACAGCTACAGCGCTTAAACCAAGGTTTTAGAATATGAAGTGTCTTCCAAAATTTGAGAAGGAAGAAGTGTGGAACATGCCGTGAAAAGTCTGAAAAGAGCAACACTCTGATTTGGAAAACTACAGAACCTGAACCACCAGAAAAAGAAGTTAATTTTCTGTTGGTGACATTTGACTCAGATGATGAAAATGAATGTGCATCAGTTCTGGATTATCAGCACGGATACATATCCCTTGGAATGGTGGCCAAAGCATGAAGGGGCATATGAATTTTAGCATACCTAGCAAGTGAATACCTTGCAACACAAACACTAGTGCCATGAAAATACCTAGTCTCACTTTCTTGTGGAATTGTAAATAAGAAGCAGGCAGCATTATCTCCCATAAATGTAAACAAATTTGTTTGTCTTTGCCATTGGTTGAACAAGTAGTAGTACTGACTGGACTTGTAGCCTCTAAATTTTTACACTGTTTCGTTTGTGAGTGCAGTTATGGGGAAAATAATTCTATATTTGTAAGTTGCACTTTTACAATAAAGAGACTGCACTACAGTACTTGAACGAGGTGAACTGAAAAACATTGTACTTTTCTCTTTTTAAAATGCAAATATTTGAAAATAAAAATAATAAAGTGAGCACTGTATACTTTATAGTATGTATAGAAACTGAAATCAAGATATTTAAATTTGTAGAAAACAGCCAAAATATTTAAATACATGGTATAGTATTATTATTCAAAAGTACACTTAAAACTGTAATTAATTTTCTAATCCCACAATTAATCATGATCCATTCTTTTAATTGTTTGACAGCCCTAGCTATAATGATTTATTCCTGGGGTAATTTTGTACCACTGACGTGTTCCCCTGCAGATTTCTTTGGTTCTCTGTAGAAGGGAAGCCATTTCAAGGGCCTGGCTCTGGATGGCCCTGGGCAAAGTCGGGGGACACTGCCTCCCAAGAGAGAGGCAAGGCGTGGGATTGGAGCTGCCCTGGTGAAGGAGGGTGCCTGTTTTCTGTATAACGAGTGCCCATGTTGGGGCAGACAAGGGTGGTGGGGACAAGGAGGGCAGGGTGGTATGAAGAGGCAGTGTGGAAGGAAGGGAGTGGGATTAGGGTGACCACATGTCCTGATTTTATAGGGACAATCACAATAGTTTGGTCTTTATCTTATATAAGCGCCTATTACTGCCTATCCCATCCCAATTTTTCACACTTGCTCTCTGGTCACCCTATGTGTGATAGGAAAGGGGGAAAGGGGTGTGGGAGTGAGGGGAGGGGAATAGGGGCAGAGGAGAGTGAGGAGAGGAAGGAGGAGGGGATGGGGCTGAAGACAGTGGGGAATGGGGATGGGATGAGGAAGAGAAAGGTAGGAGAACTGTGGTGATGCAGCTGTGCCTCCTCCCCCAATAAGCACCCATTGAACCCACACCTTAATGAACACCAGTCCCCTCCTTCTGGACCACTCCAGTGAGTGCCCTATGTTGTGCTCCATCTTCTCCAAACCCAGACACGCCAATGAGCCCCACCTCCATGCTTCCTCTGCTGAGTCCCAACCACCTTCACCTTGACCCCCCCCTCCGCCGAGTCCCATTGTACCTGCGCCCAGATCTGCCAACAATCCCAATCTCTGCATCCTGATCCCTCACTGAGCCACCTACATCCATATTGCCCTCACAGAATCCTCTTACCCACTACATGGATCACTCCAGAGTAAGCCCTCCACACTTGGATCCTGCTGGGCTGAAGCTGTCTGCCCACACCTGGTGTGCCCGGTGCAGAGGGGCAGGGCCTGGGGTGTTTCTGGAGCAGTCCTAACCCTTGCACAGAGTCAGAATAGGGTGCAGCCTAAGCGCTGAATCCTTGTCCTGCAGGCAGGGGCAGAAGTTTTCCAGAAACTTTGGTGGCTAAAATCCCTCCCCCTCATCTGCCTAAGGCTCTGGGATGCAGTTTAGAGGGAGAGTGGTACAGGCTCTGAGATGCAGTTTGGGTGCTGGATGCAGGCTCGGGCTGGGGCTCAGGATTGGGGTGCAGGCTCTGAGCGGGAGTTTGGTGGCTGGAAGGGGTGCAAGAGTTTGGGGGAAGAAGGGGGCTGGGAAGAGGGTATAGACTCAGGGAGGAAATAGGGTGTGTGAAGGTTGCTGCACTTACCTAGGTCACCCCACTCTGGCAGTAGCTCCAGGGGAATGGAGGGTCTCCACATGTTCCCCCTGTGCATCCTCCAGACTCCCCTGCCACCCCATGCATTCCCTCTGTGCATCCACCAATCCCACACACACATGCACACACACAGGCCTCAGGGACACATATATGCTACCACTCTAGTTCTACTGAGCCTGGGGGCAACAGGCAGGGCTGGGAGATGCATTGGCGGGGGGGAGAAGAAATGCACAGGGCAGCATTGTAAAGCCTTTTGTGAGCCCCCACCTTCTGCACTTAGTGCCAGAGTGGGGAAAGGCTTTGATAGGTCCCAGATGTTTAATCTGCATGTATAACACTTTCATTATAATGAAACACACACACATACTTATCATTAATAAAGAGGTAATATAAATCACATAAAACCAAAATTGTATAAAATACTTCTGAAAAAAAAAATTAAATAATCAGTAGTTGCACAGCACGTGTACAGGAAACTTCTTTGAAAAACACATTGGAAATGGAAAAATAAAGGCAGTGTGAATTTCTCATCACTTGTGAGCTGGCCTAGTAAGGTACTCGTGATAGAAAGACACTCAGTACCTTAGAGGACTGAATCTCTCTCTTCTTCAGAACTCTTTCAACAGGATTTTAGTTGAACAAAACCCCCTCCCCAGGTCACTACAATAAATCTTTGAGTGTGTGTGTGTGTGTGTGTGTGTGTGTGTGTGTGTGTGTGTGTGTGTGCAAAGAATGCATAGCATATACACAAAATCTAAAATCTTTGGAGACAAATCCTCAGCATGTGTAAATGAGCATCACCAGTTTACACAAGTTGAAGGTCTGGCTTTAGCTGGTCTCTGAATTTCAGAGACCAATGTCACTTCTACAGGGTTTGTTTTGTTTTTTAAATTGGTTAAAAAGAGTTGTATAGCACAGATATAATTATCTATTAAATTCAGTAGTACTTTTCTATCTGAATAAAATGGGTGATTTTTTCTCTTGATACATCTGAAACACTTATGTGTTAAACATGTACCCATCTGATATCTGCTGTTGGTAAACATAAATTGAACTATATGCAAATGTAAAACCGACTATAATTTGATTCAGTAGCATGTGAAAGAAGGGCAGAGATCTGCATGTACCAAAAATATTGTGACTGACTTCTTAATAGCAGACTGAACATAAACAAGAATAATACAGAATATTTAGCACCCACAACTGTAAGGTGAGTCATATGTTTTATGCAGAATAAATTGCAGGTATGAGTTATTCTACATCATACTCAAAACCCTCCTATGAAACCATTAGCTAAAGCTTTTTTCTCCAATTCCAAGGGCCACCACAGAGGAGTGAAATGTACCACTTTAAGCCCACATTGCTAAAAACAACAAAGAACTTGTACGTCAAAGTAATGGGTGTGGCAAAGAAAGGAAGCTGAGGATCAGCTTTGGACCTTTTCCCCTTCCCTTCATTGACAAAGTCAACACAGAATGCCCTCTGTCAAAGCCGGGGTAATGGAATATTAAAGGCCATCTCATAACCTCATCTATAGGGGTTGTACATGAAAATTAGAGAGGAAGGAGTTCAGTTACAACTGAAAATAAAAGACCATTGGTGATACAATGCTGTGAGGCAGTTAAATTCAGCATCAATTCATTACTCCGATTCCTGTGGAAGAAATAAAAGCTGTTATGGGACCTTTTGCTTCCTTTTTGCTCTCTGTTTCTCAGGTAAATAGGAAAACACCATACACAATACAGAGGGCTGCAGTTGCACATGCTGTTTGGCTCAGCCTAGCGGAGAGATAAGCTGTAGCTGCATAAAAAGGTTTATTGATAAGGTAAGAGGGGGAACACATTTCAATCCTAGATGTGATCCATACACTGAGATCCCAGTGTAGTATGCAGCAAGTCCACAGTACAGAAAAATACACTTCCCTGAGAAACTGAAACAAGATGTTTTAGAAGTGAATTGATGAGTGTTCTGTAACTGTGATTAGAAATCTAAAGGAGACCCAGAGGACCATACTGCAATAATCCTGAAATCAGAAGGGTGTATGTACTGATTTACTGATGTGTTGGACTTATCTGGAATGAAGAAGGAATTAAGAATTATTTCCTGAGCATGCTTTACTGGTGTGGGCTAGATTCATCTTGTCAAATTCACCATGAAAGTCCCTTACTGAAGATGCTAGACCCAACTTCCACTCTGCCAAAAGGCCAGTAGCAACTGGCAATTCCCCAAAAGTAGGGAGCAGTGTCCAGGAATGTGGCATGGACAAGGTAGCCAGGGGATGCACCACTCAGGAGATCGAAAAGATGGGTGGCAAGCAAGGAACAAATGAACACCACCGTTAAAAATGCTATATGTGGTGCACAAGGGAACTGGTCATAGCATAACTCACATATCTCTGCACCAAGTTCACGTTTTTTAATCCTTAGTCTTCATCAAATATATCTCTAATTCCAACACACTGGAGATTAAAGAATGACTAGAGAAGTCTAAATGTCCTATGGATGAAATTGT
Organism: Pelodiscus sinensis; assembly: GCF_052426305.1. Lineage (NCBI taxonomy): Eukaryota > Metazoa > Chordata > Testudines > Trionychidae > Pelodiscus > Pelodiscus sinensis. Next base: position 107,626,996 of record NC_143052.1, read on the forward strand.
CTTATGAAGGAAATGCTGATTTTAAAGACTCATAACTTAATTACTGAACCAATACTGTCAACACTATTTTTTCTTCCTCACCGATAACATTAAAATAATATGTTTGAAGTTTCTAATCTCAGCCATTCTTTTCACTCTTGTATAACTCAAATATACTAGGTTCAATTTTTCCTCAAACTTCTCTAAGTCAGAACTCAAACCAAGTATGGATCATTTCAGCTCAATTGGCATATGCTTGAGGAAGTTATGAGAATAAGGGAAAGGGTTAGAATGGGAGATACATTGCAACGTTACTTTGGTGCTTACTACATGTGAGCACTATAATAAGTAAAAAGACATCTATTTATAAGATTAAATATAGGAGGTTTAAATTGTAGATGAAAAGAATAAACCATATCAACAGGGATACTGGTTAAAAAAAACAATAAAACTTGATGGGCATCAGAGTGACTGCCAGACAGTCCTACTGGACTAGAAGGCTGGTTTCTGTGAAGTAGAGATTCAAAGAAGATATGTATAAAACACAAAAGGAGTGGAAGCAGGATCAATGGGTTACGGCGTCATCTTGGGACTGCATCGTAGGAGTTGGATAAGAAGAGCACAGGAAAAGTTTGATAAAGAAGTGTTGCAAACCTCTTTGGGGTTGTTGTGGATGTTTTAATTCTGTGTCATCCTTCTTGAATTCTATTGCTAATTCTACTTGTGACAGCTCATATAAATGAAGATGGGTGCTAGAACCTTTGTATTTCATCCTGTTGTGTCATTTGGGTTTGGATGCAGTTGCTCTTCATCCACTTGATGAAGAGGTATTGGTATATTCTGAGTAGCAAACATTGTTCCTGATTCTATACAATGTATGGAGAAAGACCCAGTTACTGACACAAGGAGCTCGCACAATTCCTGCAAAAATGGACTATGGAATACTTTCTGCATAGGGGAAAAATAAAACGCAACTAAGCTTGCTGCAAGAAGAACAATATTAGACCATTCCCAACTCTGATTTACATTCCCCATTCTAAAACGGGCCTGAATAATCTTTAAACCTGAAGCTGATATAAAGCTTTTGACTATACTCAACTGTAAAGTAAAATGAGGAAGGCAAAAACTATCTGCCTTTATCAGGATTAAGTGCTCAGTATAACATTCCTTTGAGAAAACCACTATAGCAGGTTTACTTGTTGAGATATGGGCTATATGAAAGCATAAAATGCCAATAAACCAAACCCAGGAAGCTGTTTAGGAGTCTTTTACCCTGCAAAGCATAAGGACTTCAGGAATATAAAACATGGTCTTAAGAACCTATAGTCTTTGAGAATATGCTGGTGCATCTACAGTGCACTGTTTGAAGGCATTTATCATCAATGAACACTTCTGCTTTTCAAGCACCAGTGAGTTCTTTGGTCTCTGTTGCGCAGCAGGTCATATGAGATGATTTTAATGGTTCCTTTTGGCTTTAAAACCTATCGAGCTTGTAAATTCTACACAAACAAAATAAACTCCTTTACAAAAAAATTACCTTGCGAGGCTTAGACTCTCATCAAAGTCCCACTGATTTCAAATGGGGAGTTCTGGTTATACAAATAATGCAAGATCAGTTTCCTTAGGGGTGTGTAAGTAGCCTCCAGAAAGAGTGATCATGACCCCATTCTAAGAGGAGGAGGAAATGACAGCAGGTACCATCAGTGTTAACAGGTTCCTGCCTAGAGGGTAATTATGGATACACACACTTCTCTTTCTTGGCACATTACTCTTTCCTCCAAATGATGAACAATATTGACACAACTGCTGCCAGATGTTCCTAGTGAAATAAAATAGTCCTATCAGGTAAGGTCTGATTATTTATTTTATATTGCTGCTAGAGCAACGCAAAGGAAATATTTGAAAGGAATTTTTGATAATGGACAGATATGATTTGCCGTGCTGGGGTGCCATTTCTTAGCAACTGTCGGCCATTTGATATTTGACAGTAGAATCTTATGGATGTCTGCTGCATTCATGCTTCCTACAGTTCTGCATTAAGCATCTGAGCCAGCGTTATGTGAATCACTCTACTAAAAGCCTATTGCAGTATTGCTTTAATGAAGGGAGATTCTGCATATTTTGATATATTATGCCATTTTCTTAGAGCAGATACCCTATTTATTTCAGAGGACACCACCTATCTGGTTTTTGCTCCTTACATTTTCTGTTTGGGCATCTTCTGCTTGTTAAGTTTTAAAGCAAATAGTTAAACACATCTATTGAGAATCAAAAGGTGCATGTTAACAGGCTAAAAGCACTGCTTAATGGCAGACCATCCTTACTGCTTTCTAAGAAAAAAAGAAAGCAATTATTTGCCCACCACAAAGAGAAACAGGACATGACCTTAGGAACCAGGAAAGCTTCCTGGCAAGATGGACCCCGTGAGTCAATTTACATAAAATAAATCTTTTGTGTCTCGGCCTTTTGACTAAGATCAAGTAAGTATATTACAAAAACTCTGTTGAGTAGCCACGTGCAAGCAGGACACAGATTCTACTTTTGGCCTGTGTCTATTTCCAGCCATTATATGCTGGAATGAGAATTCTTGATTCCTCTCTCACTTTCAGTTTGCATTTTCATACTGGCTAGCAAAAGAGGCACTGGGCCAAACTCAGTACTGGTGTGACTGGGTGCAACTCCTGTGGATGCAAATGGGAGTTGCCTCCACTTACAAATAGATGAACTTGTTCCACACCATCTAGAACCAGTTTTTGTACATGTGGGAGCTGACGTTCTGCCAGCAGCTGCAACAGATTACACAGGAGAGGACATTTTGCTTTTAAAGTTGACAGAATGTGTCCAAATTACATAGTATGCAGTTTTGGGGGTCCCCTATTCTGCTAATCACTTTGCGCCACATGCACCCAAGGAAAAAATGTTTACCTGGTATGGCCACGGTTAACCTTTTTTCCTTGCTGAGACGGTACCCATGGATGAGTTCACTCATGGAAGGGGGGCCCCTCAGAAGAAATGATTCTGTGGAGGTGGGATCAAATGGGAATCTTAATATATTCTGTAGGTGTGTCCCTGAAGTCCTGGGATGGCTCTGATCACAAAGGGAAGGTGAGAATAGTCTTGCAGGAGATCCAAGAAAAATACATATGGAAACAAAAGAGTTTTACTTTAATTATCTTTAAATGTCTCATGAATGACAACATTATGTTAAATGTATGTAACAGGTAAAACCAGCTAGGGTTGCCACCTTCTATCACTTCCACAACAGGACATGTTGCCCTGTGTTGGAAATTCTTTTTCACACTTGAGGAGGTTTATTTATTTATTTTCCACCCATCTTCCCACTCCTTGTTCATTATAGTCAGCACTTAGTAGCCTCCCTGAACATTTTCTTATCCTTTGCATTGAGACCAGATTGTTCATTCCCTTTCCCTGTACTAACACCCAAGACACTTCTCCAATGGAGTTCTTTTCAATGTCAGAACCACTGACATCTCCACAGCTACACAGCTTTGGCATGCCAGTCAAGAGACAACGCCAGAATTCACGGCTTGAACAACTAGAGCATTTGCTTTAGGTTATCAACAGGAGCCATTCCTTTTGAATAAGCAGAGTGAACACATTCATATCCTTCTCCCACACATGAGGAGACAGAGACAAGCACTATAGCACATCAGAAAGATTGTGTTGCTTTTGAAAAAAGCATTGACGTGCCCACATAGCAGAGCTTTTTTCTTCATTTCTGGAGGTTATTGTGCCATGTGTAAAACCTTTAAAAGGACATACAAGGTGCACTGAAACACTGACAGAATATAGTTGAAAACTATATTAGAAAGGAGGAGATAACATTATGGGTAGATGAAACCAGAAACACACTTAGCCAGGCTTTGAGTTTTGATCAGTCACTATTTTTATCCTCCCCTCTCCTATCACCCCAACCAAAATATAAATCATCATCATCATCATCATAAATAATCTGTTTACAATTCAGTGACTGACTTTAACTAAAGTCTGGCCACTGCACTGTACTATAAAGATCACTGCATGCATACCTTTTCCTCTGAGTGCCACTGCTGACCAGAAAGTTTGGTTGCTGTGGGCCCTGACTATGCAGGAGGAAAGTGTCTATGGTTGGCACGGTGGCTGATGCTTCCTCACTTACTTTAGAGCGGCTGTCCTTGCTCTTTCCAAGCTTGCCTTTGCTGCGTCGGGACTGCTCATGATCGAACTCTAAATCCTCCAGTCGCTGGGTGAGGGCAAGTTTTTGCTGGATAGCCATCTTCAACAGAGAGTTTAAGGTCTTCTTCTCATCCTCTGCAGCTGCCAACTGCCTTTGCATCTCATCCAACTGTATGACATACTCATCACACCTGGAGAAACAAATGGAATAGAAGGGTAGTGAAGCATTCTACGACCCACACAGACCACAGCAAATCTAAAAGTCAATCTAACCTCATCTCTAGAACAGGCTTAATCTCAACCTAGCTTCCAACTACGCTGAGAAAAATGTGGATGCAGATCTGGATTTGAAGCTCACAAATTCAACAGGAGAATTTGGATCCAGAGAACTGATGGAGCTCATGAAAACTTTTCAGATTTCAGATCCAGCCAAGGAATTCACCCCTAGGGTTTTGGTTTCGGGCCATCCCTAATTTTGAGCCCAACTGTGAAGTGGGCAAATTCAGCTAATAATTTTCATAAACTGAAGGGCATCGTAAATAATAAATTCCACCTAAATCAAATTATTACACAAAACAATATGACAAAAGCAAGAATATTTTCATTTAATACCCAATATTGCAGATATTTGTGTGATGAAATGCTATCTATTATTTGCCTGTGCTAATTGTTCAAAAGATATATGCCATTTTTATGGATCAGGAGGTTGTTCAGTGTTTGGACTCATTCAGTCCTTGACCAGACTTCCGATAAGGGAGCCAGTGAGGCAAACTGCAGTGAGTAGGGTTTTGTGATGTGGACACTTGCTCATTTTACAAATGTGTGTCTGTCTATCAGTCTGTCCATCTCTTTGTTCAAGAATGCCTCCTAAAAGGTAAGAGCTAGAACCATCAAATTTGGTATGCCGCTTCCTCTTATCGTAACTTAAAGCAGGGTCAGGGTTTGAGTGTGCCAGGGCAAAGGGAGGCATGCAGAATGTATTGTTTCTCATAAAATGGGAAGGGAGGGATCTGATATAAGGGGGTTATACTGCAGAATGACCATAGAGGGTCAGAGATGGGGACCAAGACAGCCCATTGGGCCAGGAGGGGGTGGAGTAGAGAAAGGGACAGCTATTTGCTATATATTTCAGAGTGTTTGTCTGTTCATGTGTCTGTTTGTCTGTGTGTCTTTCTGTACCCCAGCTGGAAGACATGCACCTCTTCCCTAGCTGTGCCAACTGCAGCTGCAGCAGCCACAGATAGGTGCTTCTCACTTGGCCCCAAGCTTCTGAGGTGAGAGAGGGCTGGGGTTGTTCTCTTCCTTGGGTCAGACTGCATACTGAACCCCTCTAAAGCTATCACTGGGCCAAGACATGATGTCATGGCTGGAGGGAAAGAGCTTTAATTGTATTAAATGAGGAGCCTCTTTTCTAGTCAGAATTTTTACTAGATGCAGTCTAGTTGCACTGATTATCAAACTGCTGGATAACGAGAATGGGACAGCAGCATCACTCATTCTCGGCAGCATCAAATGCTTCTAGCATGCTTTTAAAAAATGCTAAAATATGCAACCACCATGTTAGAAATTTCATGGCAAAAATTATTTTAATTCACCACAAAAAAAGACACATTTAAATAACAAAATCCTACAATTTCTCTACTAAGGGCCAAAAAAAAAAAAAGACTGAAATATCTCCCACAGTAATTCTGCTGAAGTTGATGAAGTTACGATTCACATCAGTATAACAGAGATAAATTTAGCTCGCAAAGGCTATGTATACACTACCAGGTTATTTTGAAATAATAGCTCGCAAAATAACTATTTCAAAATAAGCTTATTCCTCTTCACAAGCAGGCGTTGTTATTTGGAAATAATAAGTCCATTATTTCGAAATAACAGGCTTGGTAATGTGGATGCTTGCCCTATTATTTCAAAATAAGAGAAGTTATTTTGAAATAATTCCCCAGTGTAGACCCGCCCATAGTACCATCAACAGGAAATAAACACCCAATCCACCATTTTATTTTCTCTCTCAAAGGGTGTGTCCACACAGCAGGGCTTAACTCAGAATAAGCAATGCAAATTAAGTGATGTCAATTGCGTAGCTTATTTCGAAATAGTTTATTTCGAAATTGGGAGTGTCTGCACAGCACTTATTTTGAAATAAAGCACTCTTTCTCCAACTTCCCTTACTCCTTGTACAATGAGGGTTACAGGAGTCGGTGTAAGAAGTCCTCCAGATTGATAGTATTTCAACATTATTTCGAAATAACTGCCTGCTGTGTAGAGTCGGACTAAGTTATTTTGAAATAACGCGTTATTTCAAAATAATGTTGCTGTGTAGATGTACCCAAACTGTCTGACTTACAATAACTTTCTGAATTCTTGCTAGCTGAATGATGAAACCCCATTTAGTCTATGACTTTTACCCTTCAGTTAGAAAGCAGGAACACAGTGTTTGGAAAATTATTATTAAATCTATATATACATTGTTCTCCTCTTTCAAGTGATTTTAGCAAATTTAATTGGAATCAAAATGACTGTAAACTAGTCATAGCCTCAGAAATATCTGCTTTTTATAAAGCTTTAACAAGCATGACTGCATTTGATTGTCGAAGCCATGGGGAAAGGAGATATTACTGAAATGCTGGCTAGCTTACAGTCATCTGTGATACCTGTCTTTGCTAGAAGCAGTTTGCTGTTTTAATAAATCTATTTGACATCGCCACTAGCATGATGTCAGCATCCTGGAAATTAAATTGATTTGAAAAATGAATGGCTGTAGTACCCTTTATATCTCAGATTTAAATTTGTACTCTCTGGAATCTGATCGATCTTGTATCTCCCTTCTCCCATTTTACTCTTTAGTTTACCCAAGAAGAGATAAAGAAACTTTGACTTCTAACTAAATCCCAGGGGGAATTTTTTAAAAAAAATGCAACTACTAGAATCAACACCACAAATACTTGCAGTATATAACACTAGGAGCAGAAGTTCCTTGCTTTTGTATGCCAATGACGCAGTTTCCTTTTTGGGATAAAATTAGTAGGCCTTAGGTCTCAGAGTATACATGATCTGCAAGGTACAACTAGATTATCAAACTGTGTTTCTGTGCAATCATTATTTAAACATAAGGCTTAATGAAGATGTATGTTATTAAAACCAAGTTAGACAAACACACTCTCGCTGCCATATAGGACATCATCATAGATTGGCTTTAGATTTGGACATAATAGGGGGTTCCTTACTGGTAGTTTGTGACCTCAAATGCATGTCACTGATGACCTAATAAAAGTAGTTTTCTGATAGTCATCCATAATTTTCTGTACATCAGAAACTTATTTTCATAACAGCAATAAGACATTCTTGACAATTAATTGCATGAGAATTAGTCACTTGAGGGTACATCTACACATTTATTTTGAAATATTCTGAAATAGCTTATTTCGAAATAGCAGGTCTACCCAACAGGGGAGCCTTGAAATCAATCCAAGGCAGGCTCCCCTAATGTGGATGTGCTGCTTCGATTTAGAGACCCAGAAGGCACTGGGGAGTAATTACTTTGAATGGCCCTGGGGAGGGACATTTTTGAAATAGCAGCAGTGGAGCATTCACAGTACTGCTCTTCCAAAATAGCTATTTCAAAATAGTCATTATTCCTCATGGAATGAGGTTTACAGAAGTTAGAATAAGCCATCTGCTTTTTAGAATTTATTTTGAAATAATGGAATTGCTGTGTAGATGCTCACATTGTTATTTCGGAATAACGGCTGTTATTCCGAAATAACGCTGCTGTGTAGGCGTACCCTTGATGAATACTACCATCCACAGTAAGCTATAATCTCTCAGAAACAATGGCCCATAGGTTTCTATGTTGTTGGTTTTTTGTTTGTTTTTTAAAGAACCAGTGTTCAAAAAAGCTAAGCACCTCAACAAGATTCAAGTCAAAGGTTTTGATTGCCTTTTGAGGCTGCTAAATCTCCGATGTGCTACAACAGTGATCCCCAACGCGGTGCCCGTGGGCGCCATGGCACCCGCCGGGGCATTTGTGCGCGCCCGCCGACAACCTGGGCCAGCCCCGCCCCCGGCACGCGGAGCACTGTAGGCGCCGGCCCCAGGCGCGCGACACGCACCGGCCCCAGGCGTGCGGCTCGGGCGGCGGCGGCGGCCCCAGGTGGCTCCGGCCCCAGCCCTGGGGCACATGCCGGCACTGGGCGCAAGGGCATCCCCGCCCCTGGCGTGTCCCAGGACGTGCGGCCCCACCCCCCCGGACGCCCGGCACATGAGTGGCCCCACCCCCCGGGTGCCCGGCGCGTGAGTGGCCCCGCCCCCAGGCGCCCGGGAGCCTCTAAAGGTTGGGGACCACTGTGCTACAAGTTTCCTATAAGTCCACAGAGGTGAAAGCTATTTCCTTTTACAGGAGGAAAAAGGTGATGATAGATGTGTACTTCCCTCTGTACTTCCTTCCGCACTAGATCCCTTTTTCCTCACCTCCTCCCATCATATTGTTTGCTTTGGCATGTGGAAATTGAGGTTTTGTTTTTTTAAAAAGGCACCAGTCTATTACTGTGCTTTCTCCATGTGTGTTTGCCTGCCGCACTGCTTTAATAGGAATGATGCTCAAACCCTCTGCCACTGACTCAGAAGGAGTAGAGAGGGCTGGCATCTTGTATCAGGTCTAGGGAGACAGGAAGGAGCAGCAGACTGTGTGGGTGCATTGAGGATGAGAACTGGCTCAGGTGGGCAGCAGCAGTTGGCAGAAATTAGATCAGCTGTTGCTTGCCCAGGCAATAAATATCAGAGGGGTAGCCGTGTTAGTCTGAATCTGCAAAAGCGACGAGGAGTCCTGTGGCACCTTATAGACTAACTGAAGTGTAGGAGCATAAGCTTTCGTGGGCAAAGACCCACTTCGTCAGATGCATGTAGTGGAAATTTCCAGAGGCAGGAATAAATATGCAGGCCAGGATCAGGACAATCAGGACACAATCAACTCTGGATTAAACAAAGACTGTGAATGGCTTGCTAACTACAAAAGCAGCTTCTGTTCCCTTGGAATTCACACCTCCAGATCAGCTGCTAGAAGTGGGCCTCATCCTCCTTGATTGGATCACCTCATCATCTCCAGCCTGATCCTGGCCTGCATATTTATTCCTGCCTCTGGAAATAAATAGGAACTCAAATTCTACTCTCCCGTCCGAGTTCCATCTATGTCCATTGCCCCAGCAAATCACTTCCCCGATGAATAAGCTTCAGCAGGAGCACCCTATTGACGTTCACAAACAAAAAATGCCATTATAAAAGAATTATGGCTGAAAGTGTCTTTTAATAGAGTCCAACTAGTGCCCCAGGACATAACTGCACTTATAAAACATCCTCACCTTTGAAAAATACCCAAACCTTAGAAAGTTTGGCGATGACCAGTTAAGAGATCACGTGTCTTATTCATCACCACATAATATTTCATCACTTATTGAACATCGACAATCCGACTTAACTGACTCCCTCAATTTTGCAAAATACATGCAAAGGTCAAAAAAGTAAAAAATAACAAGGATCTTAGGAGACAATGGAAAACGGCTCCTTCTTTGAACAGGAAATGGATTTTTATCAAGCCTTCCTATATGGGGTGGGTGTGGGGGAAATCTAGAGTTGTAGGGAGTATGTGCTTCTGGAAGGGGAATATGAGGAATCTGCCCCTTTAGCATCCATGTGAAGAACAGGACTGCTATTTCCCCACTTCAAGATGTGAATTTAAACTGCTGTATTGCCACAAATATGGTATATCTGATTTTTACAGCTGAGCACTAGAACAAATAAATAAAAGTTGCCCTACAAAACAGAAGTGTACTTCATATAGGAAAAATATTCTACTTCCTAATACTGTAATACAGAAGAAATAATTTATATTAATATTTTCATAATATTTAAAATATTTATTTTAAACTCTTCTTTCAATAAATGCTTTTCCTGCGGTATGGACTCAGAAACAGGGATCATGTGATACAGGGTTTCCATAGGGACCACTCCAATTTTCTTCAGCATGAAACTAAACAACTGAATTTTCACGCTCAAGATTATGCTTTGACAGAATCATAATTAGAAAAATGTCAAATTGTCCCATTTTTCAAGCAGATTTTTTTTCTTGAATTGGATGCCCATAGTACATTGTTTAGAGTTGTAATTTTTATTTAGGCACACAATGCTTCCAAACAGGGGATGACAACTTGCTGTATCATGTGAAAAATGTGACAAATATAAAATTCCTTAGATTTTGGGTGGAAGGAGAAGAGAGGGGGCATTTTTAGCAGGGCAGAACCAAAATGAATGCACTGATAAATATGCTCTGCCATGAAATTTTAAAAACATACTGACTTTTTCTGACTGTCTGTGCCTACAAAATACTGCATAAACCGCAGTACCACTACCCTTACCCCACACTGCCTTCTATAATTCATACAGTGACATTTTTAAACACTGATGCATGTCACTATATGATGTTACTTGTGGCTCTGATTATCTCTAACAGACATATTGAACCTCATTCCAAACAGATCAAGCTAAAATAGTGTCATCCATATTTTACTGATTTTAATCTATATAGTTAGGTGCATACAGAAAAACTCAAAATGCTAATAAAAGACATTTGATCTTGAGAAGCAATTTCTTGAATACAGTGGCCCCTCTATGGTAAGAAATACAAGGGTCCAAAAGCAATAAAAAAATGGGGAAAACACTTTTGACTCTTATGACAACAACCCCACATGGCCTAGTAACTGTTAAAGAAGAAAAGGGATATGGTCTAGAACAGCAGATGAAACATTTTAGAAAGGATATAGTTAGTGCCTTGCAAGAGTCTACAAAGAAATAGTAGAAGTAATGTTATTTGAGTGGCCAGTGCAATTCTACCCTGTGGCTATGTCTACACTGCCGTTTTTTTTTCACCAGACGATATGCAAATCATGCTCTCATTTGCATATCTTCTGCCAATCCTTTTTGTGGAAGAGGTTTGATGCTAAATAGCCCCGTGGTTACAGGATCCTGTGAAAAAGGGTTTTCCCCCCCAACAAATGGCCCTGTCTACATGGGGCTTTTTAGCAGCAAAACCTCTTCCGCAAAAAGGATCGGCAGAAGATATGCAAATGAGAGTGCGATTTGCATATCTTCTGCCAAAAACCCCCCAGCAGTGTAGACATCGCCTTTGTGTATGTATGAGAATACTGATTAAGCTTGTCGTCTGCACAGATGCAATTGCTGTGACTCATAGAGGGTTGGTGTGCTGTTCTATCTAAAGAAATAGTGCACTGTGCCTCAGAAAGGCTCTCACATGGAGAGCAGGGTGCCGGTTGTGAAGTTTTGGCAATAGGCCTCACATATTTCTGAGTTTAGCTACAAAGGACTAGATTCACAAAAGGGCTTAAAGGCCTAACTGGTCTTTTAGGAACCTAAACCCAGAATCATGCCCCACTTGGATTCACCATCCCCCAGCTCAGCTGCCCTTGAGGCGTTTTTTAAGTCACATCTTAATGCACCTTGATACTGTTAAAGAAGAAAAGCTGCAGCTATATGTGCCAGATACTGTGCTCTATGCAAGGCAAACCTTAATGGTACATGGTCCTCAAATGGTGCAATGAAAAGAGGATTAGCATCTTAGGCGTAAATGGGAAAAGAGGATAGTCTTAAAAACAAGAGAGGTGTGAAGAGTACGTCCATGAGAACTTTCTCAGGAACTTAATGCAAAAGGGCATAATTCATATCACAGCATAGGGGTTTATTTCCTTATCAATAAGCATGAGATTTATGTGGGCAGCTTTTTTTAGTAATAAATAGTCTTTTAATCAACCATATTCTAAAACAGGAAGATAATTCTAGAATCTGTAATTTGCTCTTTTTCTTATTTTTGTTGGAAACCTGTTTGTCACTTTTATTATTTATGGTCAGTCAGTATTTTAAAGATGACCTACAAGAATATCTGTATTCTTTAATGGCCTGTTACAAACCCAGTGAAGTCAGTAGAAAAACTTCTACTGTCTCCAACACATGTTGAATCATCCTTGGAAAGCTGCAGTGTTTAAAAATATACTTTTAGTATCCCAAGCGGGATAGAGAGGTGTGTATTCAGTAAACCAACAACAACTTAAAAGTACCTTCCTTATTTCAAACTGTCCGAAGTTCAGCCACATAGCGGATTACTGGCTCATCGTGTACCACATGATAAACAGTCTGCTTCATACCACTGATGCAACACCCTTCCTCAGGACCCTGCTGCAGAGTTGAATGGCCTTCATCAATGTATCCCTCACAACATGTGGGTTTTTTTAAAAGATTCATAAACAGATTTTTTTAAACCTACACAAAACTATGCACTCTGGGAGAAACTATCTTCATATCAGTGAAGTTTCACTCAAAAGGAGCTGCTGATCTGACTCCTAATTACTATAGAAAAGTTCCCGTATGAAACTGTGCATGTAATAAGGTTAGGCTAGGACACTAGATGAATCAGGAGCCAGAAGTCAATGGGGTGTGAGAAGAGAGGGGGAAAGTAGGGTGATTTAATCCCATAAAGTGCTGAATCTCTCTCTTTCCTTGGTCACTTGGGCAAATTCAGCACATATTGCTGCAGCTGCTGGATCTTTCGCAAATAATTATTTGCAGGTCACCTTAAAGAAATCAGCTACAAAGGAAAAGTTCTCTTTAGCAAAAACCAAAAAGACAAGATGTAATTAATTACCACTCTGTTGGGAAGAAGTGAGGAAAAAACTGCAGAAGGTGTGTGACATTTTTAAACCTATGAATGAGAAGATAATAAATGAACTACCAACAGCTGTAGGAAATAATAATTTACAGTGCAATGAGAAATTGCAGTAACTTGATAATTTTCATGGCTGGGTTATAGCAGAGCCTTACTGAGGGGGAATTATAGATTTTTTTCAGTGGCAAATAATAAACCATATGGCAAGGTCAAAGATGGAGTTTAGCCATGTGAAGCTGTTTGCATGGCAGAATCACCATGTGCCTTTTCTGAATGTGAAAAAGTCACATAAATCTAACTGTTATTGTCCACTTCAAAAAACAGAGTATAAATCCAAATGTAGAGGGCTCTAATATAGATATTTATAACTCTTCACCCAAGGCTCTACTGGCATTTCCACTTGTAAGCATTATTTTCAGAGGTATGCAGCCTGGTGCCATTTGGAAGCTTGAAAATGATGCAGTGTCTGCATTACAAACTTCATTCATCTTCATCCAACAAAACTCTGCCACTGCTGAAATAGAGCTTGTCCCTTCCACCAACAGAAGTTGCTCCAGTAAAATATATTACCCCACCCACCTTGTGTGTCTTACTGAGAAAAGTAGTTCTGGTATCCACATATTAGCACATCAAGAGCATAAGAAGAAATACATGTAGGTGAGAATGTTCTCTCACTCACATCATATACTTACCTTTCAACTACTGAGCATGTAAGACGACTATGAAGCAGTTTCCCTTACCTTGTTGCAAACCATGCTCTCAAGGATGAGAAAGTTGCTGCATCTTCTTTCAAAGCCTTTAATTCATTTCGCAGTTTGGTCATGGTTTCAGTCACCATTGATTTTTCATTCTCATATTTATTCTTCAGATTGGCCAGTGCCACTTCAGCTGTCTGAAAAAGAGGAGAGGGGAGGGGCAAGGAATATATGCCTCTGAGATGGGAATTTGATAACAGCTAAGATGCCAGGTTATGATTTCGTTTCTGGTTTCCCCCATTATTCACATAAAACCAATGATATACATGAGATACACTGATGATAGTTTCATCTTCTGGACAGATATCCTAAACTCTCACAAATTCCCACCGCAACTTCAGTGACAACCACACATCCATGAAACTCTCTCTAGAACATTCCCACACCAGCATCAACCTCCTGGATACCACAATCAGCTTCAGCGATGGAACTGTGAGGTGATCTATATAAAAGAAATCCATGGACCACCACATTTACATTCATATATCCAGTAACCACCCTGAATGCACCATGAAATCTGTTAGCTATTGCAAAGTACTTAGATGGCTAAGAATATGCTCTGAGGAGAAAGTCTGGAATACACACTTAAAACAGTCTTCACCAAACAAGCACATTCTACCAGAGAAGTAGATTTCATCATGGAATGGGCCACCTAAATACCTGAGGAGAACCTGCTTCAATACAGGAAACCAACTCTCCAAAAAACCCTTTTTGTCACTCACAAACCCACACTACAACCCATATGAGGTATCAGCAAACAGTTATAATCTATATTTGATGAGGACCACATCCTGAAAATTGTTTTTCCCAACCCCCCGTCTTCTGGCCATTAAACAACCCCACATCCTGATCAAGTTCATCAGCAGAAGCAAGCTTACTACAAACCAGGGGACACATCACCTCAAAGTGGCACCAGACCCTGTCACAGAAATAGATTCAAAACTTGCAGACATATCTCCACTCTTATGATGATGACTATCCCCACAACATTCCTTTGAAGACCATGGGTCCTACACATACCTATCATTAAAGGTACAGTACCACTTCTAACACAATAATTAGGTGGGTGAAACCAAACAATGACTATGCTCTGAAAAGAATTCACACAGAAAAATTATAAAAGACAAAAATTTCATATCACCCCATGGGCAAACACAAATTAATTACTTCATGTCTGATCTTTCAATCTTTGTCCTCAAAGACAACCTACACTACAACTTCAAAAAACAAGCCGGGAATCCTGAATTCATAACTGCTGGACACTAAAACCAATGGACTTCACAGACGAAGTTGTTTTATGGTTCATTAAAACAATTTGTAACACCTCTGCTGCCTGCTGACCCTCCATTCTTCTACCACTACAGAGATGCCAATTGCCCACTTCACATTAAGGATGTTAAAACGCATTGTGGGGCTTTTTTTGTTTTTTGTTTTGGTAAACGTGTACCTTCTTAAATTTTAAGCTGGCTTCCTGCTAGCACCAGCTCCCAAGGAGCCCTCACCCCCTGCCCTCTGCTCTGCTGCCTCTGATATAGAGGCAGAAGGCAGTGGCAGCAGGGCGAGGGGAAGGCAGGTAACTCCTGCTTACTCCTGAGGAGTAATGCCCCGGAGGAAGAATGCAGAGGCTGTCTGCGCCGCAGGAGGTGTGAGTTGAGCGCAGGGTTTTCCTGTGCCACGGGGGAGGAGAGGGTGTTAGCTACCTCCAGGGTTTGGCGAGGGAGGTGGCTGGGGATTTTTTGTGTGACATTTTTTTTTTTGCTCAACCAAATTGTTCAAATTGGGCCCCACACTTTCTAAAGCCGGCCATGCCTTCCACTTCCACCAACAGATGCTGGACCAATATAACATATTACCTCACCCATCTTGTGCGCCTCTCAAGTAAAAAACAGTCAGACTTCTTTAATGCAATACATTTTTTTTTCAAAAAAGATTTAAAAAACTATTCTCCTTAGAAAGAAGGAAGCCATGAATGGACACAGTAAACTTAAAAACTATTGGATTCAATCGGCCTGAAGCATTAAGACTGTACAAATCAGCAGTTATACTCTTCCATGTCACAGAATCTTATCTCTTCACATTCTTCTGAAAATTTTAACAACCAACCAATTGTGTAAATGATAATGATTACTTAAGAGAAAGTCTAGGGAAGAAGTTATGAAGTTATCCTACTCTATATTCTGCCTCTTTCTTCCCCCCGCCACCCTACTCATTTTCTTTCTTGTTTCAGGCCTGATCTAATTTTCATGTTATCTTTGTGTCTTGTTTGCTTGCCATTGTTTGTCAGTTTTATTCATTACTTAAAATAATTTTAAGAGATTAAGAAAATTACAGATTTGCATTTTTATAGTGTTACAAGTATCACTTAACATTACTGTAACGAACATATTAAGAAACATTTTTTCTTTTATATTTTTCCAGTACTTTTACTTTGTGAATCTGAAAGCACTTTGGTTAGTATTTAGTTAATTCACACACTTTTGTTAGTGTGTTGTTAATTCTGTAGTGTTTCTATTACAGTGTACATGTGTCAGTTCCCCAGTTATTTTTGTGAATCTTTCACATAGGAACAGAGAAAAGAATAATAGGAAAAATGCAATTGTAAAAATCACAAAGATTGGAATGGGACCATCAGAGGAGAGTGCAATGGTTTTAAAACCTGAAGCGACTTTTAAATCATCTTTTGGAAATTCACTAGATTTCAAGTTCAATACGGTCGGTTCCTTGGTTGTTTTCCTTCAGTCAGATCAATTACTGTACAGTGAAGAGAATTAAGCACAATACAGGTTAAGAGATGGAAGTACTGTTTACATTTTTTCAAGGAACTACCAGTTATAATGCCAATTTAGCAAAAAATGGTAGTGAAACACTGCATTGTTTCTTTTGGCAACATGATGCGGTTTTCTTTTTTAAGAATAAAGTTACAGTGCTACTTGGTGGCCACTAGATAGCACCCATGTTTCCTAAATTTACTGTGTAACGCCATTACGTAAACAATAACACAAACCATAAATCCTGGGCTGGATTATGATTTTTAGCGGTCCTAAGCACTGAAAAGATTATGGTTCCCCCCCCCCATGTAATTCAAAATAAAAACAATACATACCATAAAATCTCATTATTATTTTTTTGGTGCCCTTGTTTTGCTGGTGCCCTAAGCACGTGCTTAGTCTGCCTATTGGGTAATCCAGCCCTGCATAAATCCTGCATTTTGTTTCTAAAGAGTTGAATGAGGGTAAGAAGAGAGTAATATGCTCCCCATTATTCACCGGCTTAAAGTTAAGCACATTGTTGGCCTGAGACCTAATTCACCCCCATGCTAAACTAGTCTTGATTAACCTTGGGTTACACTCCAGGATTTCACCAATAAAATTAAGAGAAAAAGTTCTGTGCTGCTAAGGCACCCCCACCTCAGGAATGCCCCTAAGAAGAGTTATATCACCCAGGGTTATAAAGTAGAGACATCCAGGCGCTGAAAAGTTCAGTGACGATACAGAAAGACCCCAACAAATGGTAAAGGAGATAAGATAAGCTCCGACCCTTGTATGCTGACAATCAGCACAAACAAAGAAGGTCATAAATAAAGTATAACTGGGCTTTAAAATGTAAACAAAGATTTGAGCAAAACATAGCTGCCAGTGTGTGATTGGTTAACTTTTGTTATTTGGGGTACTGAATAATGTAACAGGTATAGTAACATTCAAGGAAGGTAGCTTGTTTTACCTTTTTAATGTAATGAAGAACAATGCTCTTTGGGAACCATTTTCAGACTGCTGTTCAGCAACAAGCCTCTAGAACTCTGACCCTGCTGCACAACCTGGTGCAGAAACATCACTGGGACTCCCAGATGAAAAGCTCCTGACTGGCCATCCGATTAAGTTTGTCTGTACATCGGGAGCGTAATAATAGCTGTGCGGGGCATGTGTATTTTGTGTGTGTGGCTAGTAAATAGATGTTTAGAGCATGGCTGCGTAAGGCTCTTTCACTAGGGAAAAGTTATGCAAAGCTGTATAGCCCAGAGCTCTGGGAGAAAGGGTGGGTTTTTTAATTGACCAGATTTACCCTGTGCTCCCTGGGTGAGGAGATGTGCTATCGAAGATCCCTATTTGAAAGGCACATAAATCAGCTATGAAAATACTGATCACCACAGAATGACAACATGGTTACTCACCTGTTTGTTGGCTTTCAACACTGCCCTCAGGGTTGCTATCTGCTCCCGTTTTGTACTCAGCAGGGACTTCAGTTTCAGTATCTCTTCCATTAAGGCCTCCTTGTCCTTATCAATCATAGGCACCAGTTCACGTGCTGCCGCACGCTGACGTGACAGTTGCAGTGACCGGTCTACAGCCTTCTGCAGGTGCTTGATTTGGTCCCGTATTATGGCATTTAGGTTGTAGATATTCATTGGCTCTTTGCGTATGTCACTGGTGTCAGAGACAGGAGATGAAGGAGGGGCCGTGATGACAGGAGAAATCGTAGGTGTCTTGGTTGGACTTTGTTCTTTGCCAGCCTCCATGTTCTCTTTCGAAACCTGCTCAGTTGGGGTCCTGGCTTCTACCGGAGATGCCGTTCCTCTCCTAGCGAGCCGTGGAGACAGGAGCCCCCTGGGATCATCAGGTCCCTTCAGGCTCCCACTTCGGGTGACTCTACTTTGCCTGTAATAGTCCAACATGACCCTATTAGGCGTTTCATTATTACACAGACATACATGGTGATAGAGCTGGGCCAACTCCTCACTAAATGTTACCAGCTCATCCTGGGCTGTGTTGAGGGTATTATGGTTTTCATTCGCGACACTCGTCATCCTTTGCAACTCTTTTTCCATGTGAACCATTTTTTCATAACTTTCCTTAGTTGATTTTTCCAGGTTCGTCACCTGCTCATCATACCGCTGGATCCTGCTCTCATACTTCACCTTTTCTTCAGTGTAGTTTTCTACACATTTATTGTATTTCTCCTTTAAGGCCTTTATTTCGGCTTTAAGGTCGATCACTTCTGTAACGGCCACTTTATATTTACACTCAAGAATCTCCAGGCCATTGATGTCCACTTCATAGTCATGCGCTTCCTCACCGGAGTCTCGGCCCTTCTCACAGTCCAGCTCTACTTTCAGCTCCTTGTTGCTCTGCAGTCCCCTCATGGCATTGACATGCTCTGTGAGCCGGTGGACCCGCTCGTGTTGCTCAGTCAGGGCTCCCTTTGTGTGTTCTAGCTGCGTTTGGGACTCTTGGAGGTTGGCTAGGAGAATACCTTTTTCTCTCTCCACCTAGAATGATTGAATGAAGAACATTAACATTTGACAAAGAAATGAAACTAAGAAATCTAGACCCTTAGGCCATGATGCCTTTTGCCCCGGCCCAACTTTTTGGCCAGGCCAAACCCTAGTGGGGCTCTGACCATGTGTGCCTCTTGCTCAGATTCGTCCTGGCTCCAAATCTGTCATGACACAGGGTTCTCCTGGGGCAAATGCGAGTGGCACTGCAACCCTCTGCATCAGCTTGCAATTCCATTTGCTCAGATTTGGAGGGAGTGGATGGAAGGGGTCATGAGCCAGGAGAGTCAGGTTAACAGTAGGTGCCAAGAGGGGAAGAGAAGGTCAGGCAGGGCAGGGTATCCATGTGCTCCTACTTTAAATGGTGCTCTGCAGGCTCTGTATGGGCCAACTCTCAGTCTTCATTTGCTTGTGTGCTAGCCACCAAACATTGCCAATAGCATGTTTCCCTACAACTAGGTAACCTAGTTGTGGTTTTCAAAGCCTCCAAGGGGATTTAGACACATCAGCCATTAATTTTAAAATGACATGGTAGGTACACATTTACACCTCCTAGAGTATCTGACAATGTCAATGCCTGCTGCCATTTGCAATAGCATAATGACAGGTGTTCATTATTTCCTATTATTAGTGCTCTTTCATCAAGAGCTACGCACTTCCCTAGCACTTCTGCTAAATCACCTAAATTGGCAGTGACTGGTGTGTCTCTAAACACCAGATTTCCCCAAAATATATTCTTTGAATTTTAAACAGCCACCACACATTATTCAGCTTACTTCCTGATATAATACATCAAAATGATACACATACATTTCTCTCCTACATGTATACATTTATTAGGATTTTCAGTGAAAAACTCTGGCTTTCTTTCACCATCATTATTTATATATTTGGCTTTTTACCAACAGTAATGAAAAGCACTTTCTCGGTGCTCTAGGTATCCATGACAATCTGAAAAAAAATACATTAAACAGATGCAAAAATTCTCCCAGTTCAAATGAAGTCATGAAGCAACTACGTAAATAGAAATTACAGCACACACATAATCCCCAGATGTCCAATCCACCACTATGTACCAGACCCAACACTCATCTCCTCAAAGACAAGAAAGAAAAAGTAGTCCTTGCAGCAGATCCTGGAAACTAACAAACTATTACAAACCTGGGGGTAGACACAGATGGTATCAATCAAAAGCCAGCAATCTGTACATGTGCTATGAAATGTTTGGGCCACATCACCTCCTTCCTGGGAGAAGCAAAAGCAAGAGCTGTGTGGCCACGGGCTCTGAGCTATATTAATTCTGTCCTAGGTTTCCATAGAAGAATCTGGCGGTTAAAAAGTATCCGGTGCCATGGAGAATGGCTATTCCCCCAGCAGGTGGGAGAATTAATACAGAACTTCTTAAACCGAGGGAACCAGGTTAGTTGTTAGTAGTTTGGTCCATTCAGATTCAGATGGTCATAAATAAAAAAAACCAAAGTTTAATGTTTCCTGTGTGTCTCCATCCAGATCAGAACTGGTGATACAAAGGAAGGTAAAAGATTATGAGTCTATTCCTTCCAGCCAATAGCAGACCCAAAATTGTAAGTGGAAAACCAGAAACCACTCTAAAACCACGTTTAAAATCTGGCCGTAAATCTTGTGTGTGCAAGTGGAAGGGAGAAGATGTCTCTTTCTTTATTTAAGCAGAAAAATTGGGACCAAACATTATTACTGTTTTCCTCATTTCTGTATTATGTCACAAACAGCACATCCACATCTTCGGACATACAGAGCTGCATTTCTGTTAGCATTTAGTCCCCACTGTAATCTAAGGCTGCTGAAGAGGTTAGCAGAGTTGTTGACTCGAGTCCCACGTCTTGAACTCGAGTCCGACTTAAGTTGCCTAGGTGACTCGACTTGAGACTCAACTTGGGTTCACTGTTTGTGACTTGAGACTCAACTTGAGACTTGCTAATTTTGTTAAATCAACTTGGTGAAAAAATTGTCCAAAAATGCCGATATTGATGGCTTGTACAAAAGTGACTTGACATTTTTTAAATTAAGACTTGAGACTCGACTTGAAAGTGACTTTAGGGACTTGAGACTTGAACTGTAGTGACTTGAGACTCGACTTGGACTTGACAATGACGACTAGAAGACAACTCTGGAGATCAGTCAAATTCCATGGCTGTAGCAGGATCTTCTTCAGTTCGGTTTTCAGCTCCGCCCTGCCCCAATTTCCCCTTTCCCTCTTGTTAATCAGACTTCATGCTGAGAGGGTTTGTGCTCTATACCTCCTTTTTTTGACAGTCTGGTTTATTAAAAAAACCCAGCAATTTACAGCAGAGAACTTCTGACCAGCCTTCTGGTTAATTCTCTTGGTGTAGGGTTCCTAGTCCAATTCCTGCTGAGATTTTCTTCCTAGCTGTCCTTGCGCCCTGCAAGTCTCTCTCTTCCTCAGCCTAGTTTTCACTGAACCACCACTCTTCAGTTGGGGTTGGTCCTGCTTTGAGCAGGGGGCTGGACTGGTTAACCTCCCGAAGTCTCTTCCAACCCCCATCTTCTATGATTCTTTAATAGAACACTGGCCTCCCACGTCGACTCTCCCAGGAGTCTCTCTCCTGACTGAACTGAAACTTTCATCATGTCCCCTAGAAGGCCTGGTGCATAGTTGCATTCTCCTCACCCCATTCCATTCATCTAGCAAGATGGACTGAACCTGGCACAGATGAGACTGAGTAACAACCTCCTTAAAGTGCCAGCTCTTCCTAAAACAACTGACTCGTACCACATTACTGTTCAATGCAGATATCTTCTATTGTGAAGGAAATGAATGAGAATCTTTATGATAACTCTGATGAACACAAATCAGCTCTGGAAAAATGGTTTATCTTGAAAATGTTGAGACTGGCAAAATAAAGGGAGAGCCTTCATGTAAAGGATTATCTGTTTGCAGGTACAAAGGGATAGTGTTAGAAGTAGTGGGTCTGGACCCCATCTTCTCACCTAGTATTCCAATTAAAAATGTAAAGACATCTATGGAATCAATGTAAATGTATTCTAATTAGTTGCATAACATTAGATGGCATAAATATGTTACTGAGTCTTAAAGTGACTAATGCATGCTTAAAAACAAAGCAAAAGCAAATTCCTGAATAATAATGACTTTTTGCTGTTTCTAAGTACAGCATTTGTATTTCACTTTTTATACTCTGCCATGTTTTTACTTCCACCCACAGCATCCTTCTAGAAATAGGGTGTATATTTCAGTCTAATTAGGAGGTGTGGGGACAACTAAATTAGTAGTTCCACTAACTAACTTTATCACTATCTAAAACAAACTGAAAAACTGAGCTGTGGTGTTTTATGCTTCATACTTCTTCACAAGGATTTCAGATTTGGGGGCTTTTTTCCCCCAGTGCACATCAGTGGTTTGCGTTGACCTATCGGAACCAAATTTATCATTGCTTACTTTGTTAACAAGAGAAATTTATTCACACATTGACAGTGGGAAATGTGAGGAACTACTAAACAGGAAACTTCAATGATGGATCCTGACGTCTCATTTTCTTGGTTCTCTGGGCGGAAAAGCACTGGAAGTGCTACTGAAGCGGAAGGAGAAGGTCAGAAAGGGAAAATGCCCTGAAGGTTGTTCACCGGACAACATGTTTGATAAAAAAGAGTTAGCAGGTCTGAAGGAAGATTTGTCTAATCCTCTTTACCTAGAAGAAAGGTGGCTATGGTGCAGGGCCTTAGGAATATGGACAATAAATTAGTGGAGGGAATCACAGGATTCTGAAAAGGAAGTGGATAACTCTTCTCTCCCAAAACAGAAAAGACACCTTTGCCATTAACCATCGCTAACATTTTAATTATGGCATGGAACTTTGCTGGGAACTGTGGGGCGGAGGGGTGGGGGGGAGCCATGTGACCCACCATGTTTAGAAGTTGTGTCTTGTTTTCATTCTAGGAATACAAGTGGTGACATGGTCTCCTCTGCACCCATCAAAGCTGGCCTGCCAAGGGGCATGAGGGAATCCAGCCCCAAAGCTGCAGGAGGGATCGTATCTGCCTTAACCAATATTTTGGTAGGTGTGCTTACTTTTGAAAACAGGGCAAATAAAATTGCTGTGGTGGACAGAAATTTCAAAGAGCTAAAATACACACTCTTTGGAGGAAGTTGAAGGTGTTCACACAAAACTTTGTTACATGCTTTCATGAATATAACACTGTGAAGAGACACTGCCAAATCCCCGTGTTCAACATGAAGAAACTTTGCGGACAAATTCCTTATATTTAATTTGTGTGACCCATAGGCTACATCTAGACTGCAAGCTTCTTTCAGAAGAAGCTTTTCAGGAAGAGATACTATGCTCCTCAGTGGTATTCTATACACAGAGTGCATCAGCAGGGGATTTTAATATGGAATGCAACATTGTGTTCTGTCTCCAACCCCAAGAGCTCTTTGTAGGGTAAGTATTCAACAAGAGGAACTTTTCTTCCCTTTTGTTCTTAGTTGAATGCCAAATCTTTCCTCAGCTAAATGGCAAAAACTCCAGTTGACTGAAACAGAACAGAGTCTACATACACTAAGGACTATTTCAGATACCCTTACTTGCACTGACTAGCACCTTGGCCCACAGGTAGTCTCGCTGAAGTAAATGGGAGTAAGGTGCTACTGAACCATTGTAATGGGATCAGAATGGGGCTCTAATTTATTCCACAAGAGGAGCTGGATCCTAGTGCCAAAAATGGTCTAGAAAAAGTGAGTGTCATAGAACCATAGAAATGTGGAGCTGAAAGGGACCTTGAGTGGTTATCAAGGTCAGTCCCCTCTGCTGAGGCAGGGCCAAGTAAACCTAGAGCATCTCTGGCAGGTGTTTGTCCTACCTGCAACTATGGGGATTGCACAACCTCCCTTGGAGGTCTGTTCCAATGCTTAACTACTCTTATAGTTATAAAGTTTCCCCTAAAATCTAACTATACCTGCCCTATGTGCCTTCTTGTGGTGTTCTGCCTTTGCCCTACCTTGTCCTTTATTCTCCCTCTTCCAGGCCCTTTTCCAGAGACTCCACATTTGCTCATCCCATCACCACCCTTAATGGGGTCTGGGTTTATTCAGAAAAATAACTCAGAAGTAAAACTCAGAGTCCCAACAATCTGTCCTGGGGAATGGCTCTTCACTCAGAACTTTGGTGGACCAAAAAGGTTCTCCACAGAGTTCTTTGTTAATGAGTTCTTAAGGGGTAACCAGCCCTATGATTCATCTTTCAGCAGTCCTGCTCAAAGCTGAATCCCCTGTAACCTTCCCAAAGGCAGCCCCCTCAAACAAATGTCAGCTCTCTTACAAGGAGCCAACTGCTTGAGGTACCTTCCCTGCACCAGCTGTCTCTGGTTAGCTCATTTAGCAAGCCAGCTCCAGGCTGCAAATCTCCAAAAGGCAACTCCCTCTTCTTTGTTCCTGTGATGGGGTGGGCCAGGCCCAGCAAACCATAGGGAAGTCCTCTGGGAAAGCTAGAGTGGCACAAAGGACATGACCAATCAGGGCCCAGCAAGCTTGTTAAAAAGAAGCTGTTGGGTCAAAGTGAGGCAGTTCCTCCTTGGAGCTCCGAAGGCTTAGACAGGGCTGGAGAGCTGGGTTGCAGGAGGGCTGCCACAGCAGGGAGTGCAGACACAGGTACTCGGCCAACGGGGGCCACTCGCATGAGGTGAGTGATGTCCTGTTACAGTTCCACTTTTAAAAAAGAGGTTATATTTGCTTTGGGTGACCGCATTTCCCTATGCCAGTGATTCTTAAAGTGTGGTCTGTGGCCACCTTACAGGTGGTGCACAGGAAGGATGCCAAAAATGGCATCACTCTAATAGCCACGCTGGGGGCTGGGACCTGGCTGCTTGCTCTACCACCCCAGGCAAGCGCTGTGTTGGGGGCCATATCAGTGAGGGTTGGGTCTTTTTGGAAGAGTTTTTTGCTTCTCACATGTGTGGTCCCCAACTGATTTTTCAGAGGGTCAGTGGCCTCTGATCCAAAACAGATTCCCCACCCCTGCCATAAATAAAGGAAACACTGAAACCTTTTGTGTTGGACATAATATTTTACTTTATTTAAAATGAAGATAAACTAACATGAGAAAGTTAAAACATTTAATCTGTATAATAATTTAAATTAAACTGGTCTCCCTAGCTGTAGCACTAGCAAAATGGCTTGGATATAATTATGTAATTAACGGTGAGTGTCCATTAGCAACTGGGGGTCCATGGAAAGACTTACACTAATTCAGATGGTCCATGGGCCAAAAAGTTAGAGAACCACTGCCCTGCGCTGAATAGGGGACAACCAGTAAAATTACTTATATTCAAGTGAGTTCAACAGTAACCAATCAGAGCTATGCAGTACAAACATTCAAATTAGCATCAGGTTGACCGAGCCCCTGCTAAAAAGAAATACTGTGTAGTTGGATTATTTTCACTTACCTTCTTATCTCTAAGGCTTTAGGGTTCACACAGGGAGAAGTAACACACATGCACCCATTTTTCCCTCCTATCCACACACACGGGGAGGGTGACACATACACACTCCTGTACACCTCTCTCACATGGGAGTGGGAAACCAGCTGACCTGCCTGGCACTCTCTGGGTTGGATGCTCGGCTGGATGCAGGAAAGCCCAAAATCCTCTGGCTCCCGGCACTGGCAAGGAGATGCTGAGGCCTTCATGTGCCAAAGTCTTGCACAGGCTGAACACTGTGACCAGGGACTAGTTTGCTGTAGAGCACTGGGAGCTGGATGAGTCCCGCCGGTGGGGATATGGAGGAGCAGTTGGGCTAGGGAGGCAAAGATGCAAAGCAGGGAGAGGGCAGCGAGAGGGGGAGCACGTAAAGGGTGATGGGTGAGCAGCAGAGGCATCATGTCATGTAACTGGCTACAGGCCATGTCATGTAACTGGCACAGAAGCTCGCAGTGCACAGCCAATGCAGGCTGGAAACGGGATAGGGCAAGGTCCTGCTGGTGGAGAACTGGCACACAGTGGGGACTGTGCTGATGGACTAGCAGGGGGAGCACCCAACCCCACACGCAGCCACCAGTCTTGCACAATTCCCCCCAGCGTTGACCGCTGGACCTTCCCATTCATCACTGGTGGGAAGGCTGCTCTTGAGCAGGGATCTGGCTCACAGGGCCCACCATTACTGATAAGGGTGGAGTGGGACAGAGAGAGGAGAGAAATACAGGGTAATTTGCCTGTTTTCTTAAGAAAAAGTTGCCACATCTACAGGAGGGGTTAAATACGGGACTGTTCCTTTAAAATGGGTCCTCTGATCATCCTGTATTTTTTCTTTGAGACTGGTAAACCAGCTCTGGATAAAATTAACAGGCCAATTCACCTGAGTGTGATCTTAAAGGAAAGAGGAACTGCCAGGTAATCAGGCTAATTTGCTGCATGTTAATACTGAAGGAATGTTAATGGGGCTTCCAAATACAAGCAGGTCACTTGTGTTGGTAAGAATCAAGAGTAGATACTAAATTGCACTTGTCTATGTTTACTTACATCCTCTTAAGAAGGTACCAGTGTAACCAAACTAACTTTTCATATTTTGCATTTGCCTTTACATTATGTATGCAACTGTTACAGAGCAGCTTTCATAAATTGTGATTAGATCAAGAGCATGTATTTAGCATTTAAATGTAAAAATAAAGATTTGGTGGCTATCACACTGAATATTCAACACCAAAACCTTAGGGCTGAAGCGTTCAGTTTTCATAGCGAGGCCATTAGGAGTATCTGTTCTTCGTCAGAATCGATGCTGAGACTGTCCTTCTAGGAAGACACCTGTCAAATGGTTGTTTAGGTCAGACTGCTATAAATATGGATTTATGGGACTCATCCAACAACACTGATCTTTCCAGATGCCATCAGGGGGCTTATTCTAAATTCAAGACGGAGCTCCTCAAATCTACTTTGGGATAACCCTGAGACACTTGTGGGAGGACCCTAAGGGCACATCTACATAGAGGTGTTATTTCGGAATAACTGACGTTATTCTGAAATAACAAAATGTGTGTCTACGCTGTAAGCCATTATTTCAAAATAATGGCGAGCTGCAGGACTTCTTACTCTGACTCCTGTAACCCTCATTTCCCAAGGAGTAAGGGAAGTTGAAGGGAGAGTGTCCTTCCTTTGACTTCCTGCTGTGTAGACAGTGCCAAAAAGCTGAAATAAACTATTTTGACTTCAGCTACACAATTGATATAGCGGTAAGAGACTTATGGAGAATTAATAGTCATAATACCTCGGCTGGACTCAGATTCTGAACTGAGACTAATGTTTCTTATCAGCTTAGACCTTTTAATAACTCTTACTACTTTTTCTGAATTAACACATTTTTAGTTGAGTTTACCAAGGATTAGGGATGTTAAATCCTGGTTAATAGAGTAAGCAGGATCCCACTCCACTCCCTCTCTCCCCCCAAGCTGGGGGTGTGGAACAGCCCTGTGTGTGGGAGGAGGGGCAGGGTGGGGCTCAGCAGGAGCTGGCTGCTATGGGGAGGCGGCTTCTTCTTCACATCCCTACTAAAGATTGGATTCCGGTTCTGTTTTTGGTGAGATCCTGAAGTATTCAATGATCTGGGGTAAGTGACTGTTCTTTTGGGACTGGAAGAACCTATTGTTTGGCCGTTTTGATTTTAATCACCTGACATCATAAAGTGCAGTTTCTCTGGGCTGGACTGCTGATGGGGCTGTATGTGACTTCTTGGTAAAACTAATACAGTGATCCAGGGACACACATTTGTGACTGGCTTGCTTAGTAAAATCTAACCGTAGAATTTACCACCAGTTTGGGTGGGTCTGCCACATCCCTTTCTCTTCTCATCCTCTAGTTTTTTATTATTTCACAACATACCCCATTTTCTCAACTGAACTCCCCCCCCCCCCCCTGAAATCTGGAAATTAGAAAACTCCTAGGGCAGTGTTTCTTAAACTTTTGAAGACCAAAGAACACTAAACAATTTTTTTTTTATGGGGAACACCAAGGATTTTTTGTTGAGGGGAAAAAAAAGATAAGGGAGAAAAAGGGTTGGGGGGGGAAGTTATTGAGGGGGGAAAAAAAAGGGTCAGAGGAAAGTTATTGAGGAAAAAAAAGGTCACCTGTCCCTTTAAGGGTGGCCATTTTGAATTCCATTGTTCTTCATGGCACACCTCTGACTGCCTTGCAGCACACTGGTGTGCCATCGAACACAGTTTAAGAAACATTGTCCTAGGGAGCAAGCAAAGTTCAGAGAAAATACATCATGGGGAATATGAACATGAACAAGTTAATCAGTCGTTAGCGTTGCAGACTGGTGTAATGAGGTGAAAAAGCTGAGCTCTTACCTGCACAAGTTGCTGTTTCAACTTCTGCATTTCTGATATGTTGAGCTCACTGAAGAGATCAGAGACGGGGTGCAGAGATTCACCTTTCCTAACGGTGGGAGTCCGGTAATCTCCATTCAGTTTCACAAGAGGCCCATGAAGATGCCCATTCATTTTGTCATCATTATTCGGTTCGCTCCCATCCTCAGCAAACTTTAGGCCATCTACCGATATATTAATGTGGTTACTGTACATACTATCATTGAGGTTGATATATTGGGAGAGTTCCTTCCTCAGATTGTTCTTTTGCTCCCTTTCATTTTTTAATGTCTCCAGGACTTCCTCCAGCTGATGTTCAGCAATCTCCTTCAATCGAATGGCATCTTCTAGCTGGCTATTAAGCAATACTGTCTCCTCCTCAAATCGTTTAATTTCGTGCTTTAAACCTTCATATTCAACCTGAATTAGACAAGACAAAGAACATTCATAACACTAAAACTTGGGGCTTAAAAACCTGCCATTTATTAGCCTGATTGAGTAATCAGAGAGGTATTTTTTAAATCCTATAATTGTGAAACTAATCATTTTTCATGGATTCTTTTTCCAAATGCCAAAAAAATCTGATAATAAAACATCAAGGAGTACATAATACATGATTTCATAAATGTAAGTATATGCAGGACTAATCTCTTATGGAATTTCATCTTGTAGATCAAAACTATTTTCTGAGTTTTGAGTCCAGACACAGAGAAAATTTGATACAAAAATATTGCTATTTTTAAGTCAGTCAAAATATTCAGATATTTTCTCCTCTTTACGGTATTCAGGATCATTAAAAGTGAAGTGCTGTAACAAATACAAATATTTGTGAATAGATTCTCTTCAGGTGGGAACTATGACAGTCCTTTCCGAGCTTGAGTATCCCCAAGATCCGTGCATGTAATTCCCATGAAACTAGTGAGAATTTCACCTGTGCGTCAAAGAGGAAATATAATGGCCTGGATAATACCTCTCTGATAAAAACAATCTGCTGGAAATTTTTAAGTGATGGTGTCCCAATACAAGGAAGGGAGGCTATTAATCTGTTTTTATCATCTCCACATCTCCTGTTGTGCTACTTTGTTGTTCTAAGAGCTTCAATCCTCAACATGTCAGGATAGGTAAAATATTAGCAATCGTTAGATGAAATAGCACTGCATATCCTGATAGCAACAAGATAGCTTTGTTAACAAACTCCCAATAGAAACTCTGGCACTCTTGAATACTTGATAAAAGCCCTAATTATCCCGTTGAGCATGTTAGGATTTAAAAAGCAATTACATGTTATGGGGGCAGGAAGCAATTACAATCTGTTGCAAACTAAGCTAGTGCCTTACAAATTGTTACCCAGTCCTAGCATGGGATGTGTTTCAAAGAAGAAAAATATTGCCAGTTTAATCACCCAAATTGCATATCTATTGATTTATCATGACAAAAATGGCACTTTTGACAGAAGAACAAATTTTGTTCAAACACCAAGACAGTAATTTTCTTGATTACGTCTTCAGCAGAAAAATGTACATTTTTCAGAGTAGCATTTCTAAATGTTAGACATACATAAGTGAGTCAGACTATGCCTATCCCTTCGACATCAATGGCAGGTGTGCACATTGTATCAAGTGGAGAGCAACCCTGTTTACAGGTGGCTGCAATGGGATTTTAACTTGTCATGGAATCTCAGGGTGCATTCAGCACTTCACTAAGATTTCCTGTGTGATCGTTTGCCAAGAGTTTTATTTCACTATAACCAACAAGATATGAAGAATCTTATACCAGATTAATTTAAAGTAGGTCAAATCAATTGTAAGTCAATTGGTGTATTTTTTTTTTTAGTGTAGCATCTAAAATCTCATCTGTGCTTACTTGGTTTTGTTTCAGTGTGGACACCAGTTTTTGCAAAGTGATATTTTCTTCTTCAAGCTCTGTGTAATCCTGAAGAAGTCTTGCCTCTCGGAACTTGTATTCTCGAATTTCGTCTTTCATCCGTATTCTCTGTAGCTCTGCCATTTCGTTATTCTGAAGAAAAGGGGAAAAAACACAACATATTACTATTTCATTCCCAGCAACATGAATGGTAAACATGGCCCCAGCATACAAGGACAACAAATTAACGTTACATGTCACAATGGCAATACTGCAATTTATGTGTTGTCAGACCAGTTTCTCATATGTGTTTTACAACTGGATGCATATAAGTGAGCATGTATAGTTCCAAGATTAATTTTCTATTTAAATTAAAAAACCCTTCATTGTTTTTCATCTCATTATTTTTATTTGCTAAAAGCCTGGTTGAAAGGTTTAAATCAAAATGCAGGTAGCTCTTGTTTGTCTCTAAAGACAATAATCTAAATTCACGCAGTAGAAAAATGAATAATGGTGTCGGTCTTGCAAAGATAACTGTTAACTAAGATGAAGTAATATGAGAACCAACTGCATATTTTGAAACCCAGTACAATTATTTTTGTGCTGTACAATTTAGTGAAACCTAAAGTGACTCAAACAATGGAAAACTCAGTTATTATGTGGTCTTCTAATAAAGTTGAAGTATTTCAGGATAACGTGAGGCAGCTTCTTAGGGACCGAGGTTACCAGAAAGCATGATCCATTGTTTCAGGGTCTGCTGTATGTATAAGTCACTTCAATAATAATCCTACCAGTATCCTAGACAACATTCTTGTGTATGTTTCAAAAACTGCCACCAAAAAGTTATTCGACTGCACTTAATTCTAGGCTTGCCTAACTTTTTGGAATCTAGAGCTTGGGTTTCCTAAGGTTATTCTTTGTAGGAGAGTCAGATGTGGAAGTGACCTTTAGTCTCTCTAAATCATCAGATATCAGAGACCTGACTTGAATAGTACATTTGTGTAACACCACTGTCTGTTATGAAGTTACTTCTGATTTACAATTAGGCTTGAAATGCTAGATTTGTATTGGTAAAGGTCGACCAACATTGATTTCAGCGTACACAAAGCAACGAGAATTATTTCCATCAATAATCATCAAAATTTACTGATAGGCAAAGGAACAAATGCGCTGCTTGACAACTCCTTAAAGTTTGGTTTAAGGGTAAAATTTTGACATAGGATGTTGACAGCTTGTATTTTAGCAGTTATAAACCTTGAACTTTTAGAATTTCAATTATTTACTCTCATGAAATAATTATAGTCTGGCATCCATAACTTCCTGCAACAGTGAACATTTAATTTGATAAAAATAAATAAAATGTGTAAAAATAAACATCAATATTATCTTTTGAAATTATTAAAAAAATCCAATTCTCCAACCCCATTTAGAATGGAGTAGGTGCAAGTGGAATCAGTAGCAGATATGGCCTGTTGGGGTAAGAGTGCCCATCGCTGCTCTGTACGTCAGCCCTTTATTCCTGATCCATGGCAGTAGGGGTCATCAGTTATATCTTCTCCCCTCCTGCAGGAATGACGAGCACTGTGGCAGCAGTGGTACCCAGGAGGCATGAATGATTATTCTATAGTAAGAGGAACAGGTATGTTTATAATGATGGCTCAGGCTCTGCCTTGCTGTGATGCTAGGAGGAGCACAAACCGAAATTCATGTCTCTGGCTTCTCCACAGAAGGAGAGCCATCAGAGGCAGTATCTTTTTCTGAAAAGTGGAGCATTTCTCTAAGAATCAGGAACTACAGAGCCTGCCTTCCCTGACCTGTGTGTGTCTGGTTCCGTATGCAGTGGCAGATTAGCCACTGGGCCAGGCGGGCCTGTATCCATATGCCCCAGGCAATTAGGGCACTTCCCATCCCTGCTCTGTGTCAGGAGCGCTAGGAGGGATGGAGAAGTCCCTGTGCCTTGACCCTGCTCCCCAGCAGGAGGGCTGGAAGGGCAGGGGAAGCCCCTGTTGCCCAGCAGAAGTGCCAGCGGGGGAGTAGGGCAGGATAAACCCATGTTCCTCAATCCTATTTCCCTGGCAGGAGTGCTAGAGGTGAGGTGAAGGGACTGTAAGAGGAAGAGGTGGGGAGGGGTCCCTATCTGCTCTGGTCCAGAGCTCCACAAAAGTACAATCAGCCTCTATCTGTATGTACAGCCTAATTCTAATTCCTATTACATAAGGGTGCTGTAGTAAATTCTCAAGTCTGAATTGATTTGCAAGACACAGATACTTAGTTTTGCCTCTGGGTTAACTAAGGTGTAAAATCCCAGAAGATAAAATTATAAACCACCACGAAGTATGTTGATTCAACAAAGATGACAAAGGGTGACAAACAAGCACCTTATTAGACCAAGCCTTTTCATTCAAAAAAAATTAATGAAAACTCCTGGCACCCAATTATAAAAAGTGAAGAAACTGCAAGATCTCAACCTTGGGGCAAGATTTCAGTTTAAACATCCCAGGTGGCAGAAAAGTCATGGGGGGTGGGGGGGGGGGGGAATTAAGATGTATTCCTGCAGCTTTCCCTGGTGACTGAGCCTCTGAGTCATATCTGGGAATGGCATTGTGTTATTTTTCCGGGTGAAGACATTTTATGCCACCAGAAGAAGAAATATAAAATTAAAGAATACGAGTTAGTTTGAATGTGGTTAAGGAAATACATGTGTTCTAAAGAAAGGTCCTGACTAACGAGTAGAAGGAAGGTCTTGAAAATAGCGAGTTATCAGACCAGAAGGAATGAAGTAGGGAGAATGCATGGTTTCAAAAGGGAGGTTACAATAAAGGACATCTTTGACTGATAGGGTGACTGCACATGGAATTAAATAAAGCAAGAGAGAAGAGCCAGCATGAGCCTTCCCAACTGCATTCCACATACCAGTGTAATCTCAAAAACAAAGGGCTATGTAACCGAGGTACAAAGGAAAAACTGCTGGTGAGCAAGGAGGGGAAGAGAAAGGGAGGAAAAGCCTTGGGGAGAAAGAAGGCTGTAAAGCTTCTCTGGATTAAGACCAAAAAATAAGGGTGAACTAACTCATCTGACAAAGTGGGTTTTACCCATGAAACTCATGATCTTATATATTTGTTAGACTTTAAGGTGCCACAGGACTACTTGTTATTTTTAAAGTTACAGACTAACACGGCTATCCTGCTGAGACTTGCCTCCAATTGCTTTTAGCTGAAGTCATTATCTGGCTGTTAAAGGATATTAAACAAAATTAAGAATTTGAAGATTCTTTGTCCTACCCTACCTGATCATGCTGGAGGCCACCAGAATAGACAGTTCCCTCTATTTCTTGCCTAACTGTAAGCCTACTGATCACATGTTTATGGATACTTTGTCACTGTATTGGGTGCAGTAACTGCTTGTTTTTAGGCTGTCTTGCATACTTAGAGAAACTGTATAAAACTCTCACAACCAGAGGCTCCCAGCTGGGAGGCGGGGCAGCGATTGGTGCTGGGAGCCTCTGGTTGTGTGCAGAAGCCGAGCAGGGGCAGTGGCTGGGAGTCCCAGCCCCCGCCCTGCTCCGCTCGGCTTTTGCACGGGACCACAGGGCTCCCAGCGCCAATCGCAGCCCCGTCCCCCAGTCGCTCCCCCGCCCCCGTCAGGCTTCCGTCCGGCGCCCAGCCGGAAATTCAGATAATACATGACATTACATATATCCGGTATTTTCTAATTTTTTCTACCAGACAGACGGTGCAAATACCGGTCTGTCTGGTAGAAAACTGGACTCCTGGCAACCCTACCCTCTGCCCCTCTCAACTGCTGGCTGCTTCTGGCCTGTACCTGGCCACACTGCCCCCAAGCTCAGGCTCTGGCCCTACCCCTGCTGTAGCTAGACTCCACCATCAGCCCCCCTGCTGCCAGGGGCTCCCCAGAGCAGGAGCGCCCTGCAGCGCTGCAGACCTGTGGCTGCTGGAGCCAGATCTCTCTGCTGCACTGCCAGACCCCTCTGTCATGGGCTCCAGTGCGGCACACCCTGTCTTGCTGCCAGTCCTCCTGCTGGACCTTGGATGTTGCTGGACCTGAGAGTTCCAGTTTAGAGATGTACAGGCAGTCCCCGGGTTACGTACAAGATAGGGACTGTAGGTTTGTTCTTAAGTTGAATCTGTATGTAAGTCGGAACTGGCGTCAGCCGCTGCTGAAACTGATCAGTTTCAACAGCGGCTGAATCTGGACACCAATTCCGACTTACATACAGATTCAACTTAAGAAACCCAGGCGTCCCCAAGTCAGCTGCTGCTGAAACTGACCAGCAGCAGCTGAATCAGGATGCCTGGGGCAGAGCAGCTGGGGTGCTGCCGGGTTGTTACAGTAGCACCGAGGAGCGGCGCTGCGGGACCAACCCGGCAGCGCCCCAGCTGCTCTACCCCATCTTTCTTAAATTTATTATGTTAAAAAAAATAAGAGAACGCTTTGTCTTTCATCGTATGTATCTGCTTGTCCTGCACATTCCTGGAAGTATAAACAGAAGAAGTTGTACTTAGGGCTCTACCAAATTCATCGCCATAAAAAATACATCTCAGACCTTGAACTCTGGTGTACTCATATGTAATCTGGTCTTTTGTTTGTTTTTACGCTATACTGTGCAGATTTCAGGGGAGACCACCAACATTTCTCAAGTTGGGGGTCCTGACCTAAAAGGGGGGTGCAGGGGGTTGGAATCTTATTTTAGGGGTGTCACAGTATCGCCACCCTTAGTTCTGATCTGCCTTCAGAGCTGGGCGGCTAGAGAGTGGCAGCTGTTGACTGCTGTCCAGCTCTGAAGGATGTGCTAAAGTAATGGCAGCAATATTATACCATGCCATCCCTATGTCTGTGTTGCTGCTGGCAACTGCTTTCTAGCAGTCAGCAGCAACTGCTCTCTAACTCCTCAGCTCTGAAGGCAGCAGCACAGAAGTAAGGGTAGCAGTGCCAACACCCCTCCAATAACCTTGTGATCCCATCACAACGCCTTTTTGGCTTAGGACCGCTACAATTCCAACATCTTTAAATAGCAGAAATCATGAAATTTGTGGTTTTTAAAAATCCGGTCACCAAAATGGACCATGAATTTGGCAGGGCTCTGTTTATAAATACTTCTCTTTTCTCCCTTCTTTTATCTATATAGAAAGTGTTACTACAGAACAAACTCTTTCATATTACATATGCTCTGTGCTCTTGTTAAAACAAAAAGCAACAACTAAAGACTCTGTCAAAAATTATCCCTGCTGGCTTTGGTATTACCTTCAGTGTATATCCAAATCACCAGGTGGAAGCAAGCCTATTATCCTGTCAACTTATCAACATCAACTCAGCATGTTATTTTGAAAGATGACACATTTCAGTAACAAATCACTAACCATGTCACTGAAAATGGCATAACATTGCACTCTATACTCCAGGCTTTCCCTTCACACTTGCAAATGCCTTCATTATGCTGGCAAAGATCCAGTTGCAAAGTACAGGTTCATTTTCAATATGCACAGAAATTGCTCGTCTTACTCGTACAGCATGTTTTGTCCAAGCTAAACTAAAAGCAATCTGTGGGATTTTATTTAGATTTGTATCTAGTATGCACAAATATCAGAAGATGTCTTTCATTAAAATGGAAAATGTTATACTACTTTCATTATTATGATATTTCTTTCATCTTTCCAAAATAACTGGCTCAGTTTGTATTTGGTCCTTGTCACAAGTATAATATGTGCTTCCACCAAACGTTCTGATTAAAGACATAGGGTATGTCTATACTTGCCCCCTAGTTCGGACTTGTGAGGCAAATGAAGCATACCAAAGTTGCTAATGAAGTGTGGGATTTAACTGTCCCGCGCTTGATTAGCATATTCGCGGCTGGTCGCCATTTCAAAATGCTGGTAGCCCGAATTAACTTACCGCGTGTAGACACGGTAGTCCGATCCAAAACCTTTCCCTTGAATTAACATGCAATGAGGAATAACAGTTAATTCGAGAGAAGGGTTTTGGATCAGATTACTGCATCTACATGCGGCGAATTAATTCAGGTTAACGGCATTTTAAAATGACAACCAGCCACGAATATGCTAATCAAGCACGGGATATTTAAATCTCGTACTTTATTAGCAACTTCGGTATGCTTCATTTGCCTCCTTACTCCGAACTAGGGGGCAAATGTAGACATACCCATAGGGAATATGTCCATTAACAACTGTGTTTATTATTATTATTGTTTTTAATATTTTGACTGAACAATAAATCCTTATCAAGTTTAAGGATGTAAATTCCATTTAATCAATTAACTGGTTAAATGTTATGTTTAACCGGTTAACCAATTAAGCAGGCTCGCATGGTAGGGGTGGGCTCCTCGCCCTCCATGGCCAGGTTGGAGTGCTCCATGGCATGCTGCTCCAGACAGGCCGGCCTGCCACAGGCAGGGGCTGCTCCAGCCCCAGCCACCATAAACAGTAAGCATCACCCGGCAAGGATAATGCTTACTGTTTAACCATTCATATTCTTAATGGAGTATACAAAAGTCTACTTGTCATAAGCTATGGTGGGTGCATGATGCAAGTTTCACATTTGATCATCACATCAAACCTCTCTAAAATATGTTTGAAATGCACCAACAGATTTGTGTGTGACGTAAAATGAGTCAGTCAGCAGGGCAATTTTCCAGATGAGCCACCAGGGTTCAATTCTAATCCAAATGAGTCTATGATCAGTAACATAATTCATAATGAAGCTTCACTTTTAATCATGTACTGAATATTAAAGTTCCAAAGGGTGGCAGCTGACCCAGAAATGTTTGATTTAACCAAGACATTTCCATCATCTCCAGAGCAGATTTCTTTAAGAACTACTGTATCTGTAAACACTAAGTTAACCCAAGAGGTGGAGCTAAAGGTACAGGAGTAAGGTACAGTAAAGCCTAGAGGTTTTTTCCATTCCCAGTCATCATAGGAATTTGGTGCAATGATTTTAATGCATCTGTGCCTCCTCCCCCCCCCCCAAAAAAAAAGAGAGAGAGAGAGAGAGAGAAAGAGGAGAGAGACCTATACAATTAAAGAACACAACAGACTTGTAAGCATGGTATCAGACACAGGTTCATGAGCAATTTTTTTCCCATGTAAAATTCAAGTGAGGGATTCCAAGTCAAGCAGAAGTCATGCCAGCAGCTAACAACACAATATAAAGCCTATTTTCTTCTAGGGTGAATGCATATTAGCTTTGTAAATTGGAAAACAATCAGATATGTGCACACTGAAGCTAGTCTACACTCAATCAGAGTTTAAGTCTCAACTGGTGGGAAGCACAGCCACGGCCATTTACACTGTATGTGAATTTATAACATTAATTTAATAATTCAGAAACATGAATAATTAAAAATCCAAGTACTTTAGTTTTAATAATATGTTGTTGTATGTATGCAATAGAAAACAACATTTGAAGATGATGTTTGAACTAACAAGTGGAATGTTTTGAAATTGATTAGTCCAGATAATTTATGATTAAATATCTGCTCTCTTGAATCTGGTAATGCCTGTCATTGTAAATGTTAAATGTAGGTGCCAAATTTACTATAATCTATCAGATGAAATAAAATATGTGTATTTTGGAGATACCAATGGGATTGAACCTGTAGTTTGAAAGTGACATCAGCCATTTGCTCTTTTGTAAAACAAACAAACCCAGCCATCCATCAGGTGTTTTGTGCCAAATTTCCTCTACTGGGTCCAAAAAGAGACTGACTGCACACAAAAGAAAAGTAATACTAACTGAAAGAGTTGCATATTAACCACATATTCACTAGAGCAACAAACTGACCTCAATCTGAACACAATTATTTTTATTTCTGTATTTATTTTGTGGTTGAGAAATTATTACACCATTTTCGTCATCCTCTAAGGATAAAATCCTGGCCTTTACATCCTACATCTGGGCATGGTACAAGAACCTAAACAGACTAAGAGTGAGACTGATCATTTTTACACTTGTCACAGAAAATTAAAATTTAAAAAATGCATTCGTTTATGGTTTGTTTTTGCATGACAATGCTACATCCCAGGCTACGTCTAGACTGGCATGATTTTCCGCAAATGCTTTTAACGGAAAAGTTTTCCATTAAAAGCATTTGTGGAAAAGAGCATCCGTGCTAATCTAGACGCGCTTTTCCGATTGCCATTTTCGCGATTGGGGCTTTTTTGCGCAAAACAAATCTGAGTTGTCTACACTGGCCCTTTTGCGCAAAAGCTTTGCACAAAAGGACTTTTGCCCAAACGGGAGCAGCATAGTATTTCCGCAAGAAGCACTGATTTCACACAGTAGGAAGTCAGTGTTC
The DNA here is from genome assembly GCF_052426305.1 of Pelodiscus sinensis. Classification (NCBI taxonomy): domain Eukaryota; kingdom Metazoa; phylum Chordata; order Testudines; family Trionychidae; genus Pelodiscus; species Pelodiscus sinensis. The sequence continues at coordinate 107,665,466 of NC_143052.1, forward strand.
TTGTGGAAATTCAAGTGGCCAGTGTAGACAGCTGGCAAGTTTTTCCTTTGCAGAAAAACTTGCCAGTCTAGACACAGCCCTAGAGTTTTTCCTTGAAGATGGAAGAAAAAAGAGTTATCGTCATCCATAAGAAGGCTGGATTGCTGATCCATTTTCCCATGTATCAGATGCAGCAGAGTCAGTATCGTTATAAGCTCTCCATTCCCCATGGCAGTTGATTTCCCCTTCCCAGGATTCAATGTAACTTAATCTTATTACAAGTTGAATCTATACAGTCTGGCACTCTCTGGCCTAGCAATATCCATGGTCCAGCACGATTTTAGTTAGCCAGATATCCACTTATGTGCGTGGCCAAGTTTCCCGTGGTCCCATAAGGTTTGTTTACAGCCCCCAGTCCTGGTTCTCAGTAACAGAACACTTGTAATCAATCTAATTTACCCCTAAATGTCTTCTGAGAGTCGAGTAAGCAGTGGGAAGTGCTGGTTATGCTATGCTGCTAGACAACATTGACCTCCCATAGTCTGGCAAATTCTCTGGTTCAGCACCAGTCAGATCCTGAGAGTCCTGTACTAGCTCAACCCTAAATGCTTTATGGTTGAGAGATGAGCATGACAGTCTGTAATAGTCACCATTTTACACAGGAAAGGAGTTTACATCTAGCCTCTGTCCACAGTTGAAGGGGTATGTGCTATCCACTGAGTGAATCTTTCATCTGGTAAATACCAATTAGAGCTCCATTTGTCATCACCTTCAAGCAAGCACTGCTCTGCCTTCTGTTTTGCTAGAAAAATTCACAGGGTGCACACTCTATCTTAAATGTTAGCAACACTAAAAGCCAGTAGGAGGCCATAAAATCATAGCATGATTAACACAAGCCCCAAGACTGAAACTTATGCAAATGGACACCTGATAACTACAGTCATCTATCCTAACAGCATGCAAAATCACAATCACTTGTTATAAATCAATCCTTTTGTGGGGTTACTAGCAGGTTTCACAGTATTCTGTAAAATACCTGGATTGAAAAATCAGTGGCCTAGAAGAAAACATGCTATTCCCCTTTAACTAATTACTGGACTTACACTCCTCCAACTGATGCTGGCTTTTTACTTCAGTGAAGCTACTTCTCATATGTGTTTTTCATTTCAAATGAATTATTTAAATGGTATTATGCACACTATTTGATAAGCCTCGTCTTCTATAATGAGTAGCAATACCCAGAGAAACTGAAAATCAAATCATTGTAATACAGAAAATCTCACAAACTCTGGGCATGTCTATACAATGCTTTAGGCTTCATCAGAGGGGTGTAAATTCTAGAAAGTATTGTCAGGTAGGTGTCTTGCTGATGGCTCATGATGTGTAAAAGGGAAGTCAAATCCCCCGGAGCCATTGATTCCCCTATGAGGGGCACGTACAATATACATACATTGCTAATGCTTAGATATATTTGCTATTTGTATAGGAGTAAGACATGACAAAGGTCAAGGCCTGTCACAGGTAATAACTTATAATAAGGAGACGAGGGGAAGTGAAACCAGTCTTCTGTTAAGTAGAGATATGGATAGATTCCACATCCTTTAAACTTGTGACCGGCTCAAGCAGGAAAGGGAAAAGGGAAGTATGGCTTGCCCATTGTTCAGCAAAAGTGAATGAATATAACACAGCTGTAACTGCAAAGTCAGCAAGTAGGCACTGTATTTAACCTCATTTGGAAAATTAACCTGACCTATAGGAATGCTAAACGTCAAAAATGAAGTAACCTATCATGTTAAGGCACCTAAACCAGGAAGGATGTTAACCCTATAAGAACCCCTGCATATGAGATGTTGGGGGTCGGCTCTGATTTGAACATTGAGTTCCTTAGCCGTACCTTGGTTGCAACCAATAAACTTGAGTTGGACCCAGCCTGAAAGTGTGACTCTCTTCTTGGGGTAAATCAGACTAGCCTCCAAGGGGACGAAACCTTGCAATTTATGCAACACTCATGTATTTCCTGCTGGCAGTTAGCCAAAGTTCACTAATACACATTACACTAGTACTATTTGAAATGTGACTATGTTAATGTGGGAAATTTTAGTGAACGCCAGCAGGGTCCACATGAGCTAGGCAGAGCACCAGAACCTAGTGCACATTAGGATTTACACCCCTTTGGTGTGGAACAAATGCACCATGTAAACAAGCCCTCCATTTCTCATGGTTCCATTGCTAAACTCAGTGTTTTAGACCAAATTTTACACCAAGTTCACGAGTGTGTTCTAATCTGAAATCCAAGGATTGTGAATCCACAAAACTGGTTGTTCATACACAGTACGAACAACTAGTTAGCTACATTTGTACAGTGCACACTTATTTATTTAAAGTTTTGTGATGTGCTTTTACTACCTTGTTCTCAGGCATAGAGGTTACATCTAGACTGCATCCCTCTGTCGACGGAGGGATGCAAACCAAGCACGTCAAAATTGCTAATGAAGCTGGGATTTAAATATCCTGTGCCTCATTAGCATAAACATGGCCACTGCTTTTTTCGAAATGGAGTTTTTTCGAAAAAACGGCAGGCTAGGTGGATCTGTCGAAAATAAAGCCTTTTTCCAACAGATCCTGTATTCCTCCAAAAATGAGGTTACAGGATTTGTTGAAAAAGGCTTTATTTTCGACAGATCCGTGTCTAGACTGCTGGGTTTTTTTTTCGAAAAAACTCTGTTTCGAAAAAAGCAGTGGCCATGTTTATGCTAATGAGGTGTGGGATATTTAAATCCTGGCTTCATTAACAATTTCAATGTGCCTAATCTACATCTCTCTGTCGATAGAGAGGTGTAGTCTAGAAGACTAGAAGTAACATCAAGCTAATAAACATAAACATAAGAACGGCCGTACTGGGTCAGACCAAAGGTCCATCTAGCCCAGTATCCTGTCTGCCGACAGTGGCCAGCACCAGGTGCCCCAGAGAGGGTGGACTGAAGACAATGATCAAGCGATTTGTCTCTTGCCATCTCTCTCCAGCCTCTGACAAACAGAGGCCAAGGACACCATTTTATCCCCTGGCTAATAGCCTTTTATGGACCTAACCTCCATGAAATTATCTAGCTTCTCTTTAAACTCTATTATAGTCCTAGCCTTCACAGCCTCCTCTGGCAAGGAGTTCCACAGGTTGACTACACGCTGTGTGAAGAAGAACTTTCTTTTATTAGTTTTAAACCTGCTACCCATTAATTTCATTTGGTGTCCTCTAGTTCTTCTATTTAGGGAACTAATAAATAACTTTTCTTTATCGACCCTCTCCACACCACTCATGATTTTATATACCTCTATCATATCCCTCCTCAGTCTCCTCTTTTCTAAACTGAAAAGTCCCAGTCTCTTTAACCTCTCCTCATATGGGACCCATTCCAAACCCCTAATCATTTTAGTTGCCCTTTTCTGAACCCTTTCCAAGGCCAAAATATCTTTTTTGAGGTGAGGAGACCACATCTGTACACAGTATTCAAGATGTGGGTGTACCATAGTTTTATACAGGGGCAGTAAGATATTCTGGGTCTTATTTTCTATCCCTTTCTTAATAATTCCCAGCATCCTATTTGCCTTTTTGACCGCTGCTGCACACTGCGTGGAAGTTTTCAGAGAACTGTCCACGATAACTCCAAGATCTCTTTCCTGATTTGTCGTAGCCAAATTAGCCCCCATCATACTGTACTTATAGTTGGGGTTATTTTTCCCGATGTGCATTACTTTACACTTATCCACATTAAATTTCATTTGCCATTTTGTTGCCCAATCACTCAGTTTGGTGAGATCTTCTTGGAGTCACTTAATATTTTTATTTCATTTGATTCTACATTATCTTTCACATACAGTGCCACTCTGCCACCCACCCGGCCTGCTCTATCCTTTCTATATATTTTATATCCCGGTATGATTGTGTCCCACAGATTTTCCTCTTTCCACCAGGTTTCAGTGATGCCTATTATGTCAATCTCCTCATTTAATACGAGATACTCTAGTTCACCCATCTTATTAGTCAGACTCCTAGCATTTGTGTACAAGCACTTTAGAAATTTGCCACTGGTTATTTGTCTGCCCTTCCCTGATGCATTGGATTCCTTTGTATGCGGTTGTTTGTCTGCTCTGGCCCATGGTTTGCCCTCTCCCCTCCTCTCTTTCTGACTACAGCTTAGAGATTCTCTATCAATGAATTCTCCTCTAAGAGAAGTCTCCTTCCGATCTACGTGCATCTCCGCACCAATCGGCTTTCCCCCATCTCTTAGTTTAAAAACTGCTCTACGGCCTTTTTAATGTTTAGTGCAATCCTTCTTGTATAGGCTCCCCCTCTCCCAAAAGTGTCCCCAGTTCCTAATAAAGCCAAACCCCTCTTCCCTACACCATCATCTCATCCACGCATTGAGATTCTGAAGCTCTGCCTGCCTGCCTGGCCCTGCGCGTGGAACTGGAAGCATTTCCAAGAATGCCACCATAGAGGACCTAGATTTCAGTCTCTTTCCTAGCAGCCTAAATTTGGCCTCCAGGACATCTCTCCTACCCTTCCCTACGTCATTGGTACCTACATGTACCACGACCACCGGCTCCTCCCCAGCACTACACATAATTCTATCTAGATGCCTCGAGAGATCCGCAACCTTCGCACCAGGCAGGCAAGTGACCATACGGTTCTCCTGGTCATCACAAACCCAGCTATCTATGTTTCTAACGATCGAATCACCCACTACTAACACCTGCCTCTTCCTAACTGGTATTCCCTCCCCCTCAGAGGTATCCTCAGTGCGAGAGGATACCGCAACATCCTCTGGGAGGAGGGTCCCAACTACGGGATGGTTTCCCTCTGAATGCTCTGTTCCCTTGAGACTTTCATCCTCCTTAAGAGCACTGGGGCTCTCAGACTGGAGGTGGGACAGTACTACAGTGTCCCGGAAAGTCTCATCAACATATCTCTCTACCTCCCTTAGCTTCTCCAGTTCAGCCACCCTGTCCTCCAAAGCCCGAACTCGGTCTCTGAGGGTCAGGAGCTCCTTGCAACGGGTGCACACATACGCCACCCGCCCATAGGGCAGGTAATCATACATGTTACACTCGACACAATAAACAGCATAGCCCCCACTCTGCTGCTGGGCTTCTGTCTCCATTTTTCTAATGAATAAGTTTAAGTGTAAACTGGGATTCTGTTTAAACCTCTGGAATATAGATTATTCTAAGAGTTATGTTTTAAAGAAGGTCACAAGTGCCCTCTAAACTCCCTCTCCAAACTCTCCTGTTAGCTGTTCCTGGTCACTGAGTCACAGGCTTATATAGCTCTGGTAGCCCCTCCCCCTGACTGAGGCTCAGCCAATTAACAGAGGCTTCTAGATTTCAAACCTTTTAAGGGCTCCTTCAAACAGACAAACCAACCAACCAACCAAACAATCCAGACAAACAGAAGCTCAGCACACTGCAAATAACTCCCCCCCCCCCCACACACACACACAAACACACACTCCAGACAGCCACTTACCACAAGGGTCCCGTTTTTACTCCTCTTTTACCTGGAGAACTCCCTCTCTAAACTCTCCTGTTAGCTGTTCCTGGTTGCTGAGTCACAGGCTTATATAGCTCTGGTAGCCCCTCCCCCTGACTGAGGCTCAGCCAATTAGCAGAGGCTTCTAGATTTCAAACCTTTAGAGTTGCTCTTAAGGATAAAGTAAAATCGAACCATTATGCTGAAGGAAATAGAAGAAAATCAATCTTAATGTGCTTTAGAAAACAGCTTGCATAAATTAATACAGGCTAAAGAGAATCTGGATTTTAGTTTCACAGGTTACAAGCACTCAAAATTGGGCAGCTATCAAGTCATCCTTTACAATATAATGAGGCAGCTGTGCAGAGCTCCACTGCAAAGAAATACATGTTGCATATAGCTGTAGGTTTTTTAAAATAGTTGTATTAGAAAAATGTGTTCTGTAAATTGAAAATTGCAAGTGAATCTTAAAAGTTCTTTGTAGATTTGCATAAACCATCTCTCTCAAAGTCAGTGAATTATATCAAACTCTTCTCACTCAAAATCAATGGTACAATATGATCCAATGTTATGAAAAGAGGAAAAATATGAATTGTTAGCACAATAGCAATTCTCTTTTCCATGAAGGCACTGAGAAAATGGCAGCTTTCACCTTGAAACAAACACTTTTGTGCCATAATGTTGTCACTGATAAGGAAAGAGAATGTCTCCAAAATGCACATGCAATTCCAGTGCTTAAATTCTACATATTCTTTTACCTCACACAAATGCTGCAAGACAAACCTGATACACTGCAAAGCATCTGATCTTGCATGCATAGCACACATGCTTAGTTTTTCTATGACATCAGGTACTTTTGTTGGTGTTAAGAAGATGGCTAGGTTTCAAGGACTAATTCCTTTCTTCCCAGAACATACTGAATTTTTTTGCTTTTGCCATTGTCTTTGAGTGATTTCAGCAATGAGTTATGAGCAAGATTAAATTCTTCTATGTTGGTAAACTACATCTTTCAGGGCTGAATTTTAAACATCATTTTTACTGATTTTGGCACATATGGTAATTCATTATTATTAATTGCTCTATGCAAAACTTAGTAAAACAAACTGTCATTGTAGGTTAAGCGAATTGTTGTTTTTTCTCTCTGCCACTTCAGAATAAATTGATTTCTGACCTTTCCTTTATTTATTTATTTTAAAATACAGATAACATCTCCAATACTCTTACATCACCTTGTACAGTCATCAGTGTACAAGTAACAGTTTTCCATCTCAGCTTTACAGGACTGAACAAGTGAGAAATATCAAGGTATGCTGCATGATATAAAAAAGTCGCCCAAAAATATATTATATGGAAACGGAACACATGGGCCAATTGCTGATGCTATAATTAGCCTGAGAGCTATTCATCCATAAGATACATGGTAGCCAACCCCTTCAATTAAATCGTTTTAGAAGTCAAATAAGCACAGAATGTGGTTGCAAGTAACAAACCCCTTTACCATTAAACACTGCATTTATCCAAGTGTCTGCCTGAAACTCAAAAACAATAGAAATGGAAGGGGAGAGGAGAGGGAAAAAATCCACTTCCCCTCCTTATTCTTGAAAGTTTGAATTTAAAATTAGTTTCCTTAGGTGTTTGTTTTTACTTACCACTGGGCTTCTAAATGAGATTATTACTGTAGGGCTACCAAGAAAGTTAGACTGATTACAATAACTCTCTTGAGAAAAGTATAGGTAACATCTTTGAATTTTTTGTAAAGGAAAGAATTAAACATACTTTGTCAAAACAGTCTTCACTGAAGATGCCTAGGGGTGAGTATTTAAAACACAGCTCCTTCTTTATTCCAGGACTGTACTCTCACTAATGAATCAATAATTAATATTTCAAAGTATATAAATAGAGCTGGTTGGGAATTCTGGATGAAACTTTTTTTCATATGAAAATGCAGATTCATTGAAACTTCATGTGATGCTGTGGTCAAAGGATCTAATGCGATCCTGGAATGCATAAACAGGGAAATCTCTAGTAGCAGTAGAAAGATATTTGACCTCTATATTCGGCCTTGGTGTGACCACTACTGGAATACTGCATCCATTTCTGGTGTCTACAATTCAAGAAGGATGTGAATAAATTGGAGAAGGCTGAGAAGAACCATGAGATTGAGTACAGGATTAGAAATCCTACCTTATAGTGATAGTCTCAAAGAAATTGATCTATTTTGCTTAGCAAGAGAAGGTTCTGGGGTGGGGGACTTGCACGTGGAAGGAAAAGCTACTGCTGGTGGATGTGGGCTTGGTAGGAGAGTGGAGGGATAGGGCCACATTGGTGGCTGCCCAGCTGCTTCCTGGGCAGGGTTGCGTGAGGGCAGCTGCATGGTGGCTGCCCAACTGCTGCTGTGGCCTCACCCATGGTTTCTCTGGGGGCTGGGATTGGGGCCACATGTTGTCTGCCCAGCTGCTACTGGGCCATGTGGTGGCTGGCTGCTGTGTCTGGAGCTGGGCTGCAGTGCAGTTGCTCCTGGGGCCAGGGCCCCCCGCAGCCATCTTCCCCCTTCACTGCCCTGTGGCTCTCAGAGCTCCCTGTCCCCTTCAGCCCCTTTCTGGCTCCCCCCATATCGCTGTCCCACTCTCAGCACCCAACCCCCTGCAAATTCTGGGCACGGCAGCTGCTGCCCTCTGCCCCATGTGGGAACTTGCAGCCAGCCCCACGAGGAGCATCCCAGGACAGCCTCTGCCCTGCACACAGGCCATCCTGGCAGCAGCACTCCTGGGGGGGGACGACAAGCCTCACCTTCTCCCCATCAGGGGGTAATGCTTAGGAGCAGGGCTTAGGGTCCCAGCAAGGGTGGGCTGGGGTCTCTGCACTGGGAGAGTCCGTGGGGGAGCAGTGCCACTGGTGGGTGCCACAGTGGCACACATCCGAACAAGTGCACATGACTTCAATATTGGTGCACGACACAACTCACTCCGCTCATGGATGGAAAATCTTAGCTGGAACACTGGTAGTGAGCCCCTAATGTTGGAACAGTTTGAATGCTGTGAAACGTGGTGTTTCATAGGACAAAGAAGCCACAGCAATAACAGACTGGTACTAATACAATTGGAAAACATTCCCCCACTGCTGGCAAATGAAAAATAAGTTGCACTGATTCTTGGTGCACCCCTAGAACGGGAACATGCAGAGAATAGTTGGAAGAATAAATGAAGGTAACCTACTTGTTAATTTAACTTTACTTTATCTCCTGGGGGGGGTCGATGTTTATGGGTCATACCATCTTACTAAATGTGCGTTTACTTAAACTGGAGGCAGAGAGAACAATTAACATAGCGTAGTGGTATGAACATTAGAGAGAGAGCTAGAAACTCCAGGGCTACATCTACACTTCAGGCTTTTTGCACAAGAACAGCTGTTCTTGTGCAAAAACTTGCTGGGTGCCTACACTGCACATGTGTTCTTGCGCAAGTAAATTTACAGTACAGCGTCAGACAATAGAGCTTCTTCTGGAAAAGTTAGTCCTCTCCCCATGAGGAATAAGCCCTCTTGTGCAAGAGCTCTTCCACAAGAAGGCAGTGTAGAAAGGCAACATGAATTTCTTGTGCAAGAAACCCCTATGGCTAAAATGGCCATCAGAGCTTTCTTGAGCAAGAGAACGTCCACACTGCCATGGACTAGGGTTGCCAGATGGTTGAAACAAAAATACCGACCCCTTCTCCCCAAAAAAGGAAAAAAATTCTGTTGAAGGAGGGAAAGAAAGGGGGAGGGGGAGAGACCAAGTTGTTGAGAAAAAAGAAACCCCTCCAAGGAATTACTAAGCCAAACAACAAATAAAATAAAATAAAATAAAATAAAATAAAATAAAACAGCATTGAAACAGCATGTCCCCTTTAAGAGTGAGTGCAGGGATAGGATCGGGGAGTGGTTGAGCACTAAGACTCAGGGCAAGCATTGCTCCCCCTAGGTCTTTTGGCCAGCAGCCATTTTATGCTGGCAGCATTGGGGAACCAGGTAATCATGGGGGCTGGGGTTGGGGGACTGGGGGTCAGGGAGAGCTCGGGGGAGGGGGGGGGCATGGCACTGAATGTTTGTAGGGTTGCCAGGTGCCCAGCATTTTCACCTCCTGGCCAGGGAAAATTTCAGAAAATACCGGACATCTCAGGTGTCCGGTATTCTCTGAATTTTTTTTTTTTTTTTTACCGGAGAGGAGGTGAAAATACTGAACTGTTCAGGTGAATACTGGATACCTGGCAACCCTACTGGGCAGGTCTCTCACTCCTAGCCCCAGGCTATGTCTACATTGGCAAGTTTTTGCACAAATACTCTTTAACGCAAGAGTTTTTGCGTTAGAGTATTTGCACAAGAGAGCGTCTACACTGGCATGTGCCTTTGCACAAGAGATGTGCTTTTGCACAAGAGCATCTGTGCCAGTGTAGACGCTTTCTTGCGCAAGAAAGCTCTGATGGCCTTGTGCAAGAGGGCTTATTCCTGAGCTGGAACATCATAATTGTTGTGCAAGAAGCACTAATTTCACACATTAGAACGTCAGTGCTCTTGCACAAGAACTCCCCGCCAGTGTAGACAGGCAGCATGTTTTTGCACAAAAGCGGCCACTTTGGTGCAAGATCGTGCCAATGTAAAGACAGCCCCAGAGTTTGGGTTTTGCAACAGGTCTCTGTGGTAGGGAGCCCAGCCCGCCTCCTCAGACCCCTCCCTAGCTGCCTCCACTTAACTCTGTTACAGATTGTTCTCTGAAACTTCTTCCTCTCTATCTCACCCTCCTCACCACCACCACCACCTCCCTTCCATCCTCTCACACATCACCCCAGCTTCCAACTGCTGAGGCTTTTAAAGGCTCTCAGTCAGCCAGCAGAGAAGTCAGCTGGCCCCAATCTGCCTGAGCCAGCTGCATCTAATTGGCCTGCAGTTCTCTGCTTCTAATTACAGGTTTTCCCCCCTTTTGGGCTGCCTCCCCCCCACCCGCTCTGCAGCAGCTCCCTGGCCTGACCCTGCCATTATTATATATATATATAATTTTGTAAGTAACAAGGTTTGAGCACAGAAAGAATATTTTCTCTGTAGTTTGCCCTTTCATGTATGCATCAGATGAATGTTTGCTGTGGAATACATGCTGGTTAAATTATCTCTCTGCGCATAAGGAAAGAACAACATATGGCAGCCCTACTGAAGAAGCAATGGAAAGCAAATGACTAGCACAAGCAAAGGAAATGATTCATCTGTGAATGAGAACATTATTTGGCTACCATGAAAAATGCTGTGTGTTGTGTTGTGTTGTGTTGTGTTGTATTTTGAGGGGCAGGGGGTTGTTGCCAAAATGGAAAATTGTAGGATATTTAGACAACAGCACCAAATAGTATCTCCTGATTCTCTGATACTTCCAAGAGCAAATCCATGTTCTGATACATCACACTCCTGCCAACAAAAGCAAGCAAACCTCACTGCCTAAGGAACAGAGCAATAAGAAGAACAACATCTGTTCTAAGATAAGAACTGGTGAGTAGGAGGAAAAGAAGAACGGACTTACATCAGGATAAGCAAAAAATTATAACTGAGGTTAGTTACTCTGATTTATGCATGAGGCGGTTTTAATTAGGGTGTTAAAACAGAATGTATATAAATATGGATACAACAAGGTAATTTGATAATTTAAGCCTGCACAAAAAAGTTATGGAACAGAGGATAAAAGATAAATGAATGATGATAAGAAAGCAGAGAAGAAACAAGAGAAGAACAGATGAGGATATTACAGACCAGAGATTTGTAAAGCATCACCCAGTCCAGGAAGATAATTTCATCGTGGAAAAAGCATAGAGGGGATCCTCAAGGAATCCATTTTGAAGCACTTGGAAGAGAGGAAAAGCTTTGCTAAAGTCAAGGTATATCACATCCACTGACTTTCCCATGTCCACAGAGCCAGTTACCTCATCATAGACCCTAATCAGATTGGTCAGGCTGGACTTGCCCTTGGTGAATCCATGTTGACTATTCCTGATCAATCTGATTAGCGCAGGGGTACCCAAACTTTTTTCAAAGAGGGCCAGATTTGATGAAGTGAACATGCGTGAGGGCCGACCATTTTGCCTGACATTCTTTGAACCATTAAAATTAAATGCAAATTAACTATTTTATGCAAAGTTTATTGCAAACGGCATACTTTTCATTTCGTCACATGGATGACAAATCTAAACAGGTGTTAAATCACTCTGCCTTTCATATCTGAAGGCCAGATGAAAAAAAATCCAGGAAGCTGAAATATATGTCAGGAACATTGTAAAGTACATTACATATTATTGGTAATAAAGGTTGTCTGTCAACTTTTAAGTTCAAAAAATATGAACAGGAACATAACACCAAGTATACATGTTGTGTCCAAATATATTTATAACTGATTTAGACCAACTGACATTAACTGAGATTTTACAATGTATTCATCTCAATACATATGGATTCGTTGGGGGCCATAAAAGATAGATATTGCCAAATTACCTGTGGGGCCGTATTAAACCGGAACACGGGCCGCAATTGGCCCCCGGGCCGGACTTTGGACATGCCTGGATTAGCGTCTATGATGAGGTAACTGGCTCTGTGGACATGGAGAAGTCAACGGATGTGATATACCTTGACTTTAGCAAAGCTTTTGATATAGTCTCCCACAATATTCTTGCCAGCAATTTAAGGAAATATGGATTGGCTAAATGGACTGTAAGGTGGATTGAAAGCTGGCTAGATTGTCAGGCCCAACGGATAGTGATTAATGGCACGATATGTGATTAGTTTCAAGTGGCGTGCCCCATCGATTGGTTCTAGGACTGGTTTTATTCAACATCTTCATTAATGACCTGGATGAGGGGATGGATTACACCCTCAGCAAGTTCGCAGATGACACTAAGCTAGGGGGAGAGTGAGATATGTTGGAGGGCAGAGATAGGGTCTAGAGTGATCTAGACAGATTAAAAGACTGGGCCAAAAGAAATCTGATTAGGTTCAACAAGGACATGTGCAGAGTCCTGCACTTGGGATGGAAGAATCCCAAGCATTGTTACAGGCTGGGGACCGACTGGCTAGGTGGCAGTTCATCAGAAAAGGACCTGGGGATTACATTAGATAGGAAGCTGGATATGAGTCAACAATGTGCCCTTGTAGCCAAGAAGGCTAATGTCATATTAGCGTGCATTAGCATTGCCAGCAGATCCAGAGAAGTGATTATTCCCCTTTATTTGGCTCTGGTGAGGCCACATCTAAAATATTGTGTCCAGTTCTGGGCCCCCCACTATAGAAAGGACGGGGACGCATTGGAGAGGGTCCAGCGGAGGGCGACCAAAATGATTAGGGGGCTGGAGCACATGACCTGTGAGGAGAGACTGAAGGATTTGCGTTTGTTTAGTCTGCAGAAGAGAAGAGTGAGGGGGGATTTGATAGCAGCCTTCTACTTCCTGAAGGGAGGTTCCAAAGAGGATGGAGAAAGGCTGTTCACGTAGTGATGGATGGCAGAACGAGGAGCAATGGTCTCAAGTTACAGTGGGGGAGGTCTAGGTTGAATATTAGGAAAAACTATTTCACTAGGAGAGTGGTGAAGCACTGGGATGGGTTACCTTGGGAGGTGGTAGAATCTCCATCCCTAGAGGTTTTTAAATCTCAGCTTGACGAAGCCCTGGCTGGGTTGATTTAGTTGGGATTGGTCCTGTCTCGGGCAAGGGGCTGGACTTGATGACCTCCTGAGCTCTCTTCCAGCTCTGTGATTCTACCTGCCCTCAGGGGCACGCCACCGCTCAGTCCTGCTGGGCCAGAAGCTCTGGACTCCCCCCTGCAAAGGCAGAGAGTTGTGGTAACAGCCACCAGCAGACTAACACAGAGGCTGGAAGGGCTCAGCTTTAGGGACCTGATAGCACCCAGGAACACAACACAACACAAAAGTCACCAAAACCCCAACGTGTACAGCTTTTTTGTACAGGCTGATACTGTTTTACACTGAGAAAGCTCATAAGTTTGCCTTATGAAAGAGATATAGTGAAAGAGAGCTGTACAGCTGTCTGCCTCCCCATACTTACAATTATTTACCCTGGGCTTGAAGATAAGAAGTGTTTTTATTAAGTATAAAAAGTAGGATTTCAGTGATTGCAAGTGAAAACAGAACAGATTAAAGTAAGTAACTAAGCCAAATAAACAAAACACACCAATTATGCCTAATACACTAACCTTGGCTTCTCCCTAGAACATCTGGTCTGGGGATGGCCTTCACACTTATCTTCCAACACACATTCCTCATTCACACACACCAAACTGGGTTGATGTCTTTGTTACACAGACACAATATGAATATTTAAGCAGGAACATCACATTAAAGGGAACAATCATCACACTCTTTTACTTATGTCTCATTGCTAATTGTAAACTTAAACAAAGTGATGACCATAAGGGTCTATTCCTGCCTTTGAATCAGCTTCAGACTCAAGATTCTGGCTGACACATCTTAACCAATGGCACACTTAAGCCATTCCTTTCTGATTTCAGAAACGTTGGCTGGGGCAAGATACACCAAACCATAATCATAGAACACATCTATGGTGTCTGATTGATGGATCTTGCCAACACACTCATGCAATAATTGATCACCATATTTGAGGTTGGGAGGGAATTTTTCCCCACGTAAGATTGGCAAAGACCCTGGGTAAGGGTTGCTTTACTCTGCAGCATGAACAAGAATCACTTACTGGTTTGAACTGAAGCAAATGGTGGATTCCTTGTACCTTGAAGTCTTTAAAGATTTGACTCAAGTCACAGAGATTGCAGGCCTGTTACAATTGTGGGTGGATGAAGTTCTGTGGCCTGCAGCGTGCAGAACATCAGATTAGATAATCATGACAGTCCTTCTGGTCTTAAAATCCATGAATAACATTATTTTGTGCAAAAGTTTAACAGAGCGAGGGGTACAGACAGACCACAGCAGGGCAGAGGCAATTACCAACTGATAAAGTAGTACAAAGGCTCATGGACATGATAAACTTCGTACCTGACTTGGCTGCTAAAACCAGCAGCCTAAGAACATTACTATGGAAAAACATTTGGTGGACTTCAGAGGCACATTGAAGGAGGAGTTTGAGAAACAAGCAGTTAATGAAAAAAGCTCCAGTACTCATGGCTCTAGCAGTGCAGCTCTTCTTCAGACATATAGTGAGCACTGGCAGCCTGTACCATACGGTTCCAGAGCTCTGACTAAAACTGTGTGCCAGTATGTTTAAATTGAGAAAACGGCTTTGGCTCTGGTGCATGGTTACAAGAAATTCCATGTTTTCCTGTATGGGAGATGAGTGTTAGCAGACATAGATCAGAAGCAACAGGAAAGAGACCGATTATCTGACAACACTCCGGGCATGTCTACACTATGCGGAAGATCGATGCTGCCGTGGTCGATCTTTAGGGGTTTGATTTAGTGGGTCTAGTACAGACCCACTAGATCAAACTCAAAGGGTGCCCCGTTGGCACCAGTACTCCTGCTTCTCCCACTGTGTGGATAGCATGGAAACACGATGTAAGATACATCAACTCCAGCTACTTAATATACATAGCTGGAGTTGTATATCTTATTTCGACCTTCTGATGTAGTGTAGAACAGGCCTCCTAGATTACAGAGATTATTCTTTCTGTAGCAGCTGTATCATCTAAAATTAGAATACAAACTTGTGAAAGATGGACATTCTGTCAAGAGCTTGTGATAGATCAGTAATAGAATTCAACCCAGACTCTCACGCTGCATATGAACCCATTACAGAAAATATGTCCAGTTTCAGAGAAAATGTGGATGGTAATTGCTGATGATACAGTACTAAATGAAACATAAGCTATTGCAGGGTAGCCTGTAAGGTACCTGCCCAATCCTTATCTCCAGTTTAAAGGAGAACTGTCAGTAGTAGAGGGGATCTTGCTCGGGGACATCAGACTTGTAGTTCCCAAAATGTTACACCAGGGAATATCACATAGGAAACATGAAGGGAACATGGGTATTATCAAATATGTATAAATGAACGATTGAAATACTATGTATTGGTGTTATGCTCTGATGCACTGCAGAACAGCAATGGAAATTGAAGCAAGTCACACAGATTTATGGTCAGTGAAAATGTGTAATAACCGTGATCCAGTTAAGTCATCAAGAAGTCTGAACAAAATGTAACAATCCAAATGGCAGGTGTGAAGCAGGAGGCCCTGGGTACCTAATGCCATGTGTAGGAACACACACACACACACACACACACACACACACACACACACACACACCTGTTGTCACAACAAACCCCAAATGAATTCGGATATAGAAACCCATAAGGCTTGTGAAATGTACCAAAAAATGCAGAGCACCAAACAAAACCTATGATGGTAAGTGAAGAAATTTTGGCAGCTTGGTCCAAAATAAACATGGATTTGTTTACTTAGGCCTGTAAGAATTATACTGTATATGGATTCTGGATTTTTATTCCCACTTTCCAGAAATAACTACATTACACTACTGTAAAACATGTTATTATTGGTATTAATTCTATCTTTGCCAGGGATGGCATATCAGGTGTAGTCATATCATACAATACACCACAGGTTGACGGTTATGAGTTAAGAACATAAGAACGGCCATACTGGGTTAGACCAATGGTCTATTCAGCCCAGTATCCTGTCTGCTGACAGTCGCCAGTGCCAGATGCCCCAGAGGGCGGGGACACAATAGATAATCCTCACTTGATCCCTCCTGTCACCCACCTCCAGACAAACAGAGGCTAGGGATACCATTCCTATCCATCCTAGCTAATAGCCATTGATGGACCTAACTTCCATGTTCCAATATTTTGCAAGAGAATGTGGGCTCGTCTACATTGGCCCCTTTTCCGGAAGGGGCATGTTAATTTCACGAGTCGTAATAGGGAAATCCGCGGGGGATTTAAATATCCCCCGCGGCATTTAAATAAAAATGTCCGCCGCTTTTTTCCGGCTTTTAGAAAAGCCGGAAAAGAGCGTCTACACTGGCCCCGATCCTCCGGAAAAAAAGCCCTTTTCCGGAGGATCTTATTCCTACTTCAAAGGGCTTTTTTTCCGGAGGATCGGGGCCAGTGTAGACGCTCTTTTCCGGCTTTTCTAAAAGCCGGAAAAAAGCGGCGGACATTTTTATTTAAATGCCGCGGGGGATATTTAAATCCCCCGCGGATTTCCCTATTACGACTCGTGAAATTAACATGCCCCTTCCGGAAAAGGGGCCAATGTAGACGTAGCCTGTGAGTTTAAGCAATCTGAGTTACCCAGTCCAATGGATTTGTGGAACCCAGAGTGGGTTCACCAGCAGCTGACTTGGGGAAGCCGGGGCCAGAGCAGCTGGGGTGCTGCTGGGTTGGTCCCGCAGTACCACCCTCTCCCACGCTGCACAGTTCCCCGCCAACCCCCCCCCCCCCAGACTCCTCATAGCTCCCCTTCCGGTACTCCGGCGTATCTGATAATCCGGCACCCCCTGGCTCCTAAAGGTGCCGGATTATCGGAAGTTTACGGTACGCACCAAAATAGGATATACAGATCCAGCAGATGGTAACATTACAACTGATAGGTTACAAGAGATATTTTTGTCTAAAGCACCTTTGAGTGACGCATATTTATATTCATAAGCCAATTTTCATAAAGTATGGGGGGAGATCATCTTAGTGACATTCCCAATAGAACAGAATGAGTGCGTGTGTGAGTATGTGTAGAAAAGACTAATTAAACTATGGGAAAAATGCCTCTTAAGCAAAGCTGCTAACTGGTTCATTATTGTCTTTTAATTGCTGCAATGTGAAGCTAGGTAATCGTATTCACTGAATTCCAGTAAACTAGTCCTTGATGCACTCATGCAGTTCACAAGCTGAATTCAGTGGGAGGCAGGTGATGTGACTGCCCTTGATTAGATCTGACAGGATAACAAGGCAAATGTATTGCTATTGATAACATTCTAAATGGAGCAAGATTTCATAAACAGGGATAGTACCACAGTTGTTTCATTATTTCATGTTTCCAAATTCAAATGAGTTTATAAATGGTGCTTTTCTTCTCCTCCTTGGTCTTCTAGCTTTTACATCTAAAACGTCAAAACATTCACTGTCGTTTTTTGTTTCTCCCTTGGAGAAGAAGTTAATAAAAATAACTTCAAACAGAGAATAATGGTATTTTTAAACTCCTACCATAATTTAACATTCAGGGTCATTTAAAATGTATGTGACAGCTTATTTTTAACTAAAGCTACCACTGTGCTGAGTAACTCCATCTCACATAACAAACTGAGGAGAAAAAAAGTTATATAGCTATTTTAGGGGGAAGAGTAGTTCATTATTTTTAAAAGGCAAGGGAGAAAAGAATGGAAAATTCTAAAAAGTTATAAATAATGGGTATAAGGACCAAGAATTAGAAGCGGTATTACCGATACGTATAAGTATTTCCTAGGTAAGACTTAGCTATGAGTTAAGGCAGCAAGGTAATGAGCTTACAAGGCTTTCAAGACAATAGCTTAGCTTAGAGGTCTGCAACCTGTGGCTCAGTATGGAACCAAATATGGCTGTTTTGTCATTCCCAAAATATATGCAACTTTTAAAATTAAAATGAAAAATTCAAAATTTTAAAAATCATAATTACTCATGTATCTTGAATGCGTGCATGAACCTGAATTTGACCAGTTATGATGTAAATATCAAAGAAATGTGCGAAAAGATGCAGCAGCAGAAATCCAATTAAATAAAGTCTGTGAGTACGTTTCATTCATTCTATTATTAATCATCATGTCAATTATCAATAATATTAAGTTGTATATTTTGCAAATGGGCATTCTTATACTGGCTCTTTGTTGACTTTGTTATGAATTTTGATGTAGTTTGGTTTTTTGGTTTGAAAAGGCTGCTGACCCCTGGGTTAGCTAAACAAGGCATATTGTCCAAAAGCCTTATCATAAGCAGCTACACCAGAAGTAACCCCAGTGATCGTAAGATATCATGAGACAGAATGCTATAATGACTAACCTGCTGACAGGGGTGCTACTTTATACCAACGTTTGATATTTTAAATCAGGAACAAGGGATGTAAAGGACTAGTTGACTAGTCGCTGTCCCCCACTTGCTGCCTCTATCAGGTCATCTGCCAACTACCTCAGCACCCTCGGATCCATTAAATACAGCCCTATGGATTTGTGTATGTCTAACTTTTCTAAATACATCTTAACCTGTTCTCTCCATTGAGGGCTACCCACCTCCTTCCCGTACTATGTTGCCTAGTGCAGTAATCTGGGAGTTGACCTTGTCTGTGAAGACGAAGGTAAAAAAGCATTGAGTATTTCAGCTCTTCCCACACCATCCGTCACTAAGGCTATGTCTAAACTACACTGACCTATTGGAAAAAGATAGTGACCCATCTACACTAGACCAAATTTCAGAAAAGTCTCCCCTTTCAGAAGAGCCATGGGAGGAGGAAGACAGGGCTTTCGAAAGAACATGTCTGCTCTTCTCCAAAAAAAAGCGGAAAAGCAGACCCATTCCCTGGACGTGGCAGAGTTTTTCCGGTATCCCAAAAAACCCTGTAGTGTAGACATAGCCTTAGTTAGCACTCTGCTGATTCCTCATCTTGTTACCATTGCTCTCATGATAATAAGACTAGCCGACCCAGCCTGCAACTTTCTGTGCAACCATAGCTCGTAGAATTGATTGAGCATTAGAATTCTGATATCCCATTCTCACAGGGCAGTCCCTATGGGCAAGTGGGGCTCAGGACAACCTTCTCTTCTCCCCAGCCCCTTCCTGCCCTTGCTCTACCCCCACTCCATCCCTTCCCCCCCCCCCCCTACTCTCATCCCGTCTCTTCCTGTCCTGCTCCACTCCCTTCCACCCTTACTGCACCCCTTCTCCCAACTCCCCTCCCTTAAGCAATGCAACTCAGGCTATTACCCCGGGGTGGGGACAGAGGCCTGGCACAGGATGGCTACAGGAGTCAGACCATGACATCACTGCTGTGGGAGCTGCAGAAAGCATAAAATGATCCAGCAGCCTGCTCTGCTCCACCATTTCCCAGCTGGGTCACTCATGGCATCGGGAAATGGAGCGACTCAGCCCGAGTCCCAGCCCACTCGAATGATTGTGGGGAGGAGGCCGCCCTGGATCCTGCGGATGAAGTTGGAGCAAATCTCAATATGGGGGGAGCAGTCCCATCCATGGGATGATTGAAGCAGGTACTGCAGGGCCTGGAGTGGCCACTCCAAACCATCCTATCTATGGACAGGACAGCTCTGCATTTCTCATGACCAAGTCCACAAGTCTTCTGAGAAGGGGGCTACAATTAAACCTCTCTGTAATGCTGACAACACCATTCCATGGTAAATGTTTAAATGCAACACTAAATCCAGCATTAACCCTGCATTCCGAATATATTACCTTGACATTTTAAACAGTATTTACTGGGCTGTTTTCAAGGACACATTTGAGTGAAGGGCTTTGGTACAAAGGAAAGGGGCCCAAGTACAGAAAAGCAATGGTAATATTCGCTTCTACCTACATTATGTTTTTTGAAAATTACAGAAGCTGCCACGCTGTAGTTTTGTATGATCCTCTGCACGTACACATCCAAAGCATTTGCCGACAAAAGTGCATTTCCCTCAATCCTGAAGCTTAAAAGTGGATTTGACCATCACAATGAAAGGGTGATAACACTGTCTGACCTCTGATTGACTTGGTGCCCTCTTCCTGGATGCTGACTGGCACTGGTCACGGGGAATAACTAAAAATAAGCAGCTTGTCTGACACACAGTGATAAAGTAAAAAGGGACAATGGAATGAAATCCTTAAGTTTCTCACAATTCACCTTCATGCCATCTTCATCTGGTAGTCTTCCCCTTGAGGAAAGGGTATGACAAAGAAGGCACAATTAGACTTCATGATGAAAGCCAAGAACTGATTAGCAATTTCACTGACATGCCAAGCTGGTAATGAGTTCTGGGTTTTCAGTCAGAGGAGGGAATTGCACGAGAGACTCTACCCTGTGGAGTTTAGTACCTAGCAAGGCATCACATTGCCATGCGAAAGAGGACTCCTGATTTGTATAGCACACTTTCATTTTCCAAGATGAAGCTCCTATCGAACTCATCCAGGAGTTTTGCCTAAGTATAACGGCATGGCATAGAGTACTAAACCCTTCCAAATCAAAACTAAAACAAAAACTAAAACTAAAACCACACCATTCCCCACAAAACACAACACACAGGAAAAACCAAATTGAGGGAATGCCTTAAGCTTTTAGGCCTCTGTTCAGCAAGGTGGACAAGAACACGCCTAAGGATATGTCTGCCCTTTAAGCTAGCGAAGCAATTCCCAGCTTGAGGGGAAAGACTCGCGCAAGTTCTGAGCGAGCTAGCATGAGAACAACAGAATGTGGCCATGTCAGTTTGACAGGCAGGAGAAGTGAGATCCCCTTGAGCGCATTCTTATTAGAGATATTGGGTGTATACTTGGGATGGCTAGACCTGCCCACTACCAGTGCTGCCTCACCGTGGTATCATGCGTTTTTATTCTGTTTGCCACCTTGGTTTGTGTAAGTAAACTATAACTGATGAAAGACTCTACCAAAAGGTAAATCTTGCACCTCAATCTTGGCTCAGTCTGGTTTCATCTGACAATTTTTTTCCCTACTAGGGGTCATGTTACTATGTTGATGAAACTGAACCAGCGTCCCATAATGCTCTATGGCTAGACCAAATGTGAAATGAAAGACTATTGCTTGCAAAACTATAGTACAGACGTGGCAATGGTGGTTTATATACAAGGAACAGAACTGTACTAAGGTCACTGAAGTGTACTAAGAACTGTGAAACCATTTTTCACAAAGATATTAATTAAAGGATATAAATGGATTTACAACTGTAAGGCTGTGTCCAGACTCAGGGGTTTTTTCGAAAAAAGTAGCCTTTTTTCGAAAAAACCTCACCTGCGTCTAGACTGCAGCCGCGTTCTTTCGAAATTAAATCGAAAGAACGCAGCTTTTCTTTTGATGGCGGTAAACCTCATTTCACGAGGAAGAACGCCTTCTTTCGAAAGTTCCTCTTTCGAAAGAAGGCGTTCTTCAATGTAAATAAGGCTTCTTCGAAAGAGAGCATCCAGACTCACTGGATGCTTTCTTTCGAAAAAGCAAGCCACTTTTTCGAAAGTTCAACGTGCAGTCTAGACGCTCTCTTTCGAAAGAGGCTCTCTTTCGAAAGAGGCTTGCAGTCTAGACATAGCCTTACTGAAAGGGTGATGGGATAAGGTATGTTGTGCAACTATATAAGAAAGTAGCTAATAGTAATCAAATAAGATCTAGCATGTATTTTAAGATGCCTTGTATCTATTTTAAGTAGTAAAACTAAGGGTATGTCTACACAGCAAAGTTATTTCGAAATAACAACCCTTATTTTGAAATAACTTTCCTAGTGTCTACACAGCCAAACCGCTATTTCGAATTTATTTTGAAATAGCGGAGCACTTATTCCATGAGGAATAACGCTGAATTCGAAATAGCTAGTTTGAAATAAGTGCCATCTAGATATTTATTTCAAAATAGGGGGTCTCCAGCCTTTCCAGGGCACCCTGGTGGCCACTCCAGCCTCAACCAAAAACACTCCTCTCCCTTCCCCCTCTCCAGAGCCCTTAAAGGGGTTGACTCTGGACATAGTGCCAGTGCCAGCTCAAGCCTGCCAGCCCAGAGCCAGCAGTCACTGCCCCTGATCCAGTGGCCCCAAAACAGGAGCCAGCAAGCCACTGGCAGCCAGCCTTCCACTGCTCCCCAGGAGCGTCTGCAAGCTCCCAGGAGCCTGCCAGGGCCCAGAGAAGGTGGGCGCCTTCCTGGTCGAGGGTGGAGATCATGGACCTTATTCAGGTTTGGGGGGGGTGCCCCCAATGTCCGTGCTTTCTGCACTAGATGGAGAAACGCGGCTGTCTATGGTGGGATAGCTGCCAAGCTGGTCACCAAAGGCTACATGCAAACCCAGGAGTAGGTTTGCATGAAAATCAAGTTGGTCCAGTGAGACCCCCCAACCCTGAGCTTTCCCTCCCCCTTCTTCCCCTTGTTTCCCTCTCCCGGCTTTCTCCTCCCAGGTTCCCCCTCCCCTCTCCCACCCTCTTATCCTCCTGTCTCCTGCCTCCTTTCCCCAGTCTCATCTGAATTTCATTCTCCTCCCCCCCCAAGTTTTGTTAAATAAAGACAGTTTGTGTTTATGAAAAAATGTGTACTTTATTTGACACCAGGAAGGAAGGTTAGAGAGGGGTAAGTGGAAGGACATGAGGGAGGAATGAGGCACAAACCCCTAGCGGGGCAGACCAGGGAGGCTCTTAATGCTCCTCAGGGTGGAAGCTCTCCTGCAGGGCCTCCTGGATACTGACAGCCCCTCGATGGACCTCCCAGATGGTATCCTGCAGCAAGTGCAGCCAGGCTCGCAGCAACATATCTAAAAGAAGCATCAGAGTGCCCAGGGGCAGCTCCGGCTCCATGTTGCAGAGTGCTGTGGTGTCCTAAGTGAGGGCAACCAGAGCACACAGAGACAAAATGCTTTGCTGACCCTCATCGAGGTAAGCAAGTAACCAGAGAAAGCTGAGAACCCGCTGTCCAGGGAAGGGGTAGGAAGGGGTCCCTTTAAGCACAGGCCTCAGACAGCCTCAGGCAGCAGCGACACAAAGTAACTCCTGACCTGGTTCCGGTTGGCCTTAAATGCGATTCAGCGTCTACTTAGTGTGGATGTGCTATTTCAAAATAGCCAAACGCTATTTCGAAATGCATTTTGTGTGTAGACACGTTATTTCAAAATAAGCTATTTCAAATTAACTATTTCAAAAAAGCTTATTTTAAAATAACGCTATAGTGTAGACATACCCTAAGAGTTGTATGTAGAGCTATGACATGCATTATGGAAATCTACTAAGTAGCTAGACTACAGTCTTGCAGTTTCTGTTCTGCGTAGGTACAGCTCTGTTCTTTATTTGTGAAATCTGCCAGAAAATAAAGTGTAGGCCCTGTTGAAGTTTGTGAAGTATGTGCAGACTACCAGATTCAGATATCTGTTCAGGGGTCTGGTTGGTCTCTGTTTTGCAACATATTTATGGTAAAGACATGGCTGTAACTAGGATGGGGGGAGCAGGGCAGTGGCCCAGGATGCAAACCCACAAGGGTAGGAAAATGGGGCAGAAAAATTACAGAAAGAACACACTATGGGCAGAGGTAATGACTACGGATGGGGGCAGACACAATGTAAAGGTTCAGAGTTTCGTGTAGTTACCCCACAGAGGTTTTTGAACTGAGGAGAGTGACCTTAGGGGGCATGGAGGAATGTTCAGGGTGGTGAGCAGTGAGACCAAGTGGCTCAGCACAGCAATGCAAGTGGGGTTTGGTCAGGCCTGGCAGGGCTCACGGAGGGAGCACCGCCTTCAGCTTCCGACTCTCATCAGCAGGCCACCCAGCCTGCTGGGGGAACAACCAAAAAAAAAATTAAGGGGCACATGACCCTGTATGCCCCCCCTGGCATTGGCTCTGGCAGGGATTACCAATATGCTTGCTCATCTCAGGTGCTAAAATGCCTACTTACGGCTCTAGGAAAAGATTAAACATTTGTGCATACATAATGGAATTTGGGACTCCTCCATTGGTTGTAAACAAGGCTGGTGTAGAATGACCAGAAATAAGCCTACGATTTCAGGACTGACACTCCAAGACAGTTCCCCAGGTTGATGATGTTTAGCCTCTCTCTGTACTGTGCTGACTTACACTGGATCAAGGAACTGGTTGAGTTTGGCTTATCTGACATCTCACAATAGTAGATAAAACCAGCCTCATCACACCATCCTGCTCCTCCACACCTGCAGGGAGCCGGCTTAGATCTCAGCACGGAGCTTGTAATCACAGTGTGACCCCATGAACACAGATAAGATAAGCATTTGGCATTTGTTTAATAAATAAGGGAACAGCAAATGCCCTAACCCGAGTCACTGATATTTCCCTTGCCTTTTA